>NC_139703.1:11485757-11815757 GCF_964188405.1 Protomyctophum parallelum | reverse complement strand
TACAATACAGCACATGAGCAAACAGATCTCATACTCAGTAGGCTACTCACAGTACACATACTCACTTAGTGGGTTTTTACAAAGTGGAAAAGATTAATCTATATAGCACAGAGGTAATGAATAATTAACATCATAGTATTTCTTTTAGCAACTTCATTATTTATTGAACAATTTCCATTTAAATTGTTGATTTCTTCACACTTGTATCGCTTTTTTAAATCATCAGTGTAGTTGATTTCTAAGGCCAGAGAGCACCAATGCAACTAGTCGTACCTCGTGTTATGGCTATAGTCCAAACCAATGCAACTCCTTGCAACTGCCATAATGGTTGCAAGTGCATGTTAACACATTGATTGCTAACTTTTGAAATTCTACTCAGGATTGCTTCTGCTAAGCGATTAACATTGGACTTTTTAACTTTTTAGGGGCCCACAGCGAGGGGCCTCTTATAGCACATCGCACATTGCATAAATCAAAAGGAAGCCAAACTAGTCCACTTCAATTTAAAAAAAAAAAAATGATTCTACCATCTTCCATTCTGGAGATATTGACCTTTTTCTAAAACCTGCTTTTCACTGCACGCTGCTCTTTTGAAAAAACAGCAGAGATATGGAAGGTTGAAGTTGACAGACATTGACAGACAGATATAAAAATGAACACAAATAATATCATATACATACTACACACTGAATGAAAGCCCTGAATGTCTACTTTTAGGAGGAAAACAAATACACATGGTCCCATGTATAGTTTGTCAGTAATTGGCTGTTGAATGCAGCTTGCGCCCACCAGAGAGGATTTCAGAAAATGCATGGACCTGAAGAACCATTATTCACAAAATAAGGCCTATAGCGACATGTACATACTATATACCGTATGAAACAGAAGACTCTCTGCTTTCATAAGAAAAATACTTCTACTGTAATAATAATAAAAATCACACCCATGTGAAGTGAGCAGTGCAATGTTGCACAACATTGCACTGCTCACTTCACATGGGTGTGATTTTTATTATTATTACAGTAGAAGTATTTTTCTTATGAAAGCAGAGAGTCTTCTGTTTCATACGGTATATAGTATGTACATGTCGCTATAGGCCTTATTTTGTGAATAATGGTTCTTCAGGTCCATGCATTTTCTGAAATCCTCAGAGTATTTTAGACAAGACAAGGAACTGACAACTAAATATTCACAAAATAAGGCCTATACATACTATATACCGTATGAAACAGAAGACTCTCTGCTTTCATAAGAAAAATACTTCTACTGTAATAATAATGAAAATCACACCCCTGTGAAGTGAGCAGTGCAATGTTGCACTGCTCACTTCACAACATTGCACTGCTCACTTCACATGGGTGTGATTTTTATTATTATTACAGTATTAGTTTTTTTCTTATGAAAGCAGAGAGTCTTCTGTTTCATACGGTATATAGTATGTACATGTCGCTATATGCCTTATTTTGTGAATAATAGTTCTATAGGTCCATGCTTTCTCTAATCAGACCAGTGTGTGTCCAGTGGAAACCTCGTATGAATCTGATCTCAGGTCAGAATGGGCTAAAGTTCTCTCTGAAAAAGAGAATTTTATAAATGAAATGGATTCAATAGTCTAGTATTGACAAACAGTATATGGGATATGTGTATTTTATTTGTTTTCCTCCTAAAATTAGACATTTAGGGCTTTCATTCAGTGTGTAGTATGTATATGATAATTTATTTATGTTTATATCTGCCTGTCATGATAACGTCATGATGATGATGATTCTATGCACATATGTGATCATTGTCTCAGTAAACAAAATCAACATATCGTTTGATAGCATAACAGTGACTTGAGAGGTTGACATGTCTGGACATGAACCACAGGAGCGACTCAACTCGCAGTGGGGGGGGGGGTTCCACGACATGTCTGGACATGAACCACAGGAGCGATAAGCGTAGCCCGGCTGGCTGTGATTTCGACAAAATGACAGACAACACGATGGCTTCCGCAGCTTAGGATTGTATTAGTTATCCATTACAAACGGGTCGATTACGTCCCAGACGCCTTATCACTGCAATTGGCTGGCGAAGGCGCTATGGCGATTATGGTGATCAACTGCCGAGAATCTTTTTTCCGAGAATGAGAGTAGCATTGCAAACTGCAAAACGATCGATCGCAACTCGCAGTGTGGGGGGGTTCCACGGTGTGATATCTGCTAGCCTAGTATACTGCTTCTTTGTCCAAACATGGCTGACGCGACGGCGAAAAAAAGACAGTTGGTCAGATGTATACTGCTTCTCCTATGGCGGTCCTTCGAGAATACGTCATTCGTTTCGCGTATACCTGTCCGTGTGCGTGAAATGGCGATCGACCGTTGGAGATTATTCTTGGTTTATATACGGGTTTATATTTCCGAGAATGAGGCGGCAGACCGGTGAGTTGTCGTTGGAAAGAATTAGAGAGGGCTGTGTCGAGTGGATCTGTGTGAATGAGTGGGGGGGGGGGAAGAAACTGTAATGCGATGGAGAGATGCCTCGGGAGAAACCATGTAGAAACAGGAGGGGAAGGGTAATCGAGTGTATTCACAAATTTCACACACACTAGAAAATGGGTAGCTCCATTTTAGATCCCCTGATCTGCGTTGGTCTATGCCGTGTGCAGGACGGCGATGCCGCCTCCCCAGTACGTCGTAATGGATACGGCATGCCTGGAATGTGGTTAGACCAGGCCTCTTTTCAGGAGGTGGGGGGCTTTAAACTCCCGGATCTCACAGCGGATCTTTCTGGAGACGATCAGTGTTACATTATGTGTTGTCCGGGCGTCAGAGAAGTTGATGTACAGTATACAGTAAAAACACCAATAAAACGCTTTAGAGCGTGATGCGCAGACGGCGCTCGAGATTAATAAAACGCTTTAGAGCGTTTTGCGCAATCGATGAGTTAAGGACTCAGGAGTGAGTTGCATTGGAGTGGACTGGCATTTAACAACTGTGATTGGCCAGGCCTTAATGGTCCATCACTTGATAAAATTGCCATCATGACTTTTAAATCATATTGACCCCAGAATGTTTTATTTATGACATTTGTGGAGTATTGAGAACTAGTTCAATCAATTAACATGAAAAATAATAAAAGCTACATAATACTGTAGACTAGACTATAGATAGATAGATAGATAGATAGATAGATAGATAGATAGATAGATAGATAGATAGATAGATAGATAGATAGATAGATAGATAGATAGATAGATAGATAGATATTATATTAATCCTACCTTGCATTTATCATACAGTAACAGTATACCATATCATACAGTACCCTACCTATCATCATCATCAACTTTATTACACGCAGATCAATATTCTACATAAACTATATCAATACATCACACATCCCATATCATGCATATTAGGATAGTCCCATACTCCTAGATATATTACAGGTGCCACCATGCAGGCAATAATTCTACAGTTTCATCCCGTTCACTGTAAACTAAATAATCCTACTCAATAACTGCTGCGCATCAAGCCAAGCAGCTAGACCGCACTCTTGCTATTTAGCACTCTGAAGATGACAGGTGTGCACGAATGACACAACCCTTATAATAATATACACCCAGGGACTACACGTGTAGCCTATATGCCAATCAATCATCTAATTATGTTTCATTGGCAAACGCATGTGCTTATGATTAGGAATATAGTCTAGGCTACTGATTATACTGTTGGTGAAATTGTCCTTATTAATCACGCTTCACAGAGAGGACATGTCGGGACAAGCTTCTGGACCTATAGTATAGGCTATTATGACTTGCTCTGTTCATTGAGCAAAACGTTAAGTTTAAACGAATTCCAAAAAAGAACAAATCGACTGTGTGCCAATTAAAACAAAGAAAAACTTACGTCCAACGAGTTGCAAGAATAAAATAAAGAAAAACGTTTTATGAAATTAGAAAGAGGTTGAAAAATGAACATGTCACAACAAAATCAAAGGATTATGAAGAAGAGAATGTTTTGACATTCCAACACCAACACAACAGGCTGCTGCGCCGCGCCAGAAGATGATGTTCAGATAAAACAGCAGGTAGCGGTTTACACACAGACGCCCAAATCCCAACCTGGTCCAAATCCTTGGATTGGCTTTCCGCAAAACAAAACATAGCCTATAAACTGGCTAGGCTTCGTAAAAAGCACAACCAAAACAGAGTTCAAGAAAGAGAAAAAAAAGAAGAAAAAAAAGGCGAAGAGAAAGAGAAAAGAGGGGAATACAGAATCACGACTCACCCAAGAAGCGGTAAAAAGGTGTGAAAGAAGCGCAGGGGATGATGAGCGGTGGTGGGGCTGGTGGAGGTACCGGAGCTGAAGCACTAATCTGCCGTGCTGACGGTGACGGTGTGTGGACTGTGGAGCAGAGGAGCGGGGGAGAGAGAGCAGGAGGAACCGGCTGGAAGGAACCACTTCTCCCTCAGAGAGAGGGGGCATCACTCCTGCATGCACCTTGCAGCCTTGCAGGGACAGTGGGACACACATGTCATGCCCGCAGGGCGTCCCTGTTTAAAAAATGTGATGTCCATTCGAAAATTGTCCAAATGGTTCTAGATTTATTTTTCTCCCTTTTTATTTTTAACAGCATTATTGTAGCACGAACATGAATATTGTCAGGTGAATTAAAACTAATGACGATGCAGATGATTGAAATGCAGGCTTTATGAAAATGAAATATATTAAGTATTACAATTTACTTTTCGCATCAATCCATGGTTTTATTTTCTTACTAAAAATAAAGAACAGAAAGAATATATGTGCAGTTAAATGTTTAAATTCCTTTCAAAAACGGGACAACCATGCAGTAGGACACAGATATACCATGTTTTACTTATTATACTGCACCAACATTGGTGCTATGTTGTGATGTTGTTTGTTGTTTATGTCATAATTGTAAATTTGTAATGTGCTTTGGCAACGAATGTCAAATGGCATGCCAATAAAGCCAGTTGAATTGAGTGCATCAGTCATTGTATAGAGCCAGAGCTAAAGTGTGTGTGTATGTGTGTGTGTGTGTGTGTGTGTGTGTGTGTGTGTGTGTGTGTGTGTGTGTGTGTGTGTGTGTGCGCACGCGCGCACGTGCGTGCATGTGTGTGCGCACATTACAAGAGAAGCAGGACACACTAATTGATAAATAACCTGCAGAACATGTTCACATGGAGCCCCCCTACGCACACACACACTGACACACGCACGTATACGTGCATGCACGCACGGACGCACACACAGGGGGTCAGCTATAGACCAGGGAGCATAGCTTGAGGTTCTCTGTTCAAGGACATTTCAGAGAGAGACAGAGAGAGAGAGAATAATGGTTTTGTTTCCCATTTTCTTTGGCAATGTTAAAGTAAACATGTGTTTTCTCGTGCCAATAAAGAACCATTGAATTTAATTAAAATTGAGAGAGAGAGAAATAGAAAGATGGAGAGAAAGTAAAAAGAGAGAGAGGGAGAGAGACAGAGACACAATTAGTGAGATGAAGAGCGAGATACAGAGAGATAAATAGAGAGAGACAGAAGTGAGAGAGAATGAGGGAGAGAAGAGAGGCAGAGAGAGAAAGAGAGAGGTGTCTAGACTCCACAGTCCACAAATAAACATGAGAACAACACTGGGCTCATAATGTTCCAAGATGTACAGATTAGATTAGATGTGCACCTGTTGGGACTTAAAATTAATATTCAGCTAATACTAGACTCCTTTCTCAAACATCATCATGTCAAGGACCCACAATTAATATGTATTTGGCCACAGATCCCCATCCGAAAATATTTTGTAGTGAACTTGTAGAACGATACATAGCCTACTGTAGATGTTCAAATAGCCGATGTATAGACAAAGTATTTGTTTACAAACATTGAGACTGGTCGCATGGGTGACTGTTTCATCATGTAATCAATTCCCAACAGATCTCCAAACCATGTTGTTTTGGGGAGAGCTGGTTTCAGTCCATTCAACCTCCTCTTGTGTGTTGGCTAGTGAGGCGCACCCTATAGGGAGACATTTATACTTCATTGCGCAGCAGTATTGCGCGCAGAGAACAGCTGATATACAAGCTCACAAGCCTCACATCGTGTCGTGGATGTGACTACATGTGAGCTTAGGGGTCTGCATGCACGACACCATCGCGGGATGGAACATAAATTATACTTGATGGGGACGAACAGGCTCTGCTGCCGTGATCATAGAGCGCTCGCCCCGTTCTTATGACAGCAACAGGCAGGAGGTGAATTGCTATTATTGTTAACATACAACAGAAACAAAGGATTATATATTTCAAGGGCGAGAGATCACAATAAAAATCCTAATGATTCTTCCTCTATACTGGAAGAAAAACAGAATCTGAAAGTTTGACAGTGCATTTTTTACACGTGAGCAGTTAGAACTTTTCCATTTCATCTTATGAGAGGTGGGGTTCATGTGGTGCCGGCCTGCACGCGCACGCTGGTGCTTATTAGTGTGACGGACGGACGGACGGACGGACGGACGGACGGACGGACGGACGGTGAGTCTACTGTATTCAAACAGCAAAGGTTATTGCTGTGATGACATATTAATATTCTTGTAAACGCTCCAATCCAATTATTACCATAACTTAATTATTCCCAGTAATCAGGGTACTGATTTGCCAACAGACGTGTCCTCTACAGTAGAACACACTGGACCAGAGCTGTGCACCAACATCATCAAACAGCTGCAGGGCGTATGGGCACTGGACTGTGTTTTCACCTGTACCTTGACACTTACTGGAAGCTAACATTTTGATGGAAACTAGAGAGAGAGAGAGAGAGAGAGACGTTGTGTATGGACTTGTCTTGAATGAGTTGTAATTTCAAAGGACAAGTAAAGGGCTTATAGAGGTGAAGGGCAAACTGCCTCCCCCTGGCCAGCCGGGGCGCCTGATGGAGGGGAAAGGAACTGGTTGGAATAACGTGTTCCTTCCACGCGCTACGTCCAACCAGGGAAACTCCCCCTGTCAGGTGTAAAGGAGCAACTTGGACACTCAGGCATGAAGGATTAAGCATGAGTTCAAGTCCGTTGCTCTCCCCTTGTCCCCCATATATGGGGACTAGGTTGGTGGAGGGTGTGTAGAGCCCAGGATCACATTAGATTAGACGATTGACACAGGGGTGAAAAATGGGTTACAAAATCGTGGGATAAAAAATATATTTAAAAAAGAGGTTAAGGGCATTTTGAGCAGTAACCACAGTAACCATAAACATACAGTGGTACAGTCATGGCCATTGGCTATTAATCAGTCCATTAATTCCCTGAAGGACGGCCAGGTAAGGGATGGGGAATGAAGAGTTCAGTACGGACAGAGAGGTACAGTATAGACAGTATAGACTACCTGCCCCTCTCGTTGGAAGGGGCAGGGAACTGTTTGGGGTATCTTGAGGCCATGCGGTTGTAGTGGTACAGTCAGTGTGATGGTTGACTGAGACTAGGGGCCTACTTCACAGTACTGATCCTCAAAGTCTGGGGTCCTTGAGGGGGTTCCAACGGGTCCCCTAGCTGATATAAATTAGCTTTGAAATCAGTTAAAACACTACAGGAGCTGTAACAAACATTACTCCTCGCTCCGTGGAGCAGGAGTAAGAGGCCTGACATGAAACAGCAGCCCGACTTCAACTGATGGTTCAAGTGAGGATAGAGCAGGGAGGACATATTTGGCTGGTTCCCTGGAGGGAGGTTAGGGTATGACCGATGTAATGAAGGCGAGGAGAGGTTGGATCAGGATGCTCATCTGGTTTACCTCCCGCCACCCTCCTTCAAGGACAGCCAGGGCTGCCATGCATTAGTATGATGATCGTTATGCTCTGTTTGCAATCGTTTCAATCATATTAATGTTTTCAAAGGTATTCAAATGAAGCATCCCAGAGGGATGGAATGAAAGTACTAAGTAACGCGAGAGAAAAAGAGGTATAAGCTGTAGAGGAGGCAGGAAAGAGTGAGAAATGATTAAGAGAGAGAGAGAGAGAGAGAGAGAGAGAGAGAGTGAGAGAGAGAGAGAGAGTGAGAGAGATATGGAGAGTGGTTTAGATGCTTGGCATGTCATCAACACAGCATGTGTATCCTAAAAATGGAAAAGTTTCGAGCCAATTATTTTGGACAGTGTTCAGAGCCGACAGTAATGAATTGTAGACAAACAAACAAACAAACAAACAGGCAGACAGACAGACAGACAGACAGACAAGCAGACAGACTAACAGACAGATAGATAAACAACACATGCGGTCAGACTGATAAATAGACAGATAAATAGACAGACATATGGACGCAGACAGACAGAGAGTTGTTGGTGTTTTTCTGATGAAAAACAGTTTTGCCAAATGGAAAAGTAACGGATGAGAGGAGAGAGCCACATGCGAGAACTTCTTGTTGTTGATTTAGTTTTGCAGACAGACAGACAGACAGACAGACAGACAGACAGACAGACAGACAGACAGACAAGGGATGTGCACACATAGACATGAAAGGGGCTTCAGCCACAGCCCTTTTACCCGTCTGTAAAACAACTGCCCTTTCCAGACCACGAATGCAGCATTTCCTATGTGAAAGAAATGCAAATGCCACTCCTTTCCATGCCATGCCAGAAGCAGCTTTCAGGAGAATTCATTTTTTTCCAAAGTCTCCTGAACTTGAACGTCGCATTTTGCGTTGAACAAATTTGTTTAGAAATCCAGGTCGTAGTTTTTCTCTATGCAGAATAACATTGGCTCATTTTAAAATCGTCACATAAAAATTGTGGTCCAAAAATGTATACAAACTATCCTTGCGATATTGTCGTGGAGGTGTCTCTGTATCCGTGTATTGTATAGTCACTCAAATTTGATACAGTTTCTAGCGATTAGTGAAAATGTAAATTCGGCAGCAGTAACATTAGCATTTTCTCACAGTCAGTTTATTCTTCAAATCCATATGAGTGAAACCGCTGGGATGATTTGTTTATTTTTCAAACACAGTTGAGGCGATCTAAAATATCAGATCATCCCATGGGGAATTGGGATTATAAAACAAATAAAAAAGCCGTGGATTTAGCACCCTCTAGCGACATTGACGTCAGGCGCTCTATTATAACTATCAATGGTCGGGACCTATTTGTGGGTCGAGACATTATTTAAAAAAGATTAATTACCTTTTTATCCCACGATTTTGTAACCCAATTTTTCACCCAGTGTCGATTATCTAATGTAATCCTGGGCGCTACATTTTCATGAATTAGAAACAAAATTCAATGTTTAAAAAAAAAATACAAATTAAAATAAAAGAAATTCCATAAATTAGAAAACAAATGTTTAAAGAAGTAGTGAAAATAGCGATCTATACAAGATCCTAACATGTCGCATTGCGACACGTTAGGAGCTTGTAGATCGGCTATTTTCACTATTTGGGTCGAGACGTGCACATTTCTCTTTTGGCTCTCGAGCTATAAAGTTTGGGAACCACTGACGAAGACGACCAGCTGTCTCTTCCCATCACATGAAGTCACAAGCCTCTGACTGTCACCTCAGCCAGGTGGAGATTCACTGGGAGGACATCACGTAGCACATATCGTTGCTGTTTGCTGGAAACCATGCATGATAACCTTTACACGGTTTTGGTTGTCCGCTCATAGACTGCGTGTGGAAATGGGAAGATGGAGCCGCATACCACCTGAACAGCGGTTTTGCCAATGTGAGACTGGTATACAAAACGAACAGCACATACTGGTGTGTCCACTCACACAATATATCAGAGTGAAATATGGACATGAGGGTATTGATTTGAGCTCATTTTTTGTGGGCACTAACAGACTTTGCGTATGCTACATGCCTGCCTGTCACTTGTGGAGCAATAGAAAGCGCCTGTCTGTAAAAGGGATTCTGTATTGTATATTTTAATGTATTGTACCTTTTAAAGTTTTTGATTCATGGGTTTTTTATTATTGTTTGGACCCAATGTTTTATACATTTGTGTCAATAAAGTAACTAACTAACTAACTATGTCCTAAAATGCTTACTGTTCCAAGAAATTGGAAAAAGGGACAACGTGTTCTAATCTAATGGATCCAATTCAGTTATAATTAGCTGAAATGTGCTGTACAAATACATTTGCAATGATTTGCCTTGCCTCGATTAGGCTACTGTCTTAGCTAGTGCAGCCAGCCACGCACATGCACACATGCACGCACGCACGCACGGACATCATTTATTTGGCTGTCTGAAATGTCCATAGCACTAAAACGGAACATTCAGTTTTAGTTCTAATGGCCAGGCAGAGAGACTAATAGTCAATACTGTAAACAAACTAACAAACAATTACCTGATGAGTGTCAAGATTGACGTCCATGCAAGCATGCACTCACGCACACGCGCGCACACACACACACGTGTACAATACATGCACCGCGCACACACACGCACGACAGATTCTATTTATGAAGCCTTAGACTATAGGAAAGACACTAATACAAATGGAGCTGACCGTGTGTGTGTGTGTGTGTGTGTGTGTGTGACTGTGTGTGTGTGTGTGTGTGTGTGTGTGTGTGTGTGTGTGTGTGTGTGTGTGTGTGTGTGTGTGTGTGTGTGTGTGTGTGTGTGTGTGTGTGTGCGTGCGTGTTTCACTTCACCTGTCATTTTTATCAGACATGTTATCAGTTATGATTTATGTATTATTTGCTTAAGTTATCAGGAGAGAGACCACGCACGCACGCACGCACCCACACAGACATACAGACATACAGACACACACACACACACACACACACAAACTGACACCTACAGTAATAGTGCATCGTCGTCATTGGGTGTAATATTTATTTTTCAAAATGTTTCAAAAATAACGTGTCATGTTGTGAGCTTGTAGATTGGCTACGTTTTGCTGCTTTACTTTTGAGTGATGCACGTAGTGACGAAGTATAGGACATTACACAGAGATGATAATGTCACGGGACATCTATATGTCTCTCTGGTATCTCCACCCGACACCCCCCTTTTACCCCTATTAATACGACCTCACTCCTGTGTATTGTACAATAATTGCATTACACTTAATACAATTGCGCTGGGATTTCAAAAGAAAATCCCCATTACCATTGAGTAAATGAGATTTAGTAAAGCCTATTCACGACGGCATTAGCTATGCACGCTTTGCACAATAATACACACACAGCATTCAAAATGTAACATATGGCTGTTACAAAAACCAACAGATGCAACTGTATATCTTTCCTCGATTCTCACTTTTCTAATTGAATAATGGAGGCGAACTGAACTCCCACAGCCCATAAGGTATAATATAGATGACTAATCCCACTTCATTTAATTACTTATTGAGATAATTTCAGTTTTGTGGTGAATTCACACCAAGGTGTTAATCCTGTTAGTGGCCAGGGACTCCCATGATGGGGGATAAAGCAACCCTTTTACTTTCGTTTGTATTTGTTCATTGAAGTATGTTTGCTGAGCTTCATGGAGGCATTTTGTACCGTGTCCTCCAGGGTTCTACTACGTTTGCTTTTTTTTAACTCTACATCTGTGTGTGTGTGTGTGTGTGTGTGTGTGTGTGTGTTTTAGGACACTTGGTGGTCAACAAACGCTATTTACATGCTTGGACGGACAGAGAGACAGACACAGCCAGGCACAAAAATGTGCCCCACTGGAAGAGGAGGGCTGATGACGAACCAAACGAGCCAACATCCTGTTATCCATATTCTATTGGACGGCGAACCCAGAGGCAAATTCAAAGAACAATCAACAATCAAACAATTTTGCACCATTTCCTTTTTTTTTCCTTTTTTTTGTCAATGGGTCCCCCACTACCCAACCCCAGATAAGTGATTTAAGATAGATGGATGGATGGATGGATGGACGGACGGACGGACGTCAATGGGGCTGTGATTACACTGAAACCTTGCCCAAATTTGGAGTCATATATCATAATTGATTGACATCACAGATGACTGATGTCACAGGTTGCTCAAATGAAGTGCCAGATTTAGACTACACCATTCTTCCATAATCTGTTTCCTTAACTCCTTTGTCTACTGCCTCATATGAATGGCATCACCAGATCCTGATCGGCTCATGGTTCAGTACGTCTTGATCCGATCAGACTTAGTCCACGATTTGGGCTGGCCCCTGGGCGCGGTCATAGCCCAAGCTTGTCATGCTGCTACTGCAGCCATTCACCTGTCTCAGTGTGACAACGACACAAAACAGTACCTGGCGGACCTGGACAATATGTACAAAGTGATTCTTCAGGGACCAGACGAGGCGTCGCTTTTTTCCTTGGCAGAGACGCTGGCAGAGAGAGGCATCGCCCATAAGATCTGGTTTGAGCAACCAGAGAACATCCCCACCTGTCTGGCCCTGAAGCCTTATTGCAAAGAGATGGTCCGCCCACTGCTACGCAACTTCGATCTCTTCAAATGACATGCTCTGCTGGCCTGCACGGACAATGCAATTTGGATCCTTTGTAACTAGCCTTTAAATAAACACTGAGGATTTTACAGTTACTTGGGATTGTGTATACTAGGGTTGTGATATGGAACTGGAGGAACCGCGGATCCAACATTGAGGAAAAGGAAACGGTTCCATCACATTGGAACCCTTTCTGGAACCGGTTCTGTCAGCTGGTACAGTATGTGCACTTTACGTCTGCTATGCAATTACAACACTGGTGGTTCTGAAACATTTTTATTTCGAGGACCACCATAACTCTGGGAGAGTATTGGGGGGTCATACCTATGTTCCCTCAGCCCTATGTTCCCTCAGCCCCGAGGTGCGCTGCGGGTCGGGAGAGGATTGCGGTTAGGTTTAGGTGTCTGCCCCGGGGGTGCGCTGCGGGTCGGGAGAGGGTTGCGGTTAGGTTTAGGTGTCTGCCCCGGGGGTGCGCTGCGGATCGGGAGAGGGTTGCGGTTAGGTTTAGGTGTCTGCCCCGGGGGAGGTTAGGGTTAGGGTGAGGGAGGAGGTAGGTTGTCGTAGGCTGAGGGAACATAGAGCTGAGGGAACATAGGTACGGTCCCAATAATCTGCCCGTTAATGAACCAGAATCGTTAAAATCCTAAACGTTCTCAATCCTAGACGTGTGTAGGGATGTATTCTGAGCCCCTTCTCTACTCCCTGTACACCTATGACAGTGTGTCTATATGCACAGTTCCAACCAAGAGAGATCACGAATGACGACGAGACAGCCCGATTGAGAGCCGTGGAGAGCCTGACTGACACAATGGTTCCGGATGAACAACCTGGCTCTCAACATTGAAAAGAACAAAGAGGTACTCATAGATTACAGGAGGCTTCGCAGACAACACTGACCTATCCAGATTGGAGGTGCTGCAGGAGCAACGTCTGTACTTTCACAGACAACTAAAGATGTCTGGCAATGGCATGCTGAGAGCTTACCACAGAGGTACCACCGAGAAGTGGCTGCTTCACTGCCTGGTATGGTAACTCAACTGGTACCGACCTCAACTGCAATATGGTTGAGGTCAACAAATGCTGTGTCAGCAAGGCCCATGCAATCAGGTGAAGAAACCACTGATGAACAAATCACTGATGGTGTTTAATAACATGCCAAGCTTGTACATTGTACTATAAACTGATCTATATGTATTTATTCATTAAATACTGATTATGTTTTTGCTGTCTTTCTTTTTGAGGGGCGCTAGCCCCTCCCTCCTATGTCCAGCTTTAAGTGTTTGTGTAAACACTCAAACATTGAAGACAAAAGTGAGAATGCAAATTGTGATTGGCCAGAATGAGATTATGTATGACGACGATGATAAGAGCTCCCCTCAGCTCACTTCCCACGGGTGTTATTTTGCCCAGCAATGTGTGTCCCATCCCAAATTTGGTAAAATGCCAAGTTTGGTAAATTAGTGGAGGATATTACTGAAACGATCGTTCACTTTATGGTACAAGCACCAAATTTGGTACACAAGTGCTTCAGAACCTACTCTCTCAGAAAAGTACGTTGTCCACTTGAAAAAACTAAATGGCCGCTAAATGAAAAGGGCCTTTTGTGGCGGTTCTGGACAACCGTGGGTCCGACCGACTCGAGACCGGGCACTGCACTCCCTGTGCGTGTGTGGAACGTGTGTGTCGAATTTGAAGTCGGTGGGGCGAACGGTTCTCGGGTTATGTGGATTACAGATGTACAGACACACACAGACTTGAATATATGTCAATGGGCAATGCCCATTGGGGTTTTTTTAGATGATGGGTAAGAAGAGAGAGATGTGATGTCAGGTGGTGTGGGCTAAGAAGTGGTCAGGGCTATATGAGATGTACAGTAAGTGCAAAGAGAGATGGTGAGGGAGGGAGAAAATTATTTGTACCAATTGACCAGACAGTAGACAGTAGTGTAACAGGTTAAGGTGAGTATAGAGATGGAAATGTTCTAGCAAGTGAAGCCAATGTATTGAGAATACTGGACATAGTATGTGTAGGGCCAATATGCCTTTCTTTCTTTTATCACCAGAGATATACGGTTTAACAACGTGCTCACACTTTGGGACTTGGGCGTCTTGTTGTTTACTCACTTGTAGTTGTTTGTCGATGGTGATTGATGATGACTGCAACAGGTTGATATTACGGTAGGAGTTTGTGTTGTGTGAGTGTAATGGTTTCAAAATAAACGGGGCAAACAAAACAAGAACAGGTTCCAGACATAAACTAAATAAAGGTCTAGGACGAGCGCAGGGTGCCAGGGTTCAATAAACAAATGATAAAGTACTTTCTTTCTTTCTTTCCTGCGCTGTTTGTGCGATGCGTGCGAGCTGTTGAAATCTGTATCTCTACTGGCGTCTTTCCACCTACAGCTATGGGCCTGTCGCTTAATTAAAGGGAACCATGGTGCCATTTCTCAAGGCAACCAGTGGGGGCGCCATTTGGTCACGAATATGTCAAATCAAATAAGATGGCTCCTACAGTATGTGTCAGGAGTTATTTGTGACAGAAGGCTACCAGTGAGAGGGAAGATGTATACGATGGTAGTGAGACCAGCCATGCCGTACGGTTGGAAACGGTGGCACTGATGAAAAGGAGGCACAGCTGGAGGTGGCAGAATTAAGGATGCTATGGTTCTCATTAGGAGTGAAAAGGAAGGACATTATCAGAAATTACTGAATTAGAGGATCAGCCCAGTTAGAAGGTTTGGGGATAAAGCAAGAGAGGTGAGGTTGAGATGGTTTAGACATGTGAAAAGGAGGGATGAGGGTACATTGGGAGAAGGATGCTGAAGATGTAGCTGCCAGGTAAGAGGATGGCCAAAGACGAGGTTTAAGGATGCTGTGAGAGATGACATGAAGGTGGCAGGTCACAGAGGAAGATGCAGAAAACAAAACCAAATGGGGTCCATGTGTGGTCCAGCCCTATGGAATGTAAAATTCAAGCATGTGCTAATGAAAAGTATTTAAAATATATAGTTTTGATGCTCATCCTAGATCCTACTACTATAGGGGATGCAAAGCAATATGTCCGTTTATCCGTCCGACTTCTCCTACCAAATCACTCCGTTAGCACACATCTCTCTATGCACAAAAAATGATGCATGCCACAGAAATCCATCTGCACTACATTGCATCCATGTCATATTTACTGTACAAATATTGCTTTTGTATGACATACTGTTATTGCACAACATTTCACTGTGACACAAATAACATTACAATTTCCACATTAACCGACCCCTCCCCTTTTCCCTGCGCGTGCACACACACACACACACACACACACACACACACACACACGGTACTGTATAGTACACTACAGTATGTTACAGTATGGTAAAGTACAGTACGGTACAGTAACGTGCGGTACGGCATGGTACAGTATGATACCATAAAGTATGGTACAGTACAGTATGATGCCGTATGGTACGGTACAGTACAGTACAGTACAGTACAGTACGGTACAGTATGGTACCATGCAGTACGGTACAGTACGGTACAGTACAATCCTGGTCCGGATTGCTAAGCTAATGCTATATTTTTCATAACTAAGTCAAATTAACCTCAAATCAACCCCAAAACATTGCAAAATATCACATTTTTTACAGCGACGCACATAGAGACGGCGTGCGTGCACGATAGCGCACGATCATGCGGAAATCGGCCGTTTTTTGGTAAATTACATCCAACATTAGTGATATTAGTGAAAAAATATTAATTTTTGCTCCGTTGAACCGTAGATAACTGACATTGATTGACATTCCGTTAATTCCGTGAACGGGAGGTTTGTATTTTTAGAAATATTCAGTTTTTTCCGTTAATTGTAGCCCAGGGGTTAATAAGAGCCACATGATTAGTCAACACTAGTTTTATTTCTAAGTCTACTTAGAGGACATTAACATCACATTTGAGTTCCTTTTGAATGCCTGTCAGATTTCTCTACATCAGCTCTACATCTAAGCTGTTGGTGCGCAAATACGCCTTGCATGCCTTTGATCTACTATGTGGAGTACGCGCAGAAAACGTTTTGACGACGTATGCACACTGGCACATCGGTTGTGTGCCCCCCTGATTATTAATAACATCTAAACATAGAGTTAAAAAAGGGGGGGGGGGAAGAATTAAAAAAAAGAAAAAGAATGGTTCAAGCCCATTAATTAAGATTCAAGTGTCAACCCTAACGAGCGATGGTTCGAACCCCGAATGTTCGGGGACACCCTTAGCACGGACGCACGTGCACACACACACACACACACACACACACCAGGGAGGAGAGAAGTACAGTACAGTATGTATAAGCACAAATACAGTACAACACCACTCACTTCAGACGGCCCAAAGACGGGTCTGATTGTCTTTACTTATCAGCCATGCTGCAACATTGTCTGAAGGACAAGACTTGTGAAGGACGAGACTCATGTTTAGTGCCCTATAAACATAAAAGTCCATAGACTTGGCTGCATTTAAAAGTGCTCTAAATAAACATTAAAAGTCTATATAGACTTGGCAAGCCACATTATAGTCATCTGCAGCACGCACACGCATGCACACACTCACACACAAATTGCTGAATAAGCTGTTGTGATTCAAGGATATCATCATCAATCTTGAAACTTTGGACAGAGGTGGTTCTTAGTGTGTGTGTGTGTGTGTGTGTGTGTGTGTGTGTGTGTGTGTGTGTGTGTGTGTGTGTGTGTGTGTGTGTGTGTGTGTGTGTGTGTGTGTGTGTGTGTGTGTGCCACAGTGAAGACATTGGTTCATCCTCACTCACGATGGCATGTCAAGGGTCAGTGTTAGAACTGAGTTACTGTAGGGCATGATGTGGTGAGGTCAAAGGTTGAAGCTGAGAGTTCACACGATGGTTGGAAGTCAAAGGCGGTCAAAAGATGTTAGTCTGTAGACATTACCCCTTCCTTCCTTCTTTCCTTCCTTCCTTCCTTCCTTCCTTCCTTCCTTCCTTCCTTCCTTCCTTCCTTCCTTCCTTCCTTCCTTCCTTCCTTCCTTCCTTCATTCCTTCCTTCCTTCCTAACTTCCTTCCAATGGCACATTTGCACATATAACCCTGAGTGGAAATACGGAAAAATTAAAGAGCTGTCATTTATGTGTTAAATGGGAGATACAGTAGAAATAAGTTCCGATACATTTTCAGACCACTATTGAGTAGAAGTAAAAGCCACAATAGTTGCATATATGCTCTCATCCTTCAAAATAAAGGCTTAATAAAGGCTGGTAGGTCTATGAAAGAACAAATCCAGATGATAAAATAAGTGCTGAATGACGCTATGTGTATCTGTCTTTTGGAGGTCTGCTGGTCAAGACAGGCAGCAATTAAAAACAAGCATTCATTAACATTGACATATTTAGGTATGTGCCTCTAATTCTATCAGTTTGGGTTTAAAAGCATTTAACAAAATGATGCATCCCATTGTGCAACATTCCACACAGAGGGCATAGAATACATAAAAGATATATCCCCAAATGTATTTTGGACAGTAAGCATATAGACGTCCTAAAAAAACCAAATGGAGTTTAATGACTTTCTTTCGTATATCATCAGCTGGCCAACTCAATGTCACGCGCCCTCGTCTCCGGTCCTAAGTCGAAAAGGGCGCAGCTTCTGAGGGTGGGACCCTTAGGGCCGATTCATACTCCTATTTTACCACTGTTTCGGCGCTGTAGTGCCGAAATGATTTCGGCTCATCAGAAATTTTCAGTAGCACCGAAGAGCCGACTTTAGGACGGTACCCGCCAGGGGCGCTGGAAGGTATTTATACCAGGGGGAGCTGAAGGGTCTTATTCTGGTATAATTGGCCTAATAATGACTTATTTAGGACCTAGTTAACCGAGTTAATCATAATAACAGTATGTGACTCTTATTGTGTTGTTGTTTGGGTTAGATTTCTTTAAACCTGGTGCAGGTGAAAGTAAAACTACAATAGGTTTTTGCTGTCTCGTCATGTTGTGTCTATCTGTCAACTCACTCACTGTGCATTCTGCATTCAGCACGCTCTGATAGACATGTCAAAAAATTCTCCTCTCCACCAGCAGGGGGTGCTGGAGCACCCTCCGCACCCCCCTACCAGCGCTGATGGTACCCGCCCCCCCGAACCTCAAATGACATCAAATTGTAGGCTCTACAGCGCCGAACCGACTTTTATTCGGCTCTAAAATAGGAGCATGAATCGGCCCTTACAGGTCCTTGCAAGGGTCCAAAGTGGTCTCCTCACTGAAATAATTGGTTCATGTCATTATGCTACAATAAGAACTGCTCTTCACAGAGAGAAACGAGGAAAACACCAAATTATAAGGAAATCATTAACCATATTCAGTGCATTACTTGATAAACCCAAGTGAAGCAAGTGGAAAGTACTGTTCATTAGCTAATATAGCTAACGGGAATTTTATGCATTAAAACCGGGAAAGCATCTTTGTCATTTTAGATTTTAGTTACTACAACAACATTACATTTTTAGCTGCTGGTTTAGAAATTCTGTGTGATCAGACTCAGGTCTTAATGCGTTAACCACTAATCACTCCCTGGGAAAAAGTTGTCTAGACTGGAAATTTCCTGTGTTTTAGATTAATCAGGATCAGTACGTTTTGAACAGAGATGGTTTACATTTTGCGTTCAGTGGAAAAGACTGGTGCTGCACTTCCTTTCTGTGTCTAAGACAACACATTGGTTAATTAATTATTCTAGAATCATCTGTGTACATTTGTGAGTGTTTGGCACATTGTTTTTATAATACCTGCAGTATCAATACCTAAATAATTCACTTAGGTTTAAAATGCCTCGTTGAAAAATAAAATACAATTTTGAATTTTAGTTTGACGAGTAGTTAACTTTGGTCAAGTGACACCCTATTATAAACATCTCTATTTAGATGGTTTTAGACTGTTATGAGTGACAAAAATCATGGAAGTTTGTTATTTTCTTTGGGGGGAGTGGGCCATATTTTGGACAACCATTTCTATTTTCTTTTTCTTCCAAGGACAAAATGCATTTTCCTAACTTCATTCTTTTGTCAGTCTGTGCTGCACACCTATTCCTCATCTAGAAGAACTATTTTACACACCTTCCATCTATCCATCCATCTTCTGCCACTTATCTGGAGTCAGATCACGAAGGGAAACAGAAGACCTCCTATAGGGAGATGGTCAGGAAGCATCCGTAGTAGATGACCGAACCACCTTTCCATGTCCTACTCTCTTCCGAGTGACTGAACTTCGCACCCTTTCCCTAAGGGAGACACCGGCCAGGCAGCCACCCTTCCGAGAAAACTCATTTCGGCGGCTTATATCCGCAATCTTATTCTTTCGGTCTTGACACACACTTCATGACCATAGGTGAGAGTAGGAATGTAGACTGACAGTTATATAGAGAGCTTTGCCTTCTGGCTCAGCTCTATTTTCACCCACCCTACAGCGACTGCAATACCGCTCATGCTGCTCTGATTCTCCGGCTAATCTCCCGCCCCATCCTCCCTTCACTCATGAACAAGACCCAGACATACTTGAATTCCTTCACCAGAGGCAAAGTCTCATTCCTATACGTGAACAATCCGCCAGATTCTTGCCGAGAACCATTTGCATCTGATTTGGAGATGCTGATCCTCCTCCCAGCCGATTCACACTCGGACATGAACCGGTCCAGTGACAGCTGGAGGTCACGGACCAATGATTCCATCAGGAACACATCATCTACAAAAAGCAACCATTATAGCTCACCAAAGCTTACACCCTCTCCCCCGTGACTGCGTCTTGAGACCCTGTATGAATACATGAATACACTAAGCACAATGTTATCGATTATACAGTCAGATTCCAGTCGATGGGTGGGAACTACATGCTAAATACTGTCACATATCAAACAATTAATCATCATTTCGTATTGATGAAGATGGTGGTAATGATGATGATGATGGAGGTGGTGATGGTAAATAGTAAGAAAAAGTATGAAAAAGAATTCACACACCATTATTTAAATTGCTTACAGGTGGTAATAATGAAAAAAAACTTGATATCACACACATATTATTTTGATACAATACAATAATTTGATACAATACAATAATGCTACAGAAAACAATACACTATAAATATGAAGATGACGAGCTATGAAAGCAATAAAAAAGGTAAAGCTACTGTATGATGGCCATGATATTCAAATATTGGGTTTCGTGCTGACTGTTTGAGCTCAAATAATGTTTTATACTGTACTGTAGGTGTATTGTAAACAGTACTCATCATAACCAGGGCATTATAAGAGCTTATTACGGCTTGGTCGAATGCTTGATTTTGATTGGTCAACCGTTGAATTAATTTCTTGATAATGATCGCTTAGCTCAATAACAGACCTATGTCTAATCAAAGAGTCAGAGCACCTGCTGCGCTGCTTGATTTTATGCCACAATATTGCTGGACAGACTGAAAAGATGGGTGTGACTTTCTGACACAATACTAAACTAGTTTAAATCATACCATGCTTATAGGACAGAGACTACTTTGTGTCTAGCTAATTACAGGCGTGAAGAAATAATTAGATTTTGATAAGAGGATGACGGACATCTGAAAAGATTTAGTGACAAGGAAAATGAATCTACAAGCTCGCAAACGCATGGCGTCATGCTGTGAGCTTGTACTATAGATCGGCTATGCCAATTTATTTGAACTAATTTAGGGACCCCCTGGAACACTCTCTCGCCATTTGGACTCCTGGTGGTCCCCGGTCTATTATTATTTATTATTATTATTTATTTACGGATTTTCACCAATCCGTAAATAAGTACATTCATTCATTCATTCATTCTCTCCAACATGATATATTGTCAACATGTCAACACGTTCTCATGATGTTACATGGTGATGCAGTGCCACTGTGCCAGGGGGACATTACAGGAAAATAAGAACTAAAAGGGCACACACACACACACACACACACACACACACACACACACACACACACACACACTCCAGGCTGGCTTTGTGTCCGATCCAATCAACTTGCTGGAAGGTTGCCGGGGCAGGCCACAAGGTTTTAAGATTGTGTGTGCGTGCGTGCGTGCGTGCGTGCATTCAGCAGACACCTGTCTCTGGTTCCTGACAGTTTGGTCTGCCAACCCGACTCAAAATGACAAGGGGCTGTGTGTGTGTGTGTGTGTGTGTGTGTGTGTGTGTGTGTGTGTGTGTGTGTGTGTGTGTGTGTGTGTGTGTGTGTGTGTGTGTGTGTGTGTGTGTGTGTGTGTGTGTGCTCGTGTGTGTGCTCGTGTGTGTGTGTGTGCCCTTTTAGTTCACGCACACATGCACGCACGCAACCATACGTCATACATCTTAGTATAACAGGATTATACTTTCCTTTTTTGATACAATACAGAATAAGGTAAGAATTGATTGCGCAGATCGTTCCCTCATAACAACAGTTTGAACACTGAGCTGCTGCTGGTGAGCAGAGGGCGAAGCCACGGAAGTATAGGGATAGAAAAGAATCACACTTGTATTAAGTGAGGGGCGCCCAGTGTGGATACCGATTTTTCCCGATCCGATATTTATATTTCATAGAGCACGTTTATGCTCTCATCAATTAGTACAATATACCAAATCACAGACAATATCCTGTCTAATATCATGATATGGATATAATATTGATACTAGGGATGTCCTGATCACGTTTTTTGGCTCCAGATCCGATTCCGATCATTTGAAAATGATGTGATTGGCTCTGATTTCCGATCATCCGATCCGATCGGGACAACCCTAAATATCATTAAAATGTTAGAAAACAGCAAAAAAACTACAAAACCATCAGACAATAGAGCGTCGCAGTCCCTCCCCCTTTCAGAAAAACGAGTGGCCCAGGAAATGAAAACCCAATGCATTCTCCCATAGGCATTTCTTATTTAATTTATTTAAAGACTTTTTAAGTGTCGTACGAAGCCAACTCTTGTCGTGACAAATCATGACAACACACACAATTTTTCGGGCCAAACAAAGAATTAGAAAGTAGAAAAAAACGGCAGGTTACAACACTTTTTTTGTTGTTTTTATTCTTTGTAATTATTTGTTTGGCCCGAAAAATTGTGTGTGTTGTCATGATTTGTCACGACAAGAGTTGGCTTCGTACGGCGCTTAAAAGGTCTTTAAATAAATTAAATAAGAAATGCCTATGGGAGAATGCATTGGGTTTTCATTTCCTGGGCCACTCGTTTTTCTGAAAGGGGGAGGGACTGCGACGCTCTATAGTGACAGTTCATTTGCCAGTAATGACACCCCCCAAAATAGGGCCGCCTATTTGAAAGTGTGTAAACGCACAGAATAGTCTCGTTATTTGACGACGTGGGTGAAGTCTCCGCTGGGCCTTCCTAATGCTGGCCAGGGTGCGTTGACAGTGGAGTTCAGGTCATAAGTCTAAGACTCAAGTCTAAGATACTTAAGTCTATTTAAAAGGTAAAGGGTTTGCCTTTTACATAAAAGAGGATTATGCAATCTCCCACCATGCAACATCTCATCCAAGACATTTGACATGGGCCTTTACCTTTGGGCTCAACCTTCTTCCAGGAGAAGGTCACTGGATTGAATTTCCACGGATCATTGAAGTCCAAATTCCCTCTTCTGTCTGCTTCTCTGCAACACTGTTCTACAGTATGTAACATATAGGAGCTGTGGTTTGATGTCACAAACAACACAAGCTGTTGTCATGACTACCTAATCTCGTTTCAAAACCAATTGATCAGGATCCATTTTTGGATCACAAAACAATCCCTTTTTTATGTTTCCTATATAGGCTACAATATAATAATAATAATAACAATAATAATAATAATAATAATACATTTTATTTATAAGGCGCCTTTCAGGGCACTCAAGGTCACCGTACAGGTTAAAAACAATACAAAAACACAGTTAAAGGCAGAACAAAACACAGCTTGCAGCAGAAGACACAGGTCACACAGAGTAATAAGCCTGCCTAAACAGGTGGGTTTTGAGGTGAGTTTGGAATATGGTGATAGAGTCCATGTTTCTGATGTCAGGGGGGAGGGAGTTCCAGAGGTGAGGGGCAGAGCGGCTGAAAGCTCTTGACCCCATGGTGGACAGACGGGCTGGGAGGACTTTCAGTTTGACGGAGGAGGCAGACCGAAGAGACCGGGTGGGAATGTCGATGTGGACAAGGTCAGACAGATAAGGGGGGGTGAGGTTATGTATGGCCTTGAAAGTATAGAGAAGGATCTTATAGTCAATGTAATACATTTTGTAAACTTGTAGATCTGCTATTTTTCAGTGCAAGTTTCGCCCAGAATACGGATGCTGGGGTTTAAGTGATTAAAAACACCCTAGATACTTTGTCAAATGATGATTAGCAAAAAAAAAAAAAAAGCAATAAATAGGAAATGTATTTATGGTATCTACGTCTCCACTGAAAGAACCTCAATAATGGGCCGGCAGCGATCAAATATTGTTATTATTTCAATTATTTCAATACTTTATTGGTTAAATATTTATAAGACCCACAGACAGACCTATTTTTTTACTTTTACTTTAAAGAAAATAAATAATAAAGTAGCCAGAATAGCAGATGTGCACATTGTCATCTTGTACATCTGCTATTTTGGCAACTTTTTTCACGACACACTTGTGTGACGAAGTGGGGCATTAATATTTATGGGTGGAGAGAAAAATGTCTTTACAAAATGTATGGGAAGCAGCCTTAAGGCAGAGTGTGTTCTCGCACGCTGGTCGTTGGCCTATCACACTGTCCTCGGCCTGGGTTTGTGAGCCCAACCACCCAACCCCCCCCCCCCACACACACACACACACACACACACACACACACACACACACACACACACACACACACACACACACACACCACCACCACCTCTTCAACATAACCCTGCCAGTGCCCTTCAGCGATCAAGACACTATAACTGATGTGGCAGTTTCCATGGTGATCAAGTGCAGCACTGTGAGCTATAGTGACGGCTTTTATTTGCCACTCACCACCACGCTCTTTTTCCGGTTTCCTTGTTGAATGGTCTGCATTTCTCATACAGACTTTATCCAAAGCACTTTAAAATGCACCCATTCAAACACGCAAGCTCACACACATGCACACATTGTTCACTTTATTTTATTGTATTTGAAATGTAATGAAGGTTACAGCAGTAACAGCGTCCATCGACACGCTCTTTTTCCGGTTTCCTTGTTGAATGGTCTGCATTTCTCATACAGACTTCATCCAAAGCACTTTAAAATGTGCATTAAATGCACCCATTCAAACACGCAAGCTCACACACATGCACACATTGTTCACTTTATTGTATTGTATTTGAAATGTAATGGAGGTTACAGCAGTAACATAGCACAGCAGCCTGCTCATCAGGAGCAAGGGGGTAAGTGTCTTGCTGAAGGAAACATTGATACAAAAGCTTTGGGATGTCCTTGAGTTGTAAAAGAAAAAACATAGAAAAAGAACGGCAATGAACGTTGACATGAAGTTCTATGTTTTCAACAGTTTTCAACATCAACCCCCCGCTCCCCCAAAACAGTAAACACACACACACACACACACACACACACACACACACACACACACACACACACACACACACACACACACACACACACACACACACACACACACAGCTTTGAAGTAGCGTGTTTGTGATTTCAAACAGAGCGATTAAGAGATAGCGGGACCAGTGCATGTGTCTAGACAAGACAGACACAGACATTACTGTAGGTAGCCTACAGCCTTAATCTCCACAAAAAGAACAAGTACGTGTGGAGATTAACATTATACCTACAGTAACAGACAGTAGTCATAAGCCGTAAAGTACGTATACTTTATGCATGCAAATCAACCCCATGCAGCTCTGCTGTGTTTCAGTGTGACTGACTGGCATTATCTTCACCCACACATGGAGCATATTTCATGATGCCAGCGGGGCTGTGCACAGCGTTTGTAATTTACTGATGTCATACTGTAACTGCTGGCTATAATTCTAATGTGTACGGTAAACCGAGCAAAGCAAGGCTGAAGGCACTATAACAAACATAGTGTATTGATACGGGCAGAGGAGGTGGGGCATCAAGGCCACTGTAGCCTCAGGTCATATAACATTTTGAGGGGCATTTTGAGTCTATAGGCTGAGGAATATATCCCACCCTTTTCACATTGGCCTGTTATAGCGTCACCAGGTGGATTTTTGCTAAACACATTTTTGGAACAAAATGCCTCAAATCATCCAATTGCCATCCAAGGCGTAAGAAATAATGGCACCCTTTTCACATTGGCCTATTATAGCACCACCAGGAGGCCACAACCTGACCTGGCCTGGTGGAGACCTGTGCCTCGAGGGGCACTTTGTATAGTTGTTTCTGAAAATGGCTAATTATGTATAAGGTACTGTTTTTAACATTATTTGAATTTCCAGCATTTAAAAAACTATTTAAAATTGGTCCTTTGGTCGCATTAATTAGTACTGTTTTTCCACCACATGAATCGAGACAGATATAGGGAGAGAGAGAGAGAGAGAGAGATAAAGAGAGAGAGAGAGAGAGAGAGAGAGAGAGAGAGAGAGAGAGAGAGAGAGAGAGAGATGTTACATTTAGTTTGACAGGTGATATCTAATGACGGACTCCAGAGGGAGAGAGCAGAGTGGATATACTGTATAATATAAATACATATAGAAACAGTTTGGTGGATATGAAATAAATAATTAAGATAGAACAGGAAGAGGACGGTTAAAAGCATTTCACTGACAGGTTACTCTACACTTAAAGGGATATTTCACTTCAATTTTAAGGTCTACTTGGGCTTTTGTTTCACCCCAGTTTGTTTCAGTATTTAGATATTTGATATTCATTTGATCAGACACGCCCCATTCCTATATAAATCCGTTGTAATTTCGAACTCAATTTGAAACATGTTGGATTCATTGAAGACACATGTCCTTGGTTCTGGTGACTGATATTGTCAATGATGTGTGAGTGCCAGCCGGCCAGGGGCCGTGTTTCTAAGGGGTGCTAGCCCCTTCTATAAACAGCTTTTTTCCCCACACGTCTCAAGATTTGCCATTGACAATGAAAGGGGAATTCTGGTCAAATGTAAGCTAAATATTGTCCCCACCCGTCTCAATATTTGCCATTGACATTGAACGGAGAAATGACGTCAGAATTCCGCTAAATATGGCGTAAATTAAACGTCAAAACATGAAACGCCATTGACATTGAATGGAAAACGTACGTCATATGTAAACGAACAAATCGGCTAACCAATCACATGTTGGTGGGAGCGCTTGGCCAATAAGGGATCACCTTATGTACCTTATGTAGCAATGTCAAATATCCGTTAACATAAATTGATGAGAGCGCCCCTCATTTCACGCGGGTGTGGTTTTTATTTCAAGCAACTTCAAAATCACACCGGTATGAACCGAGCAGGGTATCCCAGAATGCTCTGCACTAGAGCTAAAATGTATACCCTATCATTTAAATGCTTATAGTTTTTGTGAGGTTTTTGTGAGGTGTCCAAAACCGCTCCTCTTTTATGATTGTAATTATTATTATAATAAAAGAGGAACAGTGGTTACAATAGTCAATCTGCTATTTTTACTATA
Organism: Protomyctophum parallelum; assembly: GCF_964188405.1. Taxonomy (NCBI): domain Eukaryota; kingdom Metazoa; phylum Chordata; class Actinopteri; order Myctophiformes; family Myctophidae; genus Protomyctophum; species Protomyctophum parallelum. The sequence goes on along the minus strand of NC_139703.1, from coordinate 11,788,677 downwards.
GGCCTACTTTTGTGCAACACTCTTGTATGATGAGGATTTATAAAAAATAAAAATAAAGTTACAATATGGAGATATGAGATATTCTGCCCAATAGCAATGATATACACAGGTACCGTAGGTATACATAGGTATAATGAGTGAGCGAAGCAGACAGACAGATAGCTACAAATTACAGTAGACATACAGTACATGTGCAAAAATGTTTTATACATTAGAAGCTCTGGTATATATTACATTTATATGGTAAATTATTGTAATGTATGTCATAAACATCCATGTAAACTATCTGGAAGGAACTGGATAAACCACTTTAACCCCAGCATCCACATTCTGTGGGGAACAGATCTACAAGCTCGCAATATGTCGCAATGCAATGCATCGCAAGCTTGTAGCATCGGGTATACTTTTAGCTAAGAGCTGTCAAACATGTGAGTAAACGCATTACATTAAAGAAAGACGGAATTTCAAGTTCTGGCACAGGCGAGAGGTGGAGAAATCAACGTAATTCCACGTTCCTGTCATTAATACGGTTAATGTCATATTATCATTACGATTGTAGTGATCTGCCAATTATTTAAGGGCCCATTTGCAATTCCCTCGTGGCCCACATATTGAGAATCACTGTCATATTTGATCAGTGGAGTTTAGTGAATGGAGCATGGTTGCTATAGTATTCATGCTAGCAGGCCTGTAGCGGTGCTCAGTACATGGGGAGACATGCAGCTGCTGTAGGAGGAAACTCTCAATGAACTGCTAGATCATAAATACCAATGAATGGAAGTAGCACACACTGACACACGCACGCATATGCATACACTTATAATAATACTGTATAGTGTACACACACAGTCCCCTGCACTCTCCATCTCAGCTTTCCTACTGTCTGTCTCTATACACTGTCTCCAGCTCAGCTTTCCACTGTCTGTCTCTCCTACTCTGTCTCCCTGCAGCTCAAATGACTGTCTCACCTACAATGTTTCCATATCAGTTTTCCTACTGTCTGTCTCTACACTTTCCCCAGCTCAACTGTCCTATTGTCTGTCTCTCCTACACTGTCTCCATCTCAGCTTTCATACTTTCTGTCTTTCCTTAGTCTCCTACACTGTACATGCACTCTTAACTTTCCTATACTCTGTGTCCAATCAGAGTTTTGTACTTTGGGAGCCAATGGAGGGAGCGGAGAAGAGGGGAGACGTAAGAATTTTGGCTGGTTGAAGACCAAGCGAGCTGTGGCATTCTGGTTACAGTACATTTTTGATAGTCAACCAGAGTTGGGAACAACTGTTATAGTTCATTCTCTGCTATCAGATGTGCGAGTGATGGAACGCTGAGCAAGACAGAGCTGGTTGAGTATCTAAAGGCCCAAGGAAATGACACTGCAGGTTTACATTCTCTGTGAATGAAACGAGTGCTGTGATTGGTTGAAAAATATGGTTTTCCTGGAGAAGCCCCACCCCTATCGAGAGACACTGCATTAGGAGGTGACCAGGCTTTTCTCCTCGCAGATGAGAAAAGGCTGACAACACACCATGGTTCTGTCTCAAAGGGATCCCATGTTCCCCGCTATGCCTCAATGTAAAGGTAGGTGCCAGATTAATAGAACAAAACTATTTCATTTGATAGTCAATCAAATAATAGATAAATACCCGTAGATTAATAATGAACCCATATGTTGAGCATGTAGTATAGTTTATAGGCATAAAATGCCTATAAATATTTTGTAGATATGGCCATCATTGTTTGTATATTAGCCTTCCCACAAAATGACATTTATTACATTCGTCATCAATTCATGTTTTTTTTAGGACATATTTCTTTCATGAAGAAAAACTTTTGTACAACAATAACAAGCCAACATCTTGTTTTGCTGTTGATTTCCTGTATGGTTGCAGGAGACAGCATGATGAAATTGATTAAATGGATTTCACACACACACACACACACACACACACACACACACACACACACACACACACACACACACACACACGTTACTGGGCGTGTGTGCGTGTGTTAATGTTGCACCAAAATTGTTGTTGAGAAGCCGTCTTCATCAATAGAAGTGTTTAAAAGTTTGCTATTGCATAATATTATATTAAGCCTCCCATACAGTACAAGATTTTTAAAAAGACTACATCCTAGTCTAAACTGTACAGTCTTTTAAAAATCTTTCCAAAATCTTGTAGTGGAGGCTTTAGAGTTGTTGTTTTCATCCCACTTCTTAAATCTAAGAAGTACACAAAGTAAAAGTACTAATTTTGCAGAATGTCCCAAGTTTCCAAATGCAGGCCCACCTGTCCAGGGTTGTGGTAATATGCAACAAAACTCAAAATAAACCACAAAGAAATAGTAAACTAAAGAGAAAAGGGCATTACCACCACCACTGGATGGCTGTCAACTGCTCCAGCATAGCTGTCCCTAGCACCGGTCCTGTAAGGAGGATAAATATATATCAACACTTCACAGTGGAAGGTACAGTATATTAAAATGACAGTATTCTCTCCAGCTAGTTGTTGGCCCAAGGCCCAGTCGTATCCAAATTACAACGATATATATATATATATATATATATATATATATATATATGCCAAGATAAGGGAATACGATATAATAAAGGAGGAATAGAATTAATTAATCCCGATATGGGTTACCATAAACCAGTGGTCCTCAACAGGCGGACCGCGGTCCACGACCAGACCGCGGCACACCTCTCTGCGGACCCTCGAGAAATGATAGAATAAAGAGAAGAGGCCTGGGCCGTGGCTCAGCGGTCCAGGCACCTTGGCTGGTAGTCCAGTCTGGCAGTGTGCCGCGGGTTCGACTCCCGATCCCGACGGCCTTTACTGCATGTCACTCCCCCATCTCCCCATTTCCTGTCAGCCTACTCTGTCCCTCCATAAAAAAATAAAAATAAAGGCGAAAGACACAAAAAAACATAAAAAAAAAAGAAGAAAGAGAAGAAAAAAAGTCCTCCGTTGTATTCGCTCAATGCCGAGCAATGTCATGGTGACAATGTTGCGCTGACTGGCTCACTAGCAGTGACACATTCACACATTCGGTTGAATGAACAAAATTTGATTTTTGGAGGTGGATAATGAATATTTGTCAATTCTGCCACCCCAGTATTAGCCTCGGAAACCCAGACGTTTTTATTTCCAGGGAGGAAAAAAAAAGTCTGGGTCCGAGTCAGGCCCGGCGCCAGGATGAAATGACAGAGGGGGCAATCGGGGGCAGGTATTGGACATGAAGACAATGCGCCACATTTGCATATCTATAGAGGGCTTTCAAGCAATGGAATTTAATTGAATGCCTGGAAATGTACCATTGTTTTGTCTGTAACTATTTGATCTAAGGGGGCAAAGAGGTTGATTTAGGGGGGCAAACTCCCCCTTTGCCCCCCCGTGGCACCGGTCCTGGTCCGAGTCCACTTCAATTCGGCATAGAGTAGCGCAAACGTCGATCACTCTCTGCTGATTTCGGATTGTCTGCATCTTTGTTAAATTGACGCACTGCACGCACACATGTACACACACACACACACACACTCCACTCTCTCTCTGTCGCTCTAATTAATCAGTCTCATGTCGCGCAGCTGTGTCTAGATTCTCCCGGCGGATCCGGCCGGGAGCTGCCTATGCCATAGAAAGCATAGGTGGACCCCAGGCTACCCCAGTATTGGTTGGTTGGGATGGGACCCGGTTTGTATAAGCTTGGTTTGACTGTACTAAACAGGCATAGTTGTTTCTAGGGGAGGGGGGCAGCCCCACCCGATGGGGCCCACGTGGGCAGCGACCCGCAATTTTATTTGCGTGCGCATGAGACTGGACCATGGTCTTATTAAAAAAATATTTGTGGACCTTCAGCATTTATAGTTGAGGACCCCTGCCATAAACCAAGGCCCAGACTCAGGCGACCAACGATCCAACAGTGAGGACCACTCTAGCCATGGTTCATGACTCTCGTATTCATACGAGAGTCATGAAGAAACTTCACCCTGTTTTTTGCGCTCGCTGCATTTACAAGATTTCCGTATATATAAACATTCAGATTTCAAATATAAAGTACTCACAATTTGTCCCACGGGTGTTAGTTAGTTGCAGCTCCAGCGATTAGAATTTCTGCATCCCGCGTTGTTTAATAAAAAGCATTTTTATCCGAGGTGTTATTTTGCCATTGGCTTTCAACTACGCGCCCCTATCGGTCGGGAGGAGGGTGGCACTCGGTGTGTTCGATATAGGTACGCTGACCGCCATGCCAATACAGACTAATAGGCGAGTGCTCTCCCGGTGTGCAACTGTGGATTTCCCAAACGAACCCCGTTTGAAAAAAGTAGCCGGGGAGCTCGGACAAAAATGCTTTTTATTAAACAACGCGGGACGCAGCAATTCTAATCGCTGGCGCTACTACTAACTAACACCCATGGGACACTTTGTGAGTACTTTATATTTGAAATCTGAATGTTTATATATACGGAAATCTTGTAAATGCAGCGAGCGCAAAAAACAGGGCAAAGTTTCTGCATGACTGTCATGATAATCATCATGGCAGTCATGTTCCAGGGCTAGGACCACTCGTGACCGTGTGATTGCACTCTCAAACACGGCGGTACATGGGAGTGTGTGGAATGGTTCATCTCCACAAAGCAGCAGGTGTAGTGCTGGCCCAGCTTTAATGAGGCCAACATGCACAGTCACTGTACCCACTGCAGCGGTAGCCAGGTAAGAACACAACTGGGTGGCGTGGTGTTGTTTCACAACACGCCATACAGGACCCAGGAAGGAGTGAGTCAGGGGTAGCCCTGAGGCTGCACCAATGTGTGAACAAAACGCGCTGTCACACGACGGGACAGCGTTGTTTAGAATGACCACTTCAGTGCGGTAGGAATAACTCCCGGCCGTGGAAAGTGTGGCACCCACAAGCAGTGCGGAAGAGAGACAGACAGACAGCTGACACACACGGTAGACACGTCTCCTTATAACGCCACCGTGCCACTCATCAAGCCCTAATCAGTGGGCGGAGGACGGGCCGTGACAGCGTGGGAACGCTCACGTCCATCCGGCCACATGAGCTTGTAGATCGGCTATTTTCAAAGTGTGCATAGTGCTGAAGTGGGTATATGTTTTGTAATAATAATCAAAATCTACAAAGTAAATAGTAACTAAAGTTTCCAAATAATTGTAGTGGAGTAAAATGTACAATATTAATTTGCCTCTGAGACGTAATGGAGTAGAAGTAAAGGTGTTGAAAGTTGGAAACACTCCATTAAAGTCAAAATAAATCCTCAAAAGTGTATACAGTCTTATCTGTATGTACTTTTAAACTTTTTCATGTCAAGGACCCCCAAATTGACACTAATTAGCCCTGCATACCCCCATTTGAAAATACATGCCAGGGACCCCCATATAAGAGAAGATTTTTACGGCTCTAGCAGTGATTCTCAACCCGTTTAATTTCAAGGACCCCCAGTTTGACATGCATTTGTCTATACGGACCCCCATTTAATGGCATTTCTATCTCTGGGACCCCCAATTAATATTGTAAAATCAAAGTTAATTTAACTCTGACAGTGTACACTCTCAGAGTTACAGATCCATAAGGGTCCATTTGGTTCCAAACTATCATTTAGCTGGGGACCCCCTGAAACTCCCTCAAGGACCACTGGGGGTCCCTGGACCCCACTGGGGGTCCCTGGACCCCACTTTGGGAACCACTGCTTTACACCACTGCTGGATGAGTTGGCTGCTATGTTGGTTATGAGTAAAAGTGATGAGCTCCAAACAGACCATTGTCACCTGACACCTACAAGCTCTCCATGAAATGCATGCAGTTACAAAATATTCATGAGTATAGAGGAAATAAAGGGGAAAGTCAAATAACAACATAACGATATCAATCATGTATAGGGTTTGTATATGCGATATATAAAAAATAAAGGTACAGTAGCTCAGTCTCTTGTGCAAGTATAGCAGTGGATATGAAATATGCATGAAGTGGGTGTTCCTATGGTCCCAACCTGCTATACTTAATGAGCCGTTGGGAAAACTTCCACGCTGCATTTTAACACTAATTAATTAATGTAATTAATATTACATTTTTTTTAATATGAATTGAACATATGGATATTAACTTTTTACAAATGTAATCCTGGTTATATGATAGAAATGGGCCCTTGTGCTTTATTGTGTTTTCATCCTCTCTAATTTTGTTTTTAATCATTAAATTGATTGATTGATTGATTGATTGATTGATTGATCGATGTTATTGGTAATGAAGAATGTATGTCGCTGTCAGTGAAAAAATAACGGATCTGAAATGTAACTGAACTTTGTCTCTTTCAATGGAAATCTTTACATTTAATTGTCCCTCTCTCACTCGTCTCAGTCGTCTGTCACCCCCCTCACTTTGACTGACACGCACACACACACGTACACAGACACACATACACATGCACGCACACGCAAACACTCCCACCTTCCCCATCAGTGGGTCCATTACAGCGACACTGAAACCATCTGTTGGTTTGAACGGAATCCGCTCCAATTAGCATACAATTTGCATACAATTAGCATACCATTAAAGCGACATTATGCAGAATATTGTTATTTCCATACGACTTCCTTTTATTTGCCTGCAAGGGTCACTTACCTTGAAAACCAGGAGCCAGTTTACAATGAAACGGTAGAATGTGGAGCAGAGCTGCAGGCACACATCGAAATGACCTCTCACATCTCCGCTGTCGGGCGTAAACCTTTTAAGTCGAAAACCGTTCCTTTTTATTATGATTTAAACTAGTGAAAGATAGCCAACCTACAAGCTCATTATGGCACTGTCGCGTTTGATGCGTTGTGAGCTTGTAGATCGCTATTTTCCCTATACTGTTGTGTGACACTATTGTATGATGAAGTAGGGCACTAATTCACGGAAAAATATAAAAAGTTTAAATATGGAGATACAAGGTTTCTTTCTGACATGCGGCGATATTGTATTGTACATCATCGTCAGGCAAGTCCCTCGTTCAGCGGGTTCAGATTGCTTCCACCTGCTTGCAGATATAATCTGCCATGATGCAGGAACAATAGATTTAAAGATGAAATCTCTGACATATTCTAATGAATAAAATGATATTTTAAGCACTTAAACTCTATGCCTATATCGTCCAAAACTGATTCAACACCCTCCCAACCAAATCTCTTCACTGCCAATCTATAAGCTCACAATGATTTGCAACGTGGGTGATACTGAAGACACTATACTTGTCTTCTCTGGTGAAGGACTCACAAAAAGCCACTTCAAATTTTATCACACGTGTCAATATTGTCTAATGTAATCCCTCTGCCAACCTGGGGAGAGCAACGGACTGACCTCCTGCTTCTCACAAAGCCACTTCAGACCAGATCAAATAGACACATTCCAAATGGCAACCTTTGCTGATAACAAAAGGCTCTATCCACAGCAGCCCTATTGGAAATAAATTGTGTTCCATTTAGTTTAGCACAGACGTTTAGTTTAGCGCCCCTAGCCCTCCAACGTCTGGCTTTCACTCGTGAGAGTCGTGATGTCAGGTGGCAGCCAAGGCTATGGACTTTGTTTGTTGTTTGTTTGTTGGCCATGAACAGAAACGTGGTGCATGTAACCATTCAAAGAAATAGATGTCCTGTGACTCTATGGGCTGGATTTTGAAGGTGCCCATGTGGTAATACATAAATTGGCCTCGCTCTGCGCCCAATCGTATTATGAAAGCCCTATCGGCCCGTGTTGAACGCACACACATATGGCATACGACGTTCCTGAATATTTTAGCATTGTGGTAGTGTCCATATGTTAATTATTTTCGCTTTGCGCAATTTGCTATTAAGCCCCTTGACCTACGTAAAAACACTCAGCGCATAACGATAAGACGTGGGTCTGACCTCCTCTTAAATGCAAAAAGCACTGTTTGATTTTACACTTGAGGGAGGCTGCTGGAGTGTTGCCATGTCTGTTTATTATAAGCGGCTTCTTTTTCTGTAAAGTTGCTTGTAAATATTGGTAGTTGTACTAGTTGTGGTTGCTTTTCTTGTTTCTAAAATGGTTATTTGGGCTTTTCTCCTAATGTTGTTTAAACCAGTGATCCTCACACAGCACATTCCCATGTCAAGGATCCCCAGATGAATGCATTTGCCCAACTAAGGACGACTAATCCAAAAATTTAATTAAAATTTTCCAAGATTACTTTTGAAAATAGCAGATCTACCAGCTCACAATGCATCACATTCATTAAAACTATGAACTCTGACTGCAGGGGGATATATAATGATCATTATAACAATGTGCAAGAACACATTATTTAAAAAGAAGGAAGAACTTTATATTTGTGGACAATCAAAATATGTTTTTCTATTTTAATGTGGTGTCATTAAAATTAATCTGGATATGGCAGACTCACTATCTAGAAAATAAAAACATGGCACTTCATTTAAAATAGGTTACAGACCCCTGTTAGACATATTTACTGGTTTCTATGAGACAGGCAACAGCGCTCTTTGTTGCGTCTTTTTTTTGGTAAAATGTTGAGATTAGAAACGGCCATAATTCTTTCATTTCTCAGCCTAAAAACATCTCCATAATCCTTGGGAAGTTTGCTTTCATACGCTGTATCACACCCGATTCAAGTCTTCTTCAATAAAATGCTACGAGCGAAGACCATATACCATCGCGGGCCACAGCATTACGCACCACGCATTCAACTCATTACTCATTTCAAATATAATATAATTATAATTTAAATTAAAATATAATTTTACTGGTGTTTTTCAATAGAAACAAATTATTTTGAGGCATAAAGGTGACAGCATGCAGTGCAATAGGAATAATTAACTCAAATGTGACAAAGTCTTCTATGGTGCCAGCCTGAAGAAATGTAATACCACGATACCCAAAGTGCGCATTCCGTATGTGACATCAGCTGACTGGTAAAGAGAATAGTACGGACATGTTGATTGGGTACGTCTCAAACACTCCTTAAACACTCCCATGACTAATTCAAGGCCGTTTTGCGCAATCCACGGGGTGTCGAAAGCGCTTCTTAACATGCCCAAAATTGCTATATGACATTCTACACGCCCCCAGCTCTAAAAACTGTAATATTATATGTAATATTATATGACTTGCATAATCGAGCCCTATCCCTTCACAACCACTTGTCCTCGACCTCGATGGAAAACGTTAATGAATGCCTGTCGAGGAAAGATGTGAAGTAGTACACAAACACACACACACAAACACACCCGCACGCCCGGCTGCTGTACAGAACAGGAGGTGAGAATTCAGTGAATAGAGACATGGAGACAATGTCCTTGTGTATGGACCTTTGACCTGTGGTATATAATGACAGAGGATCATCTGACTGACCTTCAATCACCTTTACACACTGCGTCATTAATTGCCTATATTTTTTGAATAGCCAAGGTTTGTAAATAGTCGCAGAGTCTGTACAATTGCAGACAAGCTGCGTTGCTCTTCAGCATTCTAAACTATGTATGTTGTACTGTAAGTAGTGCACACACGTTTACTGTGCACTGACTTGGCTACAAATTAGTGGCACCCAGAGCACTATTTAATATATATATTGAATAAACGTGGATTTCATTCACACACACACACACACACACACACACACACACACACACACACACACACACACACACACACACACACACACACAGTGTCATATATAACGTTTGGAATTTTAACTTTGGTCCATTAAATAATATTGATCCACTTTCATAATACAATTGGTATTGCATTTTATATTATACAGCTTGTAAGGGCCAGGCGTTCGTGGAATGAACGCACCCCCAAAACAATTGCCAAAATGGCAAATGGTTGGTATTCAACCCTTTCTTTGAGATGCTTAGTCTTAGTGGATTGGATGATTGCACTCTCCAACAGTAATAAGGACAAAACAACACATATTGGCATCTTTACACTTAATTTTACACACTTTGGAACTAGCGTCTGGAAGATCCATACACAGCCACAACAGCTTGGTGTGGTATGGGGCAGTATCTCTCTCACAGGCAAGGCAGAACTTGTCATCATTGATGGCAATCTCAGTGCAGTGAGATATAGGGATGAGATCCAATGCAGTGAGATATCGGGATGAGATTCTAGAGCCAGTGGCAATCCCATATCTTCAGAATCTGGGACCTATAACGCCATCTTCCAGGATGACAACAACGCTCGCCCCCCCCCCCAGAGCCAGGATGACAACAACACTCGCCCCCCCCAGAGCCAGGATGACAACAACACTCGCCCCCCCCCCCCCCAGAGCCAGGATGACAACAACACTCACCCCCCCCAGAGCCAGGATGACAACAACACTCGCCCCCCCCAGAGCCAGGATGACAACAACACTCGCCCCCCCCCCAGAGCCAGGATGACAACAACACTCGCCCCCCCCAGAGCCAGGATGACAACAACACTCGCCCCCCCCAGAGCCAGGATGACAACAACACTCGCCCCACCCAGAGCCAGGATGACAACAACACTCGCCCCACCCAGAGCCAGGATGACAACAACACTCGCCCCCCCCCAGAGCCAGGATGACAACAACACTCGCCCCCCCCAGAGCCAGGATGACAACAACACTCGCCCCCCCCCCAGAGCCAGGATGACAACAACGCTCGCCCCCCCCCAGAGCCAGGATGACAACAACGCTCGCCCCCCCCCCCCAGAGCCAGGATGACAACAACGCTCGCCCCCCCCCCAGAGCCAGGATGACAACAACGCTCGCCCCCCCCCCCCAGAGCCAGGATGACAACAACGCTCGCCCCCCCCCCCCCCCCCAGAGCCAGGATGACAACAACGCTCCCCCCCCCCAGAGCCAGGATGACAACAACGCTCCCCCCCCCAGAGCCAGGATGACAACAACACTCGCCCCCCCCCAGAGCCAGGATGACAACAACGCTCGCCCCCCCCAGAGCCAGGATCATCAGAGTGGAGAGGATGGAATGGCCTGCCGAGAGTGCAGAGTAGACCTCAACCCAATTGAACACTTTTGGGGTACAACCCACACGTTCAACAGTGTTGCTCATTCCACGAATGCCTGATCCTTAAAAGCTTGTTGTAGAGGTGACTAATCAACGATTAAAATGATATAAAATACAATACCAATTGGTATTAATAAAGTGGAGAAATAATGAACCAAAGTTATGTTTCCAAACTTTTTGTGCAGAGTTTATTATAGGCTGGTGTAAAGTAACTAATCATGCACGCACGCACGCACGCACGCACACATGTTTGATTCGTAAAATAAGGAAGTTATTGAAGCATTAAACAAATCAATTGTGCGTATTAAACCTAGCTAAATCTGTTGCATTCTGGGGAATTCGGATCCCGGCAAATCTCACCGAAAACCGGACAACATCATTGGTTAGTTATTAACAGGATGATAGAGAGATGATCAGTGACAAAGTGATCAAAGATAGCCTCGTTCTCAGCCTTTTCTCATCTACATCTATTTATAAAATAAAGGCGAAAGCCACAAAAACAAACATTTAAAAAATAAATCTACCTGTGTGCTTTATTGCTGGTCATGTTTTGTTTTTTAATAAATAGATGATTATAAAATCACATGAAATAGTTCCGTTCCAACCCCTTTACACAAGTCATTCTCCCCTCTGTAAACTGCCCCTTGACAAGTTGACATCATCGTATACCCGTTGGTGGAATAACTTCAATAGGGGGCGGGACTTCCGTCTGTACTTCCCCAGAAACAATCCTTTGAGACTAGAAATATGTTCGATATTGTTGCAGTCGGGCAGAAAGCCCTTATCTCCATATTATTATTGGGTTTGTTCGTAAATGAACAGCCTATTGATCTTATTACAGTATCACATGCACAAATACGTCAAAAGTATCAGATCCCCAAGCTGGAAACATGTTGAGCCTGTTACTGATCTGCTATACTTTTGATATTTCTTTTGAATCCTGAAAAATTACAATTTTGGACATATGAGGTTTCCACCCGACAGAGACTATATTTATATTCATCAAACACGTTCACAAGAGCTGTCAACTCAAACACATGAGATTTCAGTGCAAGCATACATAATGCTGGCATGTGCTTTATTGTGATGCTAAATTGATTGTTTCTCAGTACCAAAATGCAAAGTAACCGAGCTACTCCTGTGAAATGTACTGTATGAGCTAAATATAATGAGCACACAGTGGTCTAGCTTTAATGGAACATATGTAGGCTATAAATTACATTTACAATTTATGCATTTAGCAGATGCTCTAAATAATCAGCAGATTAAGCAAGAAAGTCCCTGCCCGTCACCACGGAGGTTTGAATCCACCGTGGTGCATAGTCGTACGGGTCAGGGCGGCACCTGTCAGTGGGGAGTGTTGGGCGGGAGGAATAAGGCTCTACTGTATGTCCTCCTGGTGGGGGATCCTCACTGAGCTGAGTCAGTGGCTCTACTGTACGTCCTCCTGGTGGGGGCTCCTCACTGAGGTGAGTCAGTGGCTCTACTGTACGTCCTCCTGGTGGGGGCTCCTCACTGAGGTGAGTCAGTGGCTCTACTGTACGTCCTCCTGGTGGGGGCTCCTCACTGAGGTGAGTCAGTGGCTCTACTGTACGTCCTCCTGGTGGGGGCTCCTCACTGAGGTGAGTCAGTGGCTCTACTGTACGTCCTCCTGGTGGGGGCTCCTCACTGAGGTGAGTCAGTGGCTCTACTGTACGTCCTCCTGGTAGGGGCTCCTCACTGAGGTGAGTCAGTGGCTCTACTGTACGTCCTCCTGGTGGGGGCTCCTCACTGAGGTGAGTCAGTATAGGATACAACAGCAGTGACAACACAGAAATCTGTGTGGAGGAGAATTATATTGCCTTAATCAATGACTAAATTGGAAAGAGATGGGTCAAAATAATTGGCTATAGAAAAAAGTGCAGAAAGAAGAGTGTATAGTGGCTGATATAAACTAGGAGCAGGTAGACAATGAACCTATAGCATCTGTAAACAACATGCTATCTAAATCAGTGGTTCCCAAACTTTTCATGTCAAGGACCCCCAAATTGACACCCCATTGACTCCCCATTTGAAGAGAAGATTTTTACAGCTCTATATCAATGATTCCCAAACCGACCCCCAGTTTGACATGCATATTAGTCTACAGACTGCCATTTAATGGCATTTCTTTCTCTGGGACACCAATTTATATTGTAAAATCAATGATAATTTAACTCTGACCCATAAGGGTCCATATTTTGTTCCAAACTATCATTTAGCTGGGGGCCCCCTGGAACTCCCTCAAGGACCCCTGGGGGTCCCCATACCGGACCCCACTGATCTAGCACTGATCTAAATAACAGTTGTAACATTTGTTGTCTAGGAAAAGAAAATCTTATACGGTAACAAAAACATGAGAACCAGTTACAGTTATAGTAAATATTGCATCAATGTATGTAGAGGTGAGTGCTAGGGGGTGAGGTGGAGTATGTAGAGGTGAGTGCTAGGGGGTGAGGTGGAGTATGTAGAGGTGAGTGCTAGGGGGTGAGGTGGAGTGTAGAGGTGAGTGCTAGGGGGTGAGGTGGAGTATGTAGAGGTGAGTGCTAGGGGGTGAGGTGGAGTGTAGAGGTGAGTGCTAAGGGGTGAGGTGGAGTATGTAGAGGTGAGTGCTAGGGGGTGAGGTGGAGTATGTAGAGGTGAGTGCTAAGGGGTGAGGTGGAGTATGTAGAGGTGAGTGCTAGGGGGTGAGGTGGAGTATGTAGAGGTGAGTGCTAGGGGGTGAGGTGGAGTATGTAGAGGTGAGTGCTAGGGGGTGAGGTGGAGTGTAGAGGTGAGTGCTAGGGGGTGAGGTGGAGTGTAGAGGTGAGTGCTAAGGGGTGAGGTGGAGTATGTAGAGGTGAGTGCTAGGGGGTGAGGTGGAGTATGTAGAGGTGAGTGCTAGGGGATGAGGTGGAGTATGTAGAGGTGAGTGCTAGGGGGTGAGGTGGAGTATGTAGAGGTGAGGAGTGCTAGGGGGTGAGGTGGAGTGTAGAGGTGAGTGCTAAGGGGTGAGGTGGAGTATGTAGAGGTGAGTGCTAGGGGGTGAGGTGGAGTGTATAGATGAGTGCTAGGGGGTGAGGTGGAGTATGTAGAGGTGAGTGCTAGGGGGTGAGGTGGAGTGTATAGATGAGTGCTAGGGGGTGAGGTGGAGTATGTAGAGGTGAGGAGTGCTAGGGGGTGAGGTGGAGTGTAGAGGTGAGAGCTAAGGGGTGAGGTGGAGTATGTAGAGGTGAGTGCTAGGGGGTGAGGTGGAGTATGTAGAGGTGAGTGCTAGGGGATGAGGTGGAGTATGTAGAGGTGAGTGCTAGGGGGTGAGGTGGAGTATGTAGAGGTGAGTGCTAGGGGGTGAGGTGGAGTGTATAGATGAGTGCTAGGGGGTGAGGTGGAGTGTATAGATGAGTGCTAGGGGGTGAGGTGGAGTGTATAGATGAGTGCTAGGGGGTGAGGTGGAGTATGTAGAGGTGAGTGCTAGGGGGTGAGGTGGAGTGTATAGATGAGTGCTAGGGGGTGAGGTGGAGTGTATAGATGAGCGCTAGGGGGTGATTATTTATACTGATTATTTATACACCAAAAAGAAAATTCTGACTATTTTCGCTGGGTGATATTTTATCTTTGCTTAAAACCCTGTTTTCATGACGGATAACAACCTGCACCAAGCAGCATGATGGATGTATCACCAAAACACACACGCACGCACGCACACACACACACACACACACACACACACACACACACACACACACACACCCACACCCTGAGTAGTATTCCCTCTCGTTCAGACATGAGTCATGTGGCTGTAAAGGCTGGCATCAATCATCAGACGGAAACATTTATTCTGTCTTAAAACACACACAGCAGTGAGTCAGTCAGTCAGACAAATGACAGATGCTCTCAGACTGACAACAATAACAACCCATTGTTGTTGGATAGCCGGTTTCAAAGTGTGTGTGTGTGTGTGTGTGTGTGTGTGTGTGTGTGTGTGTGTGTGTGTGTGTGTGTGTGTGTGTGTGTGTGCGCTGGTTTGGGGAGGCTGACGCCTCTGGGGACCAATTGGAAATCAGTGGAACATGAGAGAGACAAATCATTAAAAGCTTATAAATATGAGGGGCACGGTGGCACAGTTGGTAGTGCTGTCGCCTCACAGCTAGAAGCTCCTGGGTTCGATTCCCGCTGGGGACGCTGTGGGCACCTGCGGCGTGTTCCCTCCTCCGCGTCATCAGTGCCCATACCCGAGGCGGGGGTTGGCGATAGGGCCTTTCTGTGTGGAGTTTGCATGTTCTCCCCGTGTCCCTTAGGGTAGATACCCTCACAAAAACATGCAGTAATCCTGGTCGCTAAAACTACCTCCCCCTGGCCAGCCGGGGCGCCTGATGGAGGGGAAAGGAACTGGTCGGAATAACGTGTCCCTTCCACGCGCTACGTCCGGCCGGGGAAATTCCCCTCTGTCAGGTGAAAAGACGCAGCTTGGACTCCTCATGCATAGAAGGAGGCATGAGGTCAGTCCGCTGCCCCCCCAGGTTGGCAGAGGAAGTGTAGCGCCCAGGATTACATTCGATAATTGGCACTGGGTGAAAAGAAAACTGGGTTACAAAATCGTGGGATAAAAATTTAAAGAAAAGCTTATATATATAAAAATGCCATTTCAATTCATAAGATTATTGAGCCAGTAAAAAAAATAAAAATATATAGCCAATAAAAAAAAAACACACACGTCTCAGACAGACAAATGTATAAGGTTCCCGGTTTGATTGCCAGCTCCTCCTGGTTCCATGTCAAAGTGTCTTTGAGCAAGACGCTGAACCCCTATGAGCAGGTTGGTTTCCTCTGCCATCGGTGAATGAATGTGTGTTAGAATGTGTTTTAGAATGTGTGAGGATGTGTGTGAGAATGTGTGTTAGAATGTGTGTTAGAATGTGTGAGAATGTGTGTTAGAATGTGTGTTAGAATGTGTTAGAATGTGTGTTAGAATGTGTGAGAATGTGTGTTAGAATGTGTGTTAGAATGTGTTTTAGAATGTGTGAGGATGTGTGTGAGAATGTGTGTTAGAATGTGTGTTAGAATGTGTGAGAATGTGTGTTAGAATGTGTGTTAGAATGTGTTAGAATGTGTGTTAGAATGTGTGAGAATGTGTGTTAGAATGTGTGTTAGAATGTGTGTTAGAATGTGTTTTAGAATGTGTGTTAGAATGTGTGTTAGAATGTGTGAGGATGTGTGTGAGAATGGGTGAATGTGAAGTAGCCTACATTGCAAAGCGAAAGGTGCTATATAAATGCAGGCAGACCGACACACAGTACATCGCCGTGCCGTAAAAGCATCTAAAACACATAACAATCACGCATAAAAAGCACACAAATAGTCAAAGTTTAAAAATATTCATGTCCAATGTCTTTGTTTGTTGTTGTCTTTGTTGAGATTATCAATTGCAATGTGGGAACCTATCACCCATTGTGTTGGTAATGGATTGTAAGAGAACATCCAGATGCTCAGAGACGCTGGCGTGTTCTGGCTCCTAATTGAATAACAGAGAAACAGCACATTGGGGGAAATTACAACACAGAGCAGGAGATATACACAGACTGGCTCTGTGTGTGTGTGTGTGTGCGTGTGTGTGTGTGTGTGTGTGTGTGTGTGTGTGTGCAGAATATTGCAACTGCTGTGTGATTGTATTGAACTAAAGCGGAAATTGTAGCTGCGGGGGTGAGAGATCGAGACAGAGAGAGAGAACGAGAGAGTGAGGGAAACACACGCACGCACACACTTTCTTTTTATTCTGCGCCCAGAATACAATATTAGCACTTTGGCTACCATGTGTGTGCAGCCTTCTTGTCTCTTGAGGACTATCATTTGGACTCTTCCGTCGTGGGCCGGCAGCTCCACAAGGACTTTGGTGTGCGTAGCATCATGTGCATAAGGCAACTGCTGTTGGCCCTCGTTTTGGCCTTATGCCTTAAAGAAATGACATGCCCGAGATGGCCCTTTATTAATCGACAGCTTTACTTACTAGTTACATTTTGCTTTGTACTCCCTGGAAGCACCTCAAGGACCTGGGTTGATGTCTCTCCTATCTTCTCCTCCACTGGACTTAAAAAGCTCTGGAGACCTGGCGATATAATGTTGAAATATAATCTGCTGATCTGTGCACATTGTTGTGAGCTGCGTAGGCAGCCCAGCTTGACTTCAGAAGATGTTACTTCTTGTCCCTCCATGATGGATAGCAGCAGGGTATTAATGACTAACATTAAATAGCATCCTCCACACGTACTGTACACTCATATCCGTCTGGACTCTGGAGCTAGCCAGGGACATCGCCCAGGCCTCATACAGTATATTAAGCTCTTCCCAAATCCTATAACAAAATGACCTGTCCCGGCACTGATGTTGATATTAACCCAATTATGACCTGAGGCCGATTCTACAAATGTCTTCTAAACAGTTTTCTGTAGCTTATGCTGCGATCAGTGGTTCTCAAACATTTTCATGTCAAGGACCCCCAAAATGGGGAAGGAAAAAATAGTTAGGGTTGTATTTATATGCCTGACTTAGTTGTGTGTCTGTGTCACGCATCGTAAAATAGCCCATTCACAATCTGCGTAGAGCTTGTGTATGTCTGCAATTTTTCGGCCATTATCTGCCATTTTCAATGCTGTAAAATTGTGATGTCCTCAAGTATAGTAATAATGGAAACCTGTGCGTGCGTCCGTGCGTGCCCACTGATCCCTGGATAAATAAAGGTTAATGTAATTTGCCGCGAGGCAGATAACTTCCCATGTTGTCAACCTCATGTTGATCAGCATGACAGACAGATACTGACGTCAGGGAGAACCAGGGCATTTACTGTCGTAGTATGGTGGACGGGAATGGAGTATATAGGCTACATTTACTTGAGTTCTGTACTTAACTAGCTCAGTAGCCTTCATGTGTTTAGAGCACTGGTTCCTAAACCTTTTAGCTGGAGACCCAAAAGACAAATGTGATGTCTCCACTGGACCCAAACTAGTGAAAATATACTGTAGGTACAAGCTCCTAACATGTTGTGTTGTGACACGTTAGGAGCTTGAAAATAATAATAAAAAGGGAACTGTTTTGGACATACAAGGTTTGCAGCCGACAGAGACGACATGTCAGAGTTAGGCTGTGCTTCAACAGTGAGATTCTCAAAAACCTCCTATCACCATAATTCTAACTTTTTGTGTTTTTTCATAAATTAATGCCCTACTTGATCATCGTACTATTACTACAGCATCATCACAAGCATCAAAAGTAGCAGATCCACAAGCTCGTGTTTGTAGATCTGCTACTTTTGATATATATATATATTTTTTAAATTTGAATCCTGAAAGGTATACAGTTTTGGACATACTATGAGGTTTCCACCCGACAGAGACGATATAAAAGAAAAGGTAACAAGTCTGAAACTTACAGTAAAGTCAAAGAAGACAAAACACTCTACGTTTCTCACTTATTTATGTGGCTCGCCTTGAGGCCGCAAGGCGTTGAGGGGGGTGGTTCACACTGCCAAGAACATCACACACACACACACACACACACACACACACACACACACACACACACACCGTCCCATCGAGTTCAGGCAGGGGTCCAGCCTGCAGGCTGATGAAAGGTTTTCCGCCCAAGGCCATTCGAGTTTTTAAACAAGGAGAATAACTGACTGACTGTTCAATAAAACATTTTCACAACATTCACTTTGTTTGGTTACTTCAATCTTTCCCTGTTTCCACTGCATTTATTGTGTGCTTCTAGGTTGCCTGCCTCTATTCACCCACTTAAAACCCAACATGTTGTTGAGTGGAGTCCCTCAGGGCTGTGTTTCCATGTTTTCACTCTACATTAAATATCTTCACTGAAAATAAGCTGATCTACAAGCTCCAAAGTCCCATTTTGGAGCGCTCCATGGTGGTCCCCACCCCGCCGGAACCCGACCTCGACGTTAAGAACCGGCAACGTTAAGAAGATTGACCCCGGTTCCACTGTAGCCTCTGAACATTAGCATACATCATTTTAGGACAGCATATAGGACAGCTCAACTGGCATCTGCTGGACGTGTTAAACCTCTCTGGAGCCTCTCCCCCCAAGCTAATCCTCACCTTTAGAGCTGTCAAATTAAACGTCAAGCCGCAGGCATGCTCTCCGTGTCCGTTCCTGTGGGGGTACACAGGTATGATTAGAACGCCTACAGCTAGTTAGCAGCGAGTGAAAAGTCACCGAAGACCTGGGGGAAATGAAGCTGACTCCGTTATCGACTGAATTGGGACAGGATATAGTGTAAAATATAATTGAATTGAGTCTAGTTACCTCATCGATTTAATGACTTCAATATGTGTCCATCAATGTATTGATCTGGGTAGGCCTATGTCTATCTGTCTATAAGAACAATGATCGTCAAGAGAAAACATGCATATAAAACAAAGCATAAAATATTGTTATTGCATATAATAACATACAGTATGATATCAAAGCCAATGTAATAACAGGTTTTGATGTTATTGTGTTTTCCATTTAATTTAATTATGTTACTACATCATGTTATTACATGATTTGATGTTCTACATTTGATTTCATATATTGTGTATGTGTGTGTGCGCGCGCGTGCGTGTGTGTTTGAGAGTGTAACTGTGCTTGTGTATATGCATGTGGGAGTGTAACAGTGCGTGCGTAGACTGCGTATATGCGTATGCGCTATCGAGATGTTTCCTATTTGTATTAACATGAATGTAATCCCTCATTGGGTGACATGTGATCCATTACTCCCTGACTGCGTTGAAGCCTCATAGCGGCTCATTAGCATGACGGACGTTGAAGCCAGAGTGCTAACAAGCTAGGGTTAGGTCACTATTGATTCTCCTGCACCATAACTGCCTGTCAAATGTGTGCCGCGTTGACACGTGGGAACATAGACATACTACTACACACATGTGAATTGTCGCTGTCGGACAGAAACGTCTTACAGGTATCTCACTTTAACTTTTTATGTTTGTTTTGTTTGTAAATGAATCATTGCTGTGGAGTGTTTGTTCAGTAACATGAGTCTCCATCTCTCCATCGAAGTGATGAGCAGACAGATATACAAGCCATGCAAGCTTGTACATATTTCTTCTCTTCCGGGAGTCACTGACGCAAAACATTTTCAGATGGGATCACGGGGTGTTCCGTAGCGGTGGAAAGTAACTAAAGTAACGTATTACTTAAAGGGTCAGATATCTGGACTTAAAGTTGTAGGAAATACTTAATATAGTGGTTGCAAAGGTATTCATTGGTGGTGGGAGTTCTGGTCTATAGTTTTGGTGAATATTAAGTAGTTCCGGTCATTTGGTGGGGGCACTGGGGGCCACGCATTTAAAATAAATTAACCCACAGCACAATTTGTATTGTTGACCTATTTCTATAGAGCAACTTTCGTTCAACTGTGACCCCTCTGTCACATGGAACTATGTTTATGTGCTGCTGCTGGCGTAGTGATACTGGATACAAAAACATACTGTAGTTCACATGGAACTATGTTTATGTGCTGCTGCTGGCGTAGTGATACTGGATACAAAAATAAATCACACATACTTGTCTGTATGTGTTAATTATTGGATGCGGAAGGGGCGGGCCTTAAACCGTCCAGATCAAACTGGGTAGTCTGAGACTTTTGTGGACAAAAGATGCAATTACGAGAAAAAGTAATAAGTAACGAGTTACTTTTGCAGAGAGTAATACAGTACTGAGTAGGCTATGTAAAGTAATAGTAAGCCTTTTTTGTAACTAGAAATAGGTAATATATTACCATTTTTTGTAACCTTTCCAACACTGAGGCCTACATATCATTTCGGGTGTCCTTTACTTGACTCTGTTGTGTGGTGATGTCGCGTGAAGCTCATGGCAATGCATATGTGTATAGATCGGATATTTTTGATCAGAATGAACACATACAGGAATTTGAATTAGGATGAGCAGTTTACACTTCAGGTACTTCAAATAAATGAGACTGAAAGAATGATATTAATACTAGCAAAAAGTTGTCTATGGCTCTTTTTGATCCTATATGCATTTAAGAAGCGAAACGTTCATCTGAATCTATATTTACAGTGGCTATAATGTTAAAGTGAAAAGGATTTGAGGCTTCTTTTTTAATCGTATTAAGCTGCTACGCCACATTAAGAGAGCTAACCTTCATTTGGATGTACAGTACATAGAGTCCTATGTGAGTGTGTCACAGTGGTTTTTAGTATGCGGCTAGATGTTAACAGTAATTGCCGCGTAAATGTCTGCATGCGGCAGCGTTAAAAGTGTTGGCACGTCAGCGTCTATGCTGCTATGAAATATTATGTTCATGTTAATGGTGTGGAAGACTAACACAGCACTATGGAGGACCCTGGTCATAAAACACACAGATGTCCATGCGGACGCACGCACGCGCACACACACACACACACACACACACACACACACACACACACACACACACACACACACACACACACACACACACACACACACACACACACACACACACACACACACGTTGAAACAAGTTGGAAACAGCATAGATTATTCACATACAGAATAGCTACAACATGCTGGGTTCTCTCTCTGTGATAGAATGCAGAGGAAATGTGTGTGCGCGCGTGCCCCATTGCTCACTCAATACTCATCCCCTGGTGAGTGGTGTAGTCTGTGTGTGAATACTGCATGCTGTGTCCATGATTGTTGTCTCCACCAGGCCGAAGGCATGGGGGGAGAGTATGTTTTGCACTCCGTCCGTCCGTCCGTCCGTCCGTGTGTCTGTCCGTCCGTCCGTCCGTCCGTGTGTCTGTCCGTGTGTCCGTGAGCAGCTAATCTCAGCCACCGTTAACCCGGTCGATGCCAAATTTTGCACACACACTCCCTGGATGCCAACGATGAACCTCTGCCCCAAACTTTCCAGAACGGCCTGTTATAGCGCCACCAAGAGGCCGCTTTGTGCAAAACAAGTTTTTGCACAGTACACCTACAGATTTTGTCCAAACATCACGCAAATTGGTACACAGTCTCTCTAGAGCCATTCAACCAAACCGGTCTTTCAGATTTCTCACACTCCATCCTGATTGATTAAGATTGGCTTCCAAAGTTCACAGGAGTGCTCAGTTTCAAACAAAATGCTGCAAATCATGAACACATCGCGTGATTTCCGTGAAATTGTGCACGCACATTCCCACTATAGGCCGAGGACGAAATGCCACATGAACAATTTCAACTCAACCTCAAGGTGGCGCTATAACTGGCCGAAAAGTGTTTTTACCTCTAACTGCACGGATCTGTGGATAACCTGGTGGAGACCTGTGCCCAGAAGGGCACTTTTTCTAGTTCATTCTGTGTCTGTGTGTAGTATTTGCGTGCGTGTGACGTGCATGCGTATTCCACGTGTCATTATTATTTCATACAAACGGACATATGCTGTACTGCTTGGTTTTCAGTACAAACAGACTGACTCCCAGGGTAGTCTGTGGGGTAGTGACAGTATGAGATATCATTATCTATCTGTCTGTCTACTATATGAATATATATGAATATATCTGTCGTCTGTTTTTGGAAATTCACCTGTTTCCACAACCGGTCAGTTCATTGTTGGCATATAGTCTGTCCTCTTTAATGCATCTGTCTGTTTCTATTGACAGGCTGTGAGTGCTGAGCTGGTACTTACTAAATGTTGTAGGAGGTCAGGATTGCTGAAGTGTATTATTTGGGTCCAGTTAACTGCATTCCCCTCACACTACTAGACTATGTTGACAAGGGGTCTTGACCTGCAGGTCTGTACTTGGACCTTTCCTTTTTCCCCTCACAACTTGAGTAAAAATCCCATTTTATTTTCCTACATAAAATATGTAAAAACAAATGTAATTTGCGTCCTCACTTTTGTCTTCAATGTTTGTGTTGGGACAAACACTCAAAACTAGCCAATCATTACGAATGGCATTAAATGTTTGTGTTGGGACAATGATGTAAAACTGGCCATTAGTTATCAATGAATATTTAATGTTTGTGTTTACACAAAATTATAGCCGAAGAACACCATCAGCACGTGAGGCGGTGTGAGCTTGTAGATCGGCAATTTTTGTTATTTGAGCAATACACTTAACTGCCCACCCCCTGGTTTCTCTCTCTCTCTGTCTAAATGCTGATCACTATCATTTTATTCATCAATCATTTTATTGGAGGCTTCATGCTGTTGAATACTTTGCTTAGTCTGCTGTTAAAATGCAAAATATGTGTGTGTGTGTGTGTGTGTGTGTGTGTGTGTGTGTGTGTGTGTGTGTGTGTGTGTGTGTGTGTGTGTGTGTGTGTGTGTGTGTGTGTGTGTGTGTGTGTGTGTGTGTGTGTGTGTGTGTGTGTGCGTGCGTGCGTGCGTGTCCGCATTCACACACGTTTGTGTGTTTTCTAAAGTAAGTCAATTAACCTTCGTGGTGTAAAATGGCCCTGGATATGTTTACATCCTGCAGTCCTTAGTAATTGAACTGCCAACAGCAATCACACACACAGAGAGAAACACACACACACACACAACCACACACGAACGCGAGCACACACACTCGCGCACCCACTCACACCTTCATTACTCAATCTTCTGGCAATTAGGCCTAAGGTAATAGAGTACACCCACCCCCGCGCACGCGCGCACGCACGCACACACACACACACACACACACAGACACACACACACACACACACACACACACTATCACATACACAACTCCATCACACAATGTGTGCAATTAATTTTAAGGCAATGGAGTGCCGCGCGCACACACACACACACACACACACACACACACACACACACACACACACAGTGATCAGTCTATTTGTCAGTTGGTTAAGCTGCTATATGCTGAGGAGAACTCTCTACAGACCCTTCTCAATCACCTGGTATTGATTTTGTGTGTGTGTGTGTGTGTGTGTGTGTGTGTGTGTGTGTGTGTGTGTGTGTGTGTGTGTGTGTGTGTGTGTGTGTGTGTGTGTGCGCGCGCAACACACGTAAGTCTGGCTCCTACTCGAGTACTGAAAATCACTCATACTTTGAAATCTGAACAGTTGTCGTTTTGCCTTATTCATGCCTTGTGTTTCTGAGTACATTGCCATGAGTGCTGCTTTTCCGGTGAAATGGTTGCTACCCTTCACGTGATTCAGTACCGCCAACAAGCCACAACGAGATGATGCTTCCAACACTGAAGTACACATGTAACCGTGCCCTCTCAAAACATTTATTTATTTTATTTCAGGGACCCCAATTTCGAGCCGAATGTGAACAAAAATAAAAGCCTGGGTATGGAGGCTAGGGAGGGATTCCATAACTCTGAGAGCATACAAATGCAGGGGTTGATACTAACTGTTGTCCGACTGCCCGTGGCAATTCAATAAAACGTTCAGGAGTGCATTTGGTCATCATTAAATATTATTGGCTATTCATAAAGGACAATGCTACCTTTTTTCATTCTGTTTTTCAAAGTCACTGTCGCCAGTTATCGACTGGATTTAACATGAATTTGTCTACAAGATTAAGGATTTACTTTTCGAGAGAGTGGGCATGACCTTTGGGCAAGTAACATGACCTATACTTGCCCGACGGGCCCGACAAGTGCCTCTGAGACCTTAAGTGTCAACCCCTGCAAATGGAACCAATAAGTGGACATTTTGTTCCATTTGTACACTCTAAGGTCACATTCACACCAGAGAGCTTTGCTGCGATTAAAACGAATCCTGCTGCGCATTTTCAGAAAGTGCACTTCGTTTGGCAGGTGTGAAGGCTCATTCGAATCCTAATGCGTATCAAAGAACCGCATTCCACTCCGAGCAAAAACTGGGGTTTCGCTTCGCTTCCAATCGCACTTGATTACGATTCGGTGCAGGTGTGAATGCAATCCGCAGTAAATAAAGGAAATGAAGCAAACAATGTGGCGGATGAGGAGCTGAACACAGTTGGAGACGGAGAAGGCATATTTTACGCAGCGCAAAGATGTCCCGTTACCGTGGATAGACGTGGTCGAATGAGGAGACTGAAGCCCTGATCGAAATGAGGACAATTGCTTAAGAAAACACTGCAGTGTATTATAGCCTACAGAATATTCTGTCTATCTGTCTGTGCATGCCATAAACATGGAGTGCTAGCTTGTCACAGTGTGGGGAGTCGGGACTGGGGAGTAGGGACTTTCATCTCGATAAACTTGTAAACATTTTGCGCTGCTGTCTGTTATATCAGTGCACTCAGCGCTGTGCCTCCATGCCCAAAAGAGCAGTGCGTGGCTGCATGCGTATAGTGAGAGAGCGAGAGAGAACACATTGATAAAGGTCCCCCCTGCTGCGTTTCCAATTGCTGCGGATGACAGTGTGAAGGCAAACCGCAGCTAATTAAATACGCAAGAATCCCAATTTCTCCGCCCATAAGCATCGAGTCTACCGAAGTATTAGGTGGGAATGTGACCTAAATGCAGACATGTAGTGGTGCATTTGGAACTCCCTCAAAGTGTGTGCGTGCGTGCGTGCGTGCGTGCGTGTGTGCGTGCGAGAAAGAGCGATCAGTCAGTATGCTGTCAGCAGAGTTAATTGCCAGTAAGATTGTAATGAATGATTCCCTGGAGAACCATACACCAACACATAAGTCAACACTGTGTGCGTGCGTTTGTGCTTGCATGCTTTGTTTTTCATGCTTTTTTAAAAGCACATTGTATTGTATCAAGTGTGCAATATACACATTTTATTTGCATGAGAAGAAACATGGTTCATCCATCTTCACTCAATACAACTGCAAATGATTAAGATGCTATACACAACACAAGGCTTTTCCAAAGTGCAACACAGCATACATAACATATCATATCCCATTGAGCATTTTACAACGGAGCCCTGTCCCTTTTAACCCATTAATAAAACTGGGATGAAGCATGTGTTATTCATGTGTTACATTTTAGCTATAATATAACCACTTTAACCATTATTTTATACCTTGGATATTCAGCAGTACTTTATTTATTAATATTTATCATTTTGGGTGTCCTTGACACGAGAAGGTTTGAGAACCACTGATATAGCAACATATGATTTTCTGAAAACTGCTTAAAAAAGTGGAGAATAGATCAGGTCCAATGACACGCCCGGAAAAGAAATATGATACTGTTAGTGAAAACTAAATGGATGGCAGATTTGTGTTCGTACATGACATAAAAAATCTATTGGTCAGAATTTGTCAGAATTGTATTAATTTCTATAGAATATCTTAGTTACAATGCAATTGAGTGGCTGTGTTTTTGTTTTTAGGGTAACTGTTGCATAATCACAATATCACACTCTAGTTCCACTCCCGCGGCCTGCTCCGGCCCCCACACTTCCCGGTAATCTCCCCGGCTTGAGGTGCCTTGTCCCCAGTCAGAATTCAGGCTCAGACCCCCAGGACACCCATAATGTAGTGTTTCTCATAAATTCAATAAATATGCATAATCAAACTATTTCACATGGACAATGTTGGTAAAACTAAGATATTTGAGGGGAAATTTGTATATGCACGAATATAAAATTAAAAGACAATGGCCCGGTTTCCCAAAGGACACCTCTTACACCATGGTGTAAGAAGTGGTGTTGCACATGCTCAGTTGCTCCTCTAGGAGGACAGAAGCCTGTGAACATAGACATTCCGTGCATAGATGTGCCACGCAATGGTAGGCCTCAGGCCTGGTATGGTATAGGCCTCAGGTCTACCATTCTGAAATTTAATTTAATAATATTTGGACTGCTGGATATATATATATATATATATATATATTTATTTATTTTTTAAGAGTAAAGAGAGCCTACAGTCAGCTGTCCAGCAGTCCAAATATTCTTAAATTAAATTTCAGAATGGTAGACCTGAGGCCTACCATACCAGGCCTCAGGCCTGAGGCCTACCATTGCGTGGCACATCTATGCACGGAATGTCTATGTTCACAGGCTTCTGTGTGCGGCCTAGAGGAGCAACTGAGCATGTGCAACACCACTTCTTACACCATGGTGTAAGAGGTGTCCTTTGGGAAACCGGGCTAATGTCTTCGTAAGCAAAATAAATCTGAGAGGAGAGGACAGGAGAGGGAGAGAGAGACAGAGACGGACAGATTTCTATGGTGCAACGGTAACAATCTGGTATCCATGGTGATCTACAGTAGATGAGTAACAGTGTCAATTCACAGCTAATCTTCCATGTTCTCATTCATATGGAAATCTCACGGTCTCATATGAAAAGTCATTGCCGAATATTTTCCCATAGACATCTTTCTTCCCTTTTCTCTTTCCTTCCCTTTTGTGTTCTTCCTTTCTTGCGTCCTCCCCCGGCCTTCCTGCCAGCCCAGCGAGGCCGCTTGACAAACACTTTGAGGAATCTTAATGAGGAAGACATTTAAATATGGAGTGCAAACTTTGGCTGCGAGGCATCCACTGTCCTGAAACCATTCAACAATATCTCATGGAACACTCATTTACATTTGCCCCGTGTTAGAAATGTTATATATTTCCACTTCATCTCCCTGTAATTGTGCAAAATTACCAAGTTATGCTGAAAATAATCTTCAGTGCTCTGACAACTCCCCAACCCCCCTCACTCCATGTTTCAAAAGCTTAGAAAGATCATTTACATTTGACCCACATTAGGGATGTTACAAATTCCGTCTGATCAGACTTGCAATGAAAAAGCATCAAGTTTCTGCTGAAAGGTCTCTGTGGTGTTGTGACAACTCCCCTGCACTGCAGAAGACACCAGTTATTTATATGTGTAATGATTTCATTGCTAAAAGCACGTGTGTGTTGGCCCCAAGGCGCCCTCTTGACAACTTTTCTGGGCCAAACATCCTGCGGAAAGAGCATATCTACAAGCTGCGTTGTGAGCTGGTAGAATGTAGATAACATGCTATTTTCAGCAAAAAGATTTTGTGAAGAGGGGAAGAGAAGAGAAGGTCTAAACCAGTGGTTCCTAAACGTTTTAACTCCAGGCCCAAAAGAGAAATGTGATGTCCCCCCGAGACCCAGACTATAGTGAATAATGATTTATGGAATTTCATTATGGAATTTCATATAATATGTAATTTTAGCAATACATCATTACAAATACTAGAATTACGCAGGCCTTTGGCCCGCTCATGCTAGTGCCACGCGTCGCAAATGGGAAGAAGGAAATAGCGGAAGGGCGATACTCAATACTGTTTTTTTGTTTGTTTTTTTTACTTGGAAAAGCAAACAAGGCAACCATGATGTTTTCATATATCTAGTTGCTTGGAAAGTGCAAAGTTGGCAACCTGGCTGAGTGGCCCTATTGTTTGTTTTACTTGTTTTTATTTCTGTCTAAAAGCAAGCATGGTTGGGGTGAAAATTCAATGTGTTTACTCTTGTATGTCATACTTGTGGGGTTTATTTAAGAGAAGCTGTTAATGCCACCATTTATTATTTTTCAAACAGTATTTAAATAATGCTTATGTGAAAAGACCAATAAACAAAGTTATAAAATAAATAAATAAAAGCAAGCATGGCAAGTGGCAATATACCAAGTTGCTTGGATGTCGTAAATGTGGCAACCTAGCGGGAATAGTATACTGTACTCCTCTGTACTGTACTGTAGTCCTCTGCACTGTCCTGTACTCTACTCTACTGTACTCTGCTGTGTTGTACTGTACTGTACTGTACTGTACTGTACTGTACTGTACTGTGCTGTGCTCTACTGTTCAGTTCAGTTCAGTTCAGTTCAGTTCAGTTCAGTTCAGTTCAGTTCAGTTCAGTTCAGTTCAGTTCAGTTCAGTTCAGTTCAGTTCGTTTTATTTTCGGTAATGTTGGACATACAGGCAACAGCACTTTAACTTACCATACATTAGGGCTCCATCCCTTAACCCTTATCCCTAAACTTATTTGCCATTTTTTACTATTTTGAAAATTCAACTAGCCGATCTACATCTACGCATTGTGAGCTTGTAGATCAGCTATTTGAACTATTTTAAAAGGTTTTTTTAAATAGTAAAAAAGTTTAGCGATAACGGGTTAACGGTTGGCACAAGGTAGAGTATTTAGCCCTATACAGTTTTCTTTTCTTTCTTTTTTAGTGTCTGTGTCCTGTCCAAATCCGAAAAAGGGCTAGGGAGAAGCCATAGGCTCGCCGGGCCCTACCCCTGGATCAGTCAATAGCACAGTGTGGTCCACGCACACAGTGCACATACATATAGTCCATACATACTGTATATATATATATATATATATATATATATATATATATATACATATACAGTATGTATATACACTGTATATATATAACAATATAACACAATAGAATATGATATAATATGATATATCATATATGACATAATATAACATAATATAATAATGTATGATATAGTTTGCTGTCATTTGGTATAGTAGGTATAATATGGTTACTTTAATATAGTAGTGTATATACATACATATACATATACACACAGTACGATATGGTTTACTATACTTATATAGTATAGCTTATATAATATACAGGTATGGTTTACTACTTATACTGTATATATAATATATGATATGGTTTACTATACTTTAGTACAGAATAATAATGTATATAATGTATGGTATGGTATGGAACTGGTGTGTTCTGCAGTGCGAGGGGTTGTCAGAGCTTTCAGCATAACCTCTGAACTGAGTAGGATGGTTCAAAACACCATCAGAGACCAACCTGTGAACTGAGTAGGATGGTTCAACACACCATCAGAGACCAACCTCTGAACTGAGTAGGATGGTTCAACACACCATCAGAGACCAACCTCTGAACTGAGTAGGATGGTTCAACACACCATCAGAGACCAACCTCTTAACTGAGTAGGATGGTTCAACACACCATCAGAGACCAACCTGTGAACTGAGTAGGATGGTTCAACACACCATCAGAGACCAACCTCTTAACTGAGTAGGATGGTTCAAAACACCATCAGAGACCAACCTCTGAACTGAGTAGGATGGTTCAACACACCATCAGAGACCAACCTCTGAACTGAGTAGGATGGTTCAACACACCATCAGAGACCAACCTCTTAACTGAGTAGGATGGTTCAACACACCATCAGAGACCAACCTCTTAACTGAGTATAGGATGGTTCAACACACCATCAGAGACCAACCTCTAAACTGAGTAGGATGGTTCAACACACCATCAGAGACCAACCTCTTAACTGAGTAGGATGGTTCAAAACACCATCAGAGACCAACCTCTGAACTGAGTAGGATGGTTCAACACACCATCAGAGACCAACCTCTGAACTGAGTAGGATGGTTCAACACACCATCAGAGACCAACCTCTTAACTGAGTAGGATGGTTCAAAACACCATCAGAGACCAACCTCTTAACTGAGTAGGATGGTTCAACACACCATCAGAGACCAACCTCTGAACTGAGTAGGATGGTTCAACACACCATCAGAGACCAACCTGTGAACTGAGTAGGATGGTTCAACACACCATCAGAGACCAACCTCTTAACTGAGTAGGATGGTTCAACACACCATCAGAGACCAACCTGTCAACTGAGTAGGATGGTTCAACACACCATCAGAGACCAACCTGTGAACTGAGTAGGTTGGTTCAACACACCATCAGAGACCAACCTCTGAACTGAGTAGGATGGTTCAACACACCATCAGAGACCAACCTGTCAACTGAGTAGGATGGTTCAACACACCATCAGAGACCAACCTCTTAACTGAGTAGGTTGGTTCAACACACCATCAGAGACCAACCTCTGAACTGAGTAGGATGGTTCAACACACCATCAGAGACCAACCTCTGAACTGAGTAGGATGGTTCAACACACCATCAGAGACCAACCTCTTAACTGAGTAGGATGGTTCAACACACCATCAGAGACCAACCTGTCAACTGAGTAGGATGGTTCAACACACCATCAGAGACCAACCTCTTAACTGAGTAGGATGGTTCAAAACACCATCAGAGACCAACCTCTTAACTGAGTAGGTTGGTTCAACACACCATCAGAGACAAACTTGATCTTTAATGTCACATCACAGGTTTAGAGGTGTAAAGGGGGGTGGGGGGGTGGTGGTGGTGAAGGAGTTGTCAGGAAAGGGAAGAAGAGTAGACATATAGAAAGCAAGGAAAACAAGATATTCAAATATGCCTGATATGAGAGTAAGATAGCAATATAGTAGCATGTACATGAGGCATACGTAGTACACTACATACTGTATGGGTGCTTGGTTAGAAGTGGAAATGGTATGAAACAGTTAAGATAGCAGATATAGTTGCAGATACACTTAAGGTGCATCAATATAACAGTAACAGAAATTGAACATAGATCTTTAAAATGCTGCTCACCAATAAAGCTGAGGCAACAAAAGCACAGAGGTGTGCACTGGCCGAAGATATCACTGAGCACTGTGTGCAGTCACAGCCAGGTATAAGTAGCCAGCCAGGTGATTGACAGATGGGGACCAGCCAGGTAATCGCCAGGACACACCTCCCCACAGGTAGAATGCAGCTCCAACCTAAAGGACGTAGAAATAAAAAAGTTAGAACAGACAGACATTCAAGCTGCCGTGACAAAAGCACTCCATAACCTGGCTAGATCCCCCCAAACCTATCTGACATCAAGCCGCTCCCCAAGACCATGCAGGCAATGCACGATTTGGGGTGTTATAGTACAGTGACAGTGCAGTACAGTACAGTAGAGGGCCCAGCTGGGGACCCCCACACGGTAACTCTGTCATTTCTCAACCGTTTCGGACGTGAGGCGGCTCGCTGGAACCGGGCTACTTTAGTAACTTTGTGCACTAGTCTCAAGTGCAGGTGAGACACCATTTAGTAGCATTATATCAGGCATGTGAACAGATCTAAAAGCACGATCTTGCCTTTGCTAGTGGTGCAGTATGACCTCAGAGGTAAAAGAAAACTAAAGCACACACACACATGCGCACGCATGCATGCATACGCACGCACACGCACGCACACGCACACGCACACAGCAGTCACTACAGTAATGAAAGGTTTGGTGCATTGATTTCTGTCAGTAATTGAGTGTGAAACGTCTTCCAGGAGAAATACCCTTCATTTCTGATAAATCACACCTCTCTACTGACAACCTCTGCTCTCCCACTTTCAATAATTAGAAGAAAATCTTAAAATAGAGCAAAGAAATTCACTCAGCTGATGGCTGCAGACAGCTATGTGTGTCCCTGGGTCCCTGGCTGGGTCTGTCTGTCTGTCTGTCTGTCTGTCTGTCTGTCTGAGCACGAAATGGCGTTTGTTTGGTTTTCACAAGCAAGTGTCACTGTTGCTCAGCCTAACACACACACACACACACTAACTAACATTTCAGATGGGGGTCCGCGACCAAATACATATCAATTTAGACATGAAAACGTTTGAGAAACACTATGCTACAATACATGCAGAGGCAGCAGCCAGCAGTGGAGATTGGAGATTTAATCCAATTAAAGTACAGTTTGATTCTGCTCTGCATTCCACAGAGGTTCACAAATCACCTGCTTTCTCTCATCCACTGCAGCCAGATGCAGTGGAAATGTCTTCCAATATAGCCTTTTTGTTTTCTTCTTGTTTGCCAATTCCTCACCACAGATCAAGCTTGCCGGTAAGCCAGCAGGGTCAGCAGTAATCTGTCCACGTCCATGCACAAATAAATTATCTTGTTTCCTCCAATGCGTTTTATTGGATTTGGGATACATATACTGTAGCTATAACCTAGGGAAACTCATGACTAACCACCACTATACTGTAGCTATAACCTAGGGAAACTCATGACTAACCACCACTATTGAAGTACAATTTTTTTAAATAATTGTAGTAGAGTAAAAGTACAATATTTTCCTCTGAGATAGAAGTATTGAAAATTGTAAATAAAACATTGTAACTTACAATTTAGGCATTTAGCCAGAGTGATTTACAGTAAGCAAGAACAAAAAACATGGTAATACTGTACATCAAAACATTAAAAAAAACCTACGTAAGCTTAAGAACATAACAGTTGAATATCTATCTAAGGAAACTGTATACACAGTACATACAGTGCTATATGTCTACATAAAGTGCTATTTAAGTTATACATAAGTTGAGCCATGTGCATTCGCCTGTAGGAGGTCGAGGCCAGGGCAAGTACTACGGCAAGTGCTATGGGCTAAGATGGAGTCTGAAGAGGTGCGTTTTCAGACTGCGGCGGGAGATTGGGAGTGAATCTGCAGTTCTGATTGTAATGGGAAGTGCATTCCATAGTTTTGGAGCCAGAAGGGAGAAGAGTTTGGGATGTGTGAAGCGTCCCAGCGTTTTTAGCAAAGGTATTCTTCCAGCTTCCCTGCATCGGCTGATCTGAGCGCTTGAGAGGGTTTGTAGCATGCGATCATACTTGAAAGATATGGCGGTGCCCAGGGGCGCCTTATTTTTTTTTTGTCAGTGTGTATTATCGGACTTAAAAGCATGAACAGCATACATAGTCGCTTGCTTGATTAAACAATCTTTTACTTTAAGGTATAACTGGAAGGCAGCATATAGGCTATACTACAATTATGCAATCGCAACTGTCAGCGCTGCTAGTGCAGTGAGTGCACACACTGGGAAGTGGGAACAATTACAACCAAACAACACACTATACTACTACTAATTTTATTTTTTATTTTTTTTGGGGGGGAGCCCTGGAGGCTCGAGGCCGGTTTCAATTGAAACGATTTAAACATATATAAGGCCGCGACTGGCGGTGCCATATCTTTGGTTACTTTGAATGCCATCATCAGAGTTTTGTACTCTGTGCGGGTAGCGACCGGGAGCCACCCGTAGCCAATGCAGGGAGCAGAGAAGGGGAGTGAGGATTTTGGCTGGTAAAAACCAGCATTTTGGATCAATTGGAGAGGCTTAAGTACTCAGAACTCATAACTCATAACATAACTCAGACATGAGTTAGACATGACTGATATCTGATAAGGAGTACTTAAGTACATTTACTGTACTTAAGTACAGTAAATGTATCGGTGTCAGCCCAGCTCCTTATACGGTACTTTAGTACAGTAAATGTACTAAGTTACTTTACAACATTGCGTGACATAGATACAAGAAATCAAACACATTTAAAGCACATCACAAGCCTTTGATACACCAAGCTGCAATGTTGAGTTTCATGTATGACCTTGACATCAGTACCTGAACGAATGCAGCAAGCAGACAAGTTAACGTCTCAGCACAGGGAGACTACAAGGCAAAAGGTGTTCAAAAAACATCTGTCTCCTTTGAAATGTTTTCCAGCTGCCTTGTGGTTTCATTGCTGTGTCTTTATCATTCGGAGTCAAAGACTTTTTAGTTTAATTTAAAAGTCAAGCCCTTAAAAACCAATGTGAAACTTTCACTTGGGTTCTGCTGACAGGTGAAGGCAGGGGAATGGAGATAGAACTGAACTGAACTCTCAAGTCTCATTCTGTCATCACAAAAAACATATATATTTTTAACCACATCAGCTGATCTTCTACAACACTTTCAACAACTGGTCTCCGGACCAGACTGAGTTACAGACCCGTAAGTCTATAACTCTCCTAATGCATATGAAACTGGGGTTCCATGAAATGGTAAAGGTTGGGAATCACCATCATTGTTGGCTCCCGGTCGCTGCCTGCACAGAGTACAAACATTTCTCCAGTGAGGAGCAGGAGAGATACAGCTGCTACACTAATGGAAGGTTTGGTGCATTGATTTCTGTCTGTAATTGACTGTGAAATGTCTTCCAGGAGATAGAGAACACAACACTTAGTTATAACAAATTACACCCTACTGACATGAAGATGAAATATAACCTCTACAGCTATAATGCCTCAGTTCAGGGGTCTTCAACAGGGGGTCCAGAGGAGGGCACCAAATCTTTAGGATTTTTTCTCTTTTTTTCCTTTTCTTTTTTTTAAATTAACCTCTATAACTGTAGCATCCGTATTTGGGGGGGGGTTGCAAATCACAAAAGGACCTTTCTGTGTGGAGTTTGCATGTTCTCTCCGAGTCCCGGCCTAGGGTAAGTACCCTCACAAAAAACTTGCAGTAATCCTAGTCTCTAAACCACCTCCGCCAGCCAGGGCACCTGAAGGAGGGGAAAGGAACTGGTTGGAATAATGTGTTCGTTCCACGTGCTACGCCCAACCGGGGAAACTCCCCACTGTCAGGTGAAAAGAAGCAGCTTGGACTCCTCATGAAGTTGCTCTCCCTAGGTTAGCAGAGGGAATGTAGCGTTCAGGATTACACTAGACAATTGGCACTGGGTGAAACAAAAGGGGTTACAAAAAGTTTAGGGGAAAAGATTTAGGGAAAAAAATCATAACTGCAACACATTGTGACCTTGTAGATCGGCTAATAATAGTAAACAAAAAAAACAATTCCCTAGATGCTTCTTCATTATCCTTGCCAATATTCAAGAAACATCTAAAGAAATATCTTATTTCTTCCTCTAGATTACATGATTTAGTTTGATTTAGTTGTATTTTATATATTATGTTTTTTTTGTTGTATTGTTTATTTCCCCTTTTTGTGCAGTCTCTGTGTTTTTATTTCTTTATTGCACAGCTGCATCCCCTTTGCCAACTTGTAGTCATTTGTATTGTTCTTAATGAACTTTTAATCTGCTTAATCAATTACCTCTTCCATACAGGAAAGGATTCCAAATAAGACAGCTGGCTTCTTCCTTTCCTTGCATTGTATTTTTGTTCTTTGATATGTATTGTCTATTTTGTATGTGCTAAATAAATAAACCTAAACCTATACCTGCTCACCCTCCACCACCCCAGCCACCACCTGTCGTGTTGTATCTGCTGTTTATGTAGGGGACTCGGGGTCCTATGGATGGGAAAGTATAAAAGCAGATCCAAATAATTGCCAAACCATATTACATATATTGCTCTTATTAGATGCAATATAAATATCTTATCCTTCATAAGTTGTCCTTTATCCATTCATGAGTTGTCCTGACAGAAGTGTCTTTCTTTCTCTATATGTGCCGGATGCAGTGGCTGCATGCAGGTGTGTGTTGTGTGTGAATGGGTGAATGTGAAATACATTGTGAAGCACTTAGAATGGTCGGAAACACTAGAAAGGTGCTATACGTATAATGCAGATAATTTCCCGTTCACCATTGATTTTACTGTATGGCCACATAGGGGGCCAATTTGCGCTGAATAGACATGTGGAGACTGGAAATTGCTGGCTTGGTTCTTCTATAATATGTTCTAGACTTCAGCATGGGGCGAGAGAGAGGGGGTGAGGGGGGAGTGAAAGGGTAGGTACTGTAGGAGATGGTGAAAGAGAAGGAGGGGGGGGGGAAAGGGGGAGAATAAGGAGAGAGAGAGAGAGAGAGAGAGAGAGAGAGAGAGAGAGAGAGAGAGGGAGAGAACAAATTAAATCAAATCAACCTTTAATTATATAGCACGTTATAACACAACCAGAGTTGACCAAAGTGCTTCACAACAAAAGATAAAAGTTAAAACAGAATACATCAAGAATAAAAACATAGCATATATAGAAACCGGCGTGAGACATGGAGTACTGTACAGGAGAGCCTAAATAGGTTAAAATCAGTTCACATTGAAAGCCAGGAAAAAAGGTGCGTTTTAAGAAGGGATTTGAAAATGTCAATGAACAGGCCAGTAATGTAAAATGCCTGGGTTCTTTTGGGAGAGAGAGAGAACAGAAGGGGAGAGAGACCTTTTGACCTTTAAAAGCACCTTTATTAAAGCGGTACAAAATGTCGCATCACAGTTGCAATTAACTTATGCACTGCTCATTGTGTGAGCAGTGCACAACACACACTCACACACACACAAACACAAACACACACACACACAGTGAAACAATGTTTACTTCAGATGGCCAATTCCAGTCAACGTTAACAGTCATTTGCATTGATTTTAGCCTCCAGTGGATAAGCGTATACAGCCGCGTGCACACACACACACACACACACACACACACACACACACACACACACACACACACACACACACACACACACACACACACACACACACACACACACACACACACACACACACACACACACACACACACACACACACACACACACACACACACACACACACACACACACACACACAGCTCCTTTAAAATGGAGACAAAAGCATCATGAATTGATTGATGTAATACTGCATGCATTTTTAATCACTTAGTTCATAGACATTTCCTCCCTGGGGTTACAGTGCTGACCTTGCCTTGTTAAAACTCATGTGCATGTGCGACGTGCGTGCATGCACATGCATGCATGCACATACAGTCATACACATACACCTCTCTCTCCCTCATCTCCTATGACCTCATATCACAGCCATCGACAACCTCTTGCCTGCTATATAAGATCGCACAACTTGCGGATCGACGTTTCGTATCAAATTATAAACGCTGGTCCTATCAATAATACCCCAGAGTGTTTGGATTAAATTAGGAGGCATAGAACGTCAATAAGAGAGCCCTCGCGTTAGTCCAGGCCACGCCCCGTCGATGGCAGACAGCGACCTAACAAATGATAATGTGGACCGATCGATAGGTGATATCGATGATAACCCCCCCACCACCACCCACTACTGTAAAATGTGCATGTAAGGTCACACCGAAACAATGCGTACATAAATACAGCTGAAAATATAGTTTTGGGTCCAGAAAAAGTTTCTTTCCAGACGTATTTTGACATGATGTGTCTACTGTCTACACTACTGTCAAATGGTGGAAGAAGTACATAGGTTTCTTCTTTTACTTGAGTAAAAGTAGCGATACCACAATATAAAAATAGTAAATGTCCTGTATTGTGTCCTGTATCGATTACTTTTTTCAGACTGTCGGAACAATAGACATTCGTAGAATACAGAGGAATACCTTTCCCTTTTTTGATACGATATATAGGTTTAAAAAAGGTAAGAATTGAGGAGCCAATCACGCCCTCAACACTTTGACGGTTAGAGTAGCTCATCTGAGGTCACAGATGGGGCTGAGAGAATAATTCAGATCATAATAAATCTTTAATCCTCTGAAGTAAAGTTGGCTATTATAACATAAAGCAACAAGTAACAACTGTAGCAGTGTTCCCAAGCTGCAAATCTATTTATATGCAAATTGCATTACATTAACACATGCAGCCATTAGTCCCAAGACCCATGGTCCCAACACGCAATGTGTGATGTCAGATGTGCCTGCGCAAATTAGTATTGCTAAGCAATGGTTTGTGTTTGTGTAGGGTAGGTTTGTGTTTGTGTAGGGTTGGGTATCATTTGGGTTTTATCCAATGCGGTGCTAATTTGGTATGTTTGATATGGTGATGGTGCCTAAAATGATGTTTGTACTATAAAAAGGTGCATAAAAATAGAATAAACTAGAAAAAGTGCCCTTCTGGGCACAGGTCTCCACCAGGATTTCTTCCTCAGCCTAGTGGGAATATGCGTGCACAGTTTCATCGCAATCGGACGCTGCGTTGAGGAGTTCTGGCGATTTGTACAAAGCGGGCTACTCCTGAAAACTGTAGGAGCCAATCGTGGCCAATCAGGATGGAATATGAGAAATCAAACAAACCTGCCTTGATCACATGACTATGGAGATCATGTGTACCGATTTGCGTGAAATGTGGATAAAATCTGAAGGAGTAATAATAGAAAATGTGTTTTACATATGTCGGCCTCCTGGTGGCGCTATAAAGAGCAGATGTGAAAAATTCCAGGCAAAGGTTTTTCCTTGGCCTCTAGGGAGTTGGCATACAAAGTTATCCACAGATCCGTGCAGTTAGAGGTAAAAACACTTTTCGGCCAGTTATAGCGCCACCTTGAGGCTGAGTTGAAATTGTTGATGTGGCATTTTGTCCTCGGCCTAGTGGGAATGTGGGTGCACAATTTCACGGAAATCACGCGATGTGTTCATGATTTGCAGCATTTTGTTTGAAACTGAGCACTCCTGTGAACTTTGGAAGCCAATCTTAACCAATCAGGATGGAGTGTGAGAAATCTGAAAGACCGGTTTCGTTGAATGGCTCTAGAGAGACTGTGTACCAATTTGCGTGATGTTTGGACAAAATCTGTAGGTGTGCTGTGCAAAAACTTGTTTTGCACAAAGCGGCCTCCTGGTGGCGCTATAACAGGCCGTTCTGGAAAGTTTGGGGCAGAGGTTCATCGTTGGCATCCAGGGAGTGTGTGTGCAAAATTTGGCATCGACCGGGTTAACGGTGGCCGAGATTAGCTGTTCACGGACACACGGACACACACACGGACGGACGGACACACGGACGGACGGAGTGCAAAACATACTCTCCCCACATGCCTTCGGCCTGGTGGAGACAACTAGAACTGCACTCTGTCGAGTGCATACTTGCTTGTTGCACACAAGTAGGCCGCAAGCAGAGCACGCGGTGTTCTAGAATACAGCTCTATGACTTGCTTGAAAAGTATTTACCTATCTGACACTATTTTGAGATCTGTTGAAGAACATGAAGGTAATTCTATTTAAGCAATTCAAATTCATTCTTTCGTTACGTAATTAACAACAATCAATTACGTAATGTTGTAATTAATACGGATGAGTGACGGCTTTCGATGGGGAAGTATAAGTCGTTAAAGGCAATGCCTCTATGTATATGTATACGTATGTAATTTGTAAGTTGATTAGCGGTATAATGTGGTTACATATGACGTCAGGGTATAACTAGCTCTCAATGATGACGTAATAAAGATGTGGATTAAAGGACCCAATGCCAGGGTGTAATTGGTTTTTGATGGTGACGTAATGACGATTCTGGAAGGTATTGAACCTATAGATTTCAGTACCCAGCCGACCCAGCCCTGGTGTTGTGTGATGTCAGATAGGAGATGTATAAAGTAAACTTTGTCAACTTGATTCACATTGTCCTGTTCAAGTGCCGGTTTTGCATCTGCAGAACACCCTCATTTGATATACTGTGTGAGAGCCATGTCTGTAGCCGTGGTGGTGGAAGTACCAAAGGATGGTGCCAACAAGAAATTCTCTGCTGAACAGTCCTCACCCACACAGGCTGTCAGTGACCAGCACACAGATTTCCCATTAGTACCATCAGCAGGTGGGCCTCCTCTGTGGACGTCTAGAGGCAATGAGGAGGTGAGGTTGAGAATGGAGGAGTCTGGCACGGCCGGCGAGCCCCCAATGACGATCCACCAGATGTTCACCTCAGCCGTGGAGTGCTTTGGCGACCGTACCGCCCTCAGCTGGAAGGAGGGCGAGCAGCAGATGTTTATCAACTACACAGACTACTACCTGGCCTGTCGCACGGCAGCCAAGAGCTTTCTCAAGCTTGGTCTAGAGCAGCACCACGGTGTGTGCATCCTGGGCTTCAATTCACCGGAGTGGTTAATCTCCGACATTGCTGCCATCTTGGCAGGAGGATTTGCCGTGGGCATCTACACCACCAATTCTCCCGAGGCGTGCCGGTACATAGCAGATAACTGCAAGGCCAATGTGATCGTGTTGGAGGACGACACACAGCTTCAGAAGATCCTCCAGGTCCAAGACCAGCTGCCATACCTAAAAGCAATTATCCAGTACAAAGACGCGCTAAGAGAGAATAGGCCAAATCTTTACACGTGGACCGAATTTATGGAGCTGGGACGGCACGAGCCAGATGCTCCCCTTAACGACATCATCACCAACCAGAAGCCCAACCAGTGCTGCTCGCTCATCTACACCTCAGGGACCGTGGGGCAGCCCAAAGGAGTCATGCTCAGCCACGACAATCTGACATGGACAGCCCTCGCCACCAGCCGTCACTGGTCCTCCGAGGCCTGGGTGTCTGTGATCAGTTACCTGCCCCTCAGCCACATCGCCGCTCAGATGAATGACATCTGGTGCCCTATGAGGATCGGAGGGGCCACGTACTTTGCACAACCAGACGCCCTCAAGGGCTCCCTGGTCAACACCCTGAAGGAGGTGCGTCCCACGTTCTTCTTGGGTGTTCCCCGCGTCTGGGAGAAGATGCAGGAGAAGATGATGGCCGTCGGGGCCCAGTCGTACAGCATTGTCAGGATGATGGCGGCCTGGGCCAAGGATGTGGGGCTACGCACCAACCTCAGCAAAATGAACCAAAGCGCAGCTGTGGGTCGCATGCCACTCGGCTACTACATCGCCAAGATGTTGGTGTTCAAGAAGGTGCGGCAGGCGTTGGGCCTGGACCGCTGTGACATGTGCTTCACGTGTGGCGCCCCCATCAGCAAAGAGACCCAGGAGTACTTCCTCAGCCTGGACATCCCCGTGTACGAGATCTTTGGCATGAGCGAGCTCACGGGACCTCACTCCCTCTGTCGGCCCGACACCTTCAGACTCACCAGCTGTGGGAAGGAGCTCCCAGGGTGCAGGACGAAGATTCACAACCCTAACGAGGAGGGCATCGGTGAGATCTGCATATGGGGTCGACACGTCTTCATGGGCTACCTCAACATGGCCGACAAGACAGAGGAAGCTATGGACGCAGACGGCTGGCTGCACTCCGGGGACCTGGGAAAGCAGGACGAGGACGGGTTCCTCTTCATCACCGGACGCATCAAAGAGCTGATCATCACCACGGGCGGACTGAACATCCCTCCCGTCCCCATCGAGGACGCTATTAAGAAGGCTGTGCCGTTCATCAGCCACGCCATGCTGATCGGAGACAGGAGGAACTTCCTGTCCATGCTGCTCACCGTCAAGTGCCAGGTGAACGAGGAGACGGGTGCCCCCGAGGACCAGATGACGCCCGAGGCCATGGAGCTGTGCAGGACGCTGGGCAGCAAAGCCACGCGTGTTTCCGAGATCGCCTTCGGCCGAGATGGCGCCACTCATGCCGCCATCCAGGATGGGGTTAACCGGGTCAACGAGAACGCCGCCTCCAATGCCCAGCGCGTTCAGAAGTGGATCGTCCTAGACAGGGACTTCTCCATCACCGGAGGGGAGCTGGGTCCTACCATGAAGCTGAAGAGACCCGTGGTCACCAGGATGTACAACGAGCAGATCGAGAACTTATACAAATAGGTAGCGATTTGTAGAATGTTGCTGTCAGAGGTAGACAGTGACCATGGAGACCTATGGAGATCTCCATATCTTAAAATTTTCATATTTTTGAGGGGCGCTAGCCCCTCCTGTACGGCTTTTGTCCCCACACGTCTCTCTCAATATTTTCCATTGACAATGAAAGGAGAAATTGGGTCAAAGGTCTGCCAAATATGATGTAAATTTTGTCCCCACACGTCTCAATATTTGCCATTGACAATGAAAGGAGAAATTAGGTCAAATGTCCGCCAAATATGACATGAATTTGTACGATGACAAGAGCGCCTCTCACTTCACACGGGTGGGATTTTTGTAAATCAATGTCCTACTTCGTCACACTAAAGTGTCACATGGTAAACATAGCAGGGGCGTCCTCTTCCCTGAGCCAGGCCAAAACCTGACCGCATACCAAAAATTAATACCCTACTTTGTCATGCTGTGTCACACAAAAGCAGTGTTGGAAAGTAACTAATTACTTAAAGCAGCGGTTCCTGAACCTTTTTGGCCGTGCACCCCCTGTTACCTCCCGACCTAGCTGATGCACCCCCCCCCCCACCCACATGGAAATATAAATTGCATAAGCTATATAGACATATATTTCCTTTTTATCCACATATATGCACATACTGTATATGAACCTGAATATGACATAATATATGCAGCATAAACTATATTCTGCATTACTTGCCATATATTGACATAATATGTTAATATATTTAAAATAAAACCAGAGCACCACCATTAGACTTTTCATGTTGCGCACCCCCTAGAAGGCGCTCGCAGTTTGGGAACCACTGACTTAAAGTAATATTATTACCTTTTTCCAGTAACTAGTAATATACTGTAACTAATTGAGTGGTGCTAGCCAATCCTATGCACAGCTTTGTGCGTCTGTATGAGCACGGAATGTGCTCATACATGGTGATGTATGATGATAAGAGCGCAGCTCACTTCACACAAGTGTGATTTTTGAGCCCTACCATAGCTTTTGTCCCCACACGTCTCAAGATTTGCCATTGACAATGAACAGAGAAATTAGGCCTAAATTCCGCTAAATATGACATAAATGACATAAATTAAACATCAAAACATTACACGCCATTGACAATGAAGGAAAGATTTACGTCACATGTAAACGAGCAAATCAGCTAACCAATCACAGGCAACAGCATTTTGATTGGCCAGTATGAGATGATGCATGATGATGTACGATGCATGATGATGTCACTTCACACCATTTTGAGT
The DNA here is from genome assembly GCF_964188405.1 of Protomyctophum parallelum. Lineage (NCBI taxonomy): Eukaryota > Metazoa > Chordata > Actinopteri > Myctophiformes > Myctophidae > Protomyctophum > Protomyctophum parallelum. The sequence goes on along the minus strand of NC_139703.1, from coordinate 11,745,348 downwards.
AATGGTATTACTAATATGTTACTATACTTTCAAAAAGTAACTTGTTACTATTCTCACGAGCCTTGGTGGTATGGTGGGCTTGACTGAGTTAGTTGCGGTTCGAGGTTCTTTGCAGTCTGCTGATCCGTTTGGGTCTAGACTGAGCGGATATGGAAACTATGCACACTTGTCTCCATCCATCCATCCATCCATCCATCTTCAACTGCTTATCCGTAGTTGGGTCGCGGGGGCAACAGCTCCACCAGAGTGCTCAAGACTTCCCTCTCCAGAGCAACATTATAGTGACTTCCTCTTGGGGGATTCCGAGACGTTCCAAGGCCAGTCAGTCGATGTGTAAGTAATTTGGAATGGATTTATCCCCCCAAAAGTCATTTTTCTGCAACAAACGGCTATAACCTCTCAACGTGTTGAATCAAGACACGTGAGGATCTTCATTTTTTGCTATTCTTTTTGAGTAAAAGTTGTTAGCTGTGTGTATTTTACATACCGATTCTGATATGTATAACTTGCATATCGGTCAATACCGAGTACCAATACGATACCAGTGTATCATTACTTGCGCAAGCAGAGTGTGCGAGTAATGTTATCAGTCAGGTGCTACGATGCGTATGTCCCAGCATATGATATGACGACATATGCTGGCACGGTACATATGGAAGCAGACCGTGCAGGTATGTTTTCCGTCATGCTACGAAGCGTATGTCCCATGACGTGATGAATATATGTACCAATGTCCCTTAGCAGCAAATGATATGACGTCATATGCTGGAACGGGACATACGGAAGCAGACCGTGCAGGTATGTTTTCCGTCATGCTACGAAGCGTATGTCCCATGACGTGATGAATATATGTACCAATGCCAGGGTATAATTGGTTATCGATGGTGACGTAACGATGACATGTTTCAGTGTTGGGTGGACTAAAGGTAATGCCCCTATATGTATACATGTATGTAATCTGACACCACTGCCATAACAGGCATAAGTAATCATTACCATACTTCAAAATACTACTTTTTTTCCTCCAAAAGCAAGGTACGTAGCAAATAGCTAAACCTAATAATTCAATATTGCAAACGTTCTTTCACAGAGAGACTGAGATTTGAAAGTTTGTAGCGGTCTACAGTAATTGCACGCTCTGCTTGCGCACTAGTAGGTAATTTATGGCCTTGTGTGCAACAAGCAAGTAGGCACTCGACAGAGTGCAGTTCTAGTTTGTATTTATGTCCGGAGACTCCTGTCCAGGACAGGCTTTAGACACACATTCTCAGGAGACCTGTGTAATTTAAACAAAATCCATTAATAATAGTTAAAGTGCAGCTCCAAGTTAGTAAAATAATAATAATTGTACAGTATAAGAATATAAAACAGTATTGCAACATGAATTCAAACTAGATAAATGCAAGTGTGGTTTCCAATCTCTATATATAGGAATATTGTTCAATTAGAGCCATTTAGAAGTGTCTGTCTGTCTGTAACAGGACACTGGACAGTCTACCACAAGGCCACTAAGCATTTTGTGATTCACATCGGTTAACATAGAATTATCACTTGGATGGACAGAAGCCATAATTTGACTTTTGGAAAATAATAATAAATAGTCTGCATTAGAAATGCCTAAATGCTGCTATCATCACACAGATGATAAATTAATTGCACATTTAGCAGCTGCCGGGCAGCAAGCCAGGTTTGTTTGTTTTTACTCTGACCAGACATCTGTTTGATGGTGTTTATCATGAATCACAATCTGAATACTTCATTTAGTGGTGCCGGGGCCCTCTGGTGGACCGTGAGGATATTGGATATTGCAACTCAAATCTATATCTATATCTATACTATAATAGAGCGAAGAATGTCTGAGTGTGTGTGTGAGTGAGTGTCCGACCGCATTATCTCCTCATTATCTCCTCATTGCCTGCACCAATCGCTCCCACTTTTCACACAGGCATTGACCATATGAATATGGAGGGCGTAACGGAGCCCTTTTTTCGATTTGACACATTAATGATTATTAATTAATTTATTAGTGAATTAAAAACGCATGCAGTACCCCCCGCAGCCACAGGGCGGCAAAACTCCTCTCCCCAGAAATCACGTGTCACCAGTGAATTGCATTTTGGGACGGTCACTGATTAATACTGGGACACAGTTTTCCGCGTAACTTGAGTTGTTTCGCCTGCTGTCAATTTTGCTCGAGTTTTCCGCCTAACTTCAGTTGTTTCGCCCGCTGTCAATTTTGCTCGCAATAGACAGCGGGCGAGCGATCGGGATATTTCCAACCCCCTTACGCATCGACACAATTACTACATACAACAAACAACATGCCACGAAGAACAGCCTCAAGGACCCTAGCGCATTCTTCCACGCACCTATACCCTTTTTCACACCGCCCTCAGCCAACACGGAGGTTGTGTGTGTGTGTGTGTGCAGACTACTTTCGCTGTGAGCATGTGTGTGTGTGTGTGTAAACTACTTAAGCTGTGAGTGCGCACGTTCGTATGTGTGCGCGTGCGTCATCGCGTGGCCGTTTTCACTTTTCAGTTAGCTATAAACACAACACGAGATACAACTGTCTTAATAAGCATAAGCCACACACACACAGCGTGAAGTGGCTACAGCGCACGCTCTGGTGAAAACAGCTAATCTACAAGCTCACAACATCACAGGTTGCAAAAGCCATGAGTTCTCTCAAGCCAAAGCTCACAATTGAGACCGTTTTGGACGCAAATCCACCTGCAAATTGGATCTGTGCGACTGTCCATATATAGCTGCATGTCAAACTGGGGGTCCTTGATACTTTTCAAATGGGGCTCTGTGGGCTAATAAGTGTAAATGCTGCGGTCCTTGCTCTTGCCATGAAAACGTTTCCCTACCATGCATTTGGAAGAATACTTTAATGTTATACTGCTGTTTTTATTCATAAAAAACCACACACACACACACACAAATATATTATACAAGTTGAAATATATCAGAACGGGTAAGGACTAGTAATAATAAATGGCAAAAAACTAAGATTTTAATAATATGACATTAAAATTAAAGGTTTGGATTTGGGGGTAAGTCCCTGCGACATACTATAGGGTCATATCTTGTCCAGGCCTGGTGTACTTGTACATCAAGCCGCCTGCAATACAGAAATGGGCCGCAAAGCTTACTACTACTACTAAGGGTGCAAGACTTAATTGAACGAATTGATTAAAAAAATGATTTAATAAAATAATCAATGACTAATCAAACCCAATTTCAGGGAGGTCATTATAGGCAAAGATCTTAAAGACATTTTTTATATATAGTAAAATGTGGCAATCTCGGCTATTTTCACAATATTTTGCCATATAAAAAAGGGCTTAAGTGATTAATCGAATCGTTGATAATGTCTGATGTTGTTTATTAAAGTTGCAGTCCTAATGCATGGCTTGCTCAAACCATTAGAGGTTTAGTAAATGTTGCAAACTAAGCCAGAAGCGATATTTAATGAGGAAATGGCAGTAATCCCTGACAGACAGTATGTCTATGTGGACTAGCTTCTGGTGACTAGTTTGTGTTGCTAATGAAGGGTTGTGAAGTGACAGCTAAACGCCTCCAGCATTTCTGACTTCTCTGACTTCCTGCTTCATAGAAGTCCCCTGCAAGAGAAACTACTCTGCTGTAACAATACAATCCCTCTAACCTTTCATTGTGATGCTTAAGGCGAGAGCTGTCTACACTGTTTAGAGGGTGTTCATCCATGTATGTATACAGTATTCTGTATGTCCCACATATGTTTGTGTCAATGAGAGAGACCTCAGAACTAAATGTTGTGGAAAGAGACTGTGGTAGAAATGTACACTACATTTGTACTTGTTACCCCAAGTGTGACATGGATCAATAAAATGGGAGTAGGCCTACAAGAGAAGATAAGTGAGCCCTATCTTGGTAATCATTTCACACACACACACACACACACACACACACACACACACACACACACACACGCACACACACACACACACACACACACACACACACACCCACACACCCACCCTTTAGGGGCGAGGTCGCTTCTCGCCCTCAGGCGTCTTACTGGTAGTATACACATCGACAGACAGCCATGTTTTCCTCCCACTAGTGGAACAAGCAATTTTTTTAAGAGACTTTTTGGCATGATTAATGGAACAGTGAGGAAATGAGAGGCCATCCAAAGTCACACACTGAAAGACAGCTGTGTCAACATGGAGAGAGACATGGTGGATGGTGAGGAGCTTTTTGCACAAGGTGTCGGCCTGTCGGCTGCAGTCAGTGCCCGTGCCAGCGAAAGAAAGAAACCACTGGCCATTAGCTGGACCGTTACGACTGTATGCCAACTTCAGTGTTGCTCTACATCTCACAGTGACTGATGTGACATAGTCCATGAGCCAGACAAGATTTCAGTACAAAATGAGTGAGCAAAGCCATACAGTACCTATACTGTATATTAAATTGTTTATAGAGTCAATATAAGTAATTCATACGGTATATGATAACCCCTTCCACAGGAGTAGCGTTTTCATTTGTATCACGCTTTTGTTATTTCACCTATACATGATAGGTGAATAGGATGAAAAAATAAATAAGAAATAGTTATCATGATGAAACCTCCCCAGTTAATTACTTACATGAAGACAATGTGAAATTATACATTTAAATATGCATGTTAGGCATTATATAGGAAAATATGCCTGAATTTGCATGGTTTTGTACACTCATTTCAAAATCATGGCTACATTTTGGGGCTCTGGCTCATGGACTGGTTATTATTATAATGAACTACACTAACAAATAATATAATTAATTAACTGCAACTAGAATTGGAAAAACATTATAGTTAACTTAAATGAAAACAAAAACAAGGCTTTACAATAAATATGTAACTAACTGAAACTACAGTGTATTGTGTGTTTACAAAACTAAACATGATGTGAGCGAGTAATCCGTAGTCCCTGGATCCAACAGAGTTGTCTGGGTTGGGTTCTGCCACAGCAGAACACATGGGCACATCCGCATCCATCAACATGCAAAATTCTTCTTCTTACCTACAAAGCTCTCAATGGTCAGGCACCACAATATCTCAAAGATCTCATTGATCCCTGTGCGTCTACAGTATGCAAAAATGCTTACTGTCGGCCCAGGCCGTGGCGTAACGGTCTGGGCACCGGACTGGTAATCCAGTCGCAGTGTGCCGCGGGTTCGACTCCCGAACCCGACACGGCCTTTACTGCATGTCATCCCCCCATCTCTCTCCCGTTTCCTGTCAGCCTACTGTCTGTCCCTTAAAAAATCAATAAAAGGCGTAAGCCGCAAAAAAAATATCTTAAAAAAAAAAAAAATGCTTACTGTCCCAAAAATATCAAAAGTTACAATAGGAGGCAGGGCGTTTAGGTCCCAGGCACCTCAGCTGTGGAACCTTCTCCCGGCTTCGGTCCGTGGGGCTGACACGCTCTGCACATTCAAGACTAGGTTGAAAACCTTTCTCTACGACAAAGCCTATAGCTAGGGCTGTCTCCAAGTCTAGCTGGATACCATAGTCGTACATTGTTGTGTGGGTCTGTCTCCCAGCAGTACTTGTAATATACACTATATAGGCTCCAGTAAGGCCTGCCACTAATCCAACATCCGGGGAATCTCTCCCCGGAGTCTCTTTTCGTCCTCCCCGTCGCAGTTCTGTGGACCTCTAATATTAACCCCCAACTGACTGCCGAGTGTGACCGTGGATCAGGCCTCTTCATGGAGCCCACCAGAAGTGTGACCTGGACCCGGCCGCACAGAGCTCGACCAGATGTGGACCAGATGCGGACCAGACCCCTCCACGGAGCCCACCTGTCTATTTCTGTCTATTTCTCTCTGTCTATCTCTCTCTCTCTCCCTCTACCCCCCCCCCTTTCTTTTTTTTATCACATCCGAGACAGAGAGCAATTTATTTCATGGAATTAAAGGCTAATTACAGTAATAATGGCTATGATTCTAGTATACTTGAATGATCTGGACCTGTATTCAACAAGCTGGAATTATCAATGAAGAACCCACTCATGACACGAATAATGAAAGACATTTTATGTGAGAGACACAATGGAATATGATGTATGATTCAGTGTTGATTCCGTTGACTAAAACTATGACGAAAAATGTTCAACTACCTTTTTTCACTGACAAAAACTAAATAAAAACTAAACAAAAACTAAGCTATGATGACTAATACTAAGACTATTGACAATTTCGTCAACAAAAACTAGAGAGATGCAATCCTGCATTGCGGGTGTGGTTGCCAATCTATAGGAATATTGTTCAATTAGAAGAGTTCAGTTGTGTATGTCACCGTATGCTGTCCAATCAGATGAGAGCAAAGCGGCAGAGTGAAGAAGAGTGGGAAGAGTTCTGAATCGCTGGCCAATCAGAGGGGAGAATAGAGAGTTATTGCACGATTTAAACGTTTAACGATTTAAGCGATGGAGTGTAATATAACAATAGTCTGCTTGCCCATATAGGCAACCACACTAACTAGACTAAAATTATGTTTTACTCGCTTATCACATTGAAGTCTGTAGGTCAACACTAGCCCTAGAACGGCTCTTGTTGTTACATACAGTATGTACAGTACTTCACATACAGAGCCATAGAACACATAGGTTCATTTCAGTTCGGGTTCTAAATGGTCGGCTAAATGTGATGAATGCTCCGTTTGTACTCACCCATTAAATTATTCCAAAGACGTGGTGTGAAAAATGGTCCACTAGTTTTATATCCATGTGAAAGTTCTGGCACAAAACGTGTATTTAGTGAATTATCTCCACTTTTTCAAGAGATGCACACGGACATCTTTCTCTCCGGGCGAGGGGGGGCCGGAATGATCGATGAACTGATTTTACAAATACGTCCTGTTTACCGCAGACGTCATCACCAATTGACATGGGAAACACAAAAGTTTGCGGTCACACAATTGGCAGGTGCTTTGCGATAGGTGCTGTTAATCACACCACCTGCCAATTGTGTGACTGAAAACTTTTGTGTTTCCCTGGTATAATTAAATGATCACAGGCATTCTAGGTCTAGGTCAACACCATTGTTTAAGTTTGTTATATGTGGTTTAAAAAGGTACAGAAAACATCTATCTGTACTGTGGCTACACATTCACAGCATCTCATCTGGTTCTCCATGTGTAGTTGAACCTATTCTAGTGACCATGGTGAGGTCAATCATCACACAGACAGATACACGTACAGACTATTTCTAAACTGTAAAAATAAAATAAAATAAAAAAAGATAGAGATGAGTGTATATTTTGTTTAAATGTTGTGTTTTCAGTGGAGGTGGGTGGTGGTAGGCAGGTACTTTAGCACTTTAGCCACCCGAGCAGCCAGAGAATCATGGAACTTCTATCATCATGTCCATGGTTTTAAGTAGGGATGCACCGATCCGATACTCGTATCGGAGATCGGCGCAGATCCAGGCTAAAATTCTAGATCGGGTATCGGATCGGTGGCCGATCCATTATCCGATCCGATCCGATCCGATAATTATGTGTAATTACAGTATGAAAACAACTCTACCTCCTCTGTGACACAGCAGTGTAGTATTGACAGTATAACATGTGGAATGCAGCCAGGCTAGCCTGCGCACACATTAACCTGGTCTAATTGTTGCACAGTTATTTAATAAATAATTCAGTGCATTTATATCTGTGTTTGTTACATTTTGTTTTACAAAGTTGGGAAAGTAATGTTTAAGTCAAGCCTTGATGTTGCCTTACACAAAATAATGATCCCAGACTCCACACAGTGAGGCATACAGCTTAATAGGTTATTACGTTTCTTTGTGGGGGGTATCGGATCGGTACTCTGTATCGGCAGATACTGGACCCCCATGTATCGAAATCGGTATCGAATGCCAAAAAGCCGGATCGGTGCATCCCTAGTTTTAAGTTGCGAGTACACCAACAACATTTGGAATTGAAGGCTGCTCATGTCAGAGCCAAAAAATATAGATTGAACTTTAAAGGAAATAGCAAACTCACACAGGCAGCAGGCTAAGTGAAGTGACTAGAACCACAACTCACTACCTCCAACAGCAGAAACAACACAACATGCACACTCAAGATTCACATCAGTCTTCAATTCCATAGCCAGACAGTCACTGCACGTGTATATGTTTCATTGCCCCTGTTCTGTTCTGTTCACCCAGTCTCTGGGTCCCAAAATGACAGCAAAAGAGCAACAGTTTGAATCACTTTAGTTCGTACACAGCAAGCAGCAGCAACAAAGAAAAGAAAACAAGGTTCCTATACTTCCTACCTTGAGCCGTCTTCTGCATCACCACAGGGTCAAACTTTGAAACCCATCTAGTCCTACTCCTTACACAGGCGAGCCCTCCAGTGGCGTCTTCAGTCATTTTCATCCTAGCTCTGGTCCTCTAATTGGGGAGAAAAAGGGGTAATAATAATAATTAGCTACTAAAACATACATTGACAGCCCATTCATCCAAATACAAAAGTTTGGAGGCGCTTGTCGGAAGTCATTCAACAGTTCTACGTAGACTGCGTATAGCGTACCACCTGTTTCGAATTTGCTTTAATGCAGCAACTGGCAAGCAGCAACATGCGTTAATAAAAACGAGCGGTTCCATTTCGGGACCTTCACCTTCGGTTACCTTTTCTGTAGTCTGGACAGTGTCTCCCTTGAAAGTGTTTCAAAGATGCATAAAGTCCGCGGAAACATGTGCGAACTGCAAAGCGGCGCCAATCGGCGTTGCCGTCTCAGTATTTTTTATTGTGATTTCAAACGATTTATTTTCTACAAATCAAAAGCTTTCTCAAACGAATTTCAGAAAAAGTCATATATTTAAGAAACCGTTTTCACTCTCTGACAACACTAACAACTCTACTAAACTTTCATGTTGTTAAAGTTTACTTTATATGTTGTTGTTTTTTTAGCACTTTAGCTATAGGCGTAATTAGCCCTGGAACATGACTGCCATGATCATTATCATGACAGTCATGCAGTAACTTTGCCCTGTTTTTTGCAGTCGCTGCATTTACAAGATTTCCGTATATATAAACATTCAGATTTCAAATATAAAGTACTCACAAAGTGTCCCACGGGTGTTAGTTAGTAGCAGCGCGAGCGATTAGAATTGCTGCGTCTCGCGTTCTTTAATAAAAAGCATTTTTGTCCGAGCTCTCCGGCTACTTTTTTCAAACGGGGTTCGTTTGGGAAATTCACAGTTGCACACCGGGAGCGCACTCGCCTATTAGTCTGTATTGGCAGGGCGGTCAGCCTACCTATATCGAACACACCGAGTGCCACCCTCCTCCCGACCGATAGGGGCGCGTAGTTGAAAGCCAATGGCAAAATAACACCTCGGATAAAAATGCTTTTTATTAAACAACGCGGGATGCAGAAATTCTAATCGCTGGCGCTGCTAGGCTACTAACTAACACCCGTGGGACACTTTGTGAGTACTTTATATTTGAAATGCGAATGTTTATATATTTTAATTATTTGTAAATGTAGCGTCTGCAAAAACCAGGGTGAAGTTGCGTCATGACTCTCGTATGAATACGAGAGTCATGTTTACAGGGCTAAGGCGTATATGGTTATTGGGAGGCTAACTCAATGTTTGTTTGTTCCATTACAGATGGTGCCTTTTTGTTTCGTTTTTATGCTAAGCCTACTAGTTTTATTCTTGTTATATACTTTAGCCCAAGTGGCTCTAAATGTGTCCTCATCCTTGCTGTCTTAAACCTCCTGGTTAATTATTAGGCTATAGGCGCTATACCGCGAGAGACAGACTTGGTTAATCGTTATAAGACTGCAGATTTACACTTGATTATTGTCCCTTTTTACTAGGTGCTTATGGCTTAAGCCTTTTAATATTTGATTCTTGCAGTGATCTTTACAGTGGGTAGGCCTAATGCCAATTATACCTGGCTCAGAGTGTTTTTTTTATTTGCAGTGTTTAACCGTGTACAGACTTATAAAGTGGAGTAAATCTCAGTGCAGCTATTCAGTCCAGTTGTCTATTTGTAAACCTATGCAACCGCCAACCTATCATGGTGACAAGTGGAAATAGGTCTTGATTGAAATGTTTTAATAGGCCTACTTTGTACGTTCTCTGAATAAAGTTGTATTCACATTCAGCAACTGACCACTCTTGTTCACTCAACTGAACCCTTATAATATTCCGGGTCTCCCACCCTGTGATTGCAGTTCCGTAGTTTAACTGATACTAGGAGTACTTCATGGTAACTTATGTAACATTTGGTACATATATGTACATATACATATACATCATACAAGGGGCTGTCTGCAACACTGTGGTCCAGTAACCAGTTAGACTCCATTCGCATGTATATCGAAATGCGATTTCTTTGACGTGGCCAAAAAAGACCGAAAAGTGGATAGAGCAAATCATAACAATTTAGTCATCGGGAGGTCTAAAGGTCAGAGCTCTTTTGACGAATGAGTGTGAGCTTCAGTTCCTCAGGGATTCTCACGGCCCTCTACCATAATGCTGAATGTCGTGAAGAACATTAGCACAGAACTGGCAAAACTGTTAAAATTGATAAGGGGTCAACGTCCTTTGGGCTTGACCCCTAATAAATATAATACTGTTCCTGAAGAAACCCCATGGGCTCGAGTAGCTCACTACTCGTGTCAATGTGTTGACCAACATGACGTCACGGCCACGGGGGAATAATAAATAGTGAAAATGATATAGTGAAGATAATAATTGTCTTATTGGCTTATAGGCCTACTCGAGCTGACAATTATTAGTAGGCCTATTCTCTCTCTCTCTCTCCCTCTCATATCGTGTCAATGTCTATGAAAATCCCTGATGGCTCATCGAAGGTAATACTCGATAGCAGCAGAGAAAGCTGCAAAGCTTCCACATCCCAGGATGCCTGCCTTGGGACCAGCACGGAATCCAATGAGTCCCCCAGTGACACAACCGCTGTAGACCGCGTTCTTCCAGTCCGACTTCCCTCTGTGCGATTCAATGATGCATTCTGTGCAGGAGAACATGGCGCCCACGATGGCAAAGTTCTTAGCATACGACACCCCTCTCTGGCCCATGTCCTTGAGGACCTTTCGTGCCGTCGGCGTTTTCAGCGGGTCTTTGGGGTCAAAGCCAGCGTTGGTGTCGATGCCGGCTGTGAAAAGTCCAAAGGCTCCTCCGAGGACGGACCCTGCGACGCATGCTAGGACCGTCTTGAAGGTACAGCTCTCCATTGCTCTTTCCATCGTCTTCAGCTCCTCACTTTTGTGGGGCACCGGCAGCCCGCCTAAAACCCTGGGATTTAGGTCCTTTATTGGCCTCTTGTCACCAATAAGGTGTTCTAAGAGTGTGCTATACTGAACATGTTGGCTATCAACGTTCAAACTAGTCGAAGCTGAGCCTTGTGAGTCGGAGACGGGATGATTTCCATCGTCCATGGGCGGACGTAGCTGAGTGGATAGAGAGGCCGGCTCGTGTCCTGGTCCAGTTCAATGTGTTGAATAGTCCCTGAGGATAATAGGCAAAGAGTGATGTCAGTACTGTGATGTCAGCATGTCCATATATGGGCATAAAGGTTCATACACACAGACATGTGGCAAAGAGCGATGACAGTACCGCAATGTCAGCATGCCCATATATGGGCATAATGATGGTTCAGACACACAGACATGTACATCCATAATGTGACTTTGACAGGTGTTCTTCTATCCGGAGTCCGGAGTCACAAACATTCAGGGAGAGTCATGTACTATCATTACTCTCCCTGAGTGTCTGTGGAGACTGACTGGCAGGGGCAGGCAGGGGCAGGGGCAGGCAGGCAGGCAGGCAGGCAGGCAGGCAGGCAGGCAGGCAGGCAGGCAGGCAGACAGACAGACAGACAGACAGACAGACAGACAGACAGACAGGTGTGCACTGTGCAGGCACAACCATCCCACAGGGCAAACATGGACATTCATATCATGACACATGTGGACATTTTCATCTCTTTGGCTGCAAACACATTGTATAGAGGTAATGAACTCGTATACCAAAAGGTACATTCTATGCACATTCTTTTAACAATGCAATGCAATGCGTAACCAAATGGACCATCGCGGTCCTTCGCTCATTTTGAGAAACGGTGGTGTAAAGTGAAAACAAAGCAGGGTCTGAGGACGTAGCAGGACTTCACTATATTTTCCTTTGTAATCGAAACAAAGGTGAAAGTTCAGCTTGTTGTTACCCCATTCTGCGTGCATGTGAGTTTACTTGCATTTGTGAGGGCCAAATGTCCCCACAAGCATTGTAGAATTGGAGAAATGTATAGGCTTAAATTTATAACTAAGATTTAGGCATTTAGAGGTTAAGTTTAACAAAGGTTTAGCGGTTAGGGTTAGAGTTATATGCCTGATTTTCAGTGTCAGGCACCGAAAATAGTACTTCTACAAGCTCAAGTGTAGCTAATCTACAATCTATAATCTACGTGACATGGTACACACAGTACAATACAATACAAACAACTCAGTCTTTAGGATTAGTGTTAAAAATACAAAAGGGTGGAAAGGACATTTATTTATAAAGTTACCATCCTAAAATGTTGACGTCCTCACAAGGATAGTAACGTGTGTGTGCGCGTGTGTGTGCGTGTGTGTGCGAGTGTGTGTGTGTGTGTGTGTGCGTGTGTGTGCGTGTGTGTGCATGTGTGTGTGTGTGTGTGCCAGTTCCATGAGAGCTGCAGCTCGATACAATAACCTTTCGTAACCAATAGAGAGTGTGTGAGTGTAATTAATCATGTTGGATGCTGGCCGGGCGTTTTCCTCCACAACAACACTGATAAAAGATGGAGCTTCTGGTGGTATAAACACATGAATCACTGGTTGGAGAACACTTGCTCTGTACTTCAGTGGTTGCCAAACAGTACGCCGCCCCAACAAGTCCTGCTGGCGTGTGCCACAAGTCCTGGTTTAATTGCAATATATCATCGCTGCCGGGCATAAACCTCCAATTTCCATCTATTTTTAACCTTTTTTCGTAAATGAATGCCCTACTTGATCCCATTACAGCATCACACTAAAGTAGCAGAAGTAGCAGATATCTGTAAGCTTGAAATGTGGCACAAAGCATGCTTTGAGCTTGTCAATCTGCTACTTTTGATACTTTTTTATTTGAATCCTGAAAAATAACAGTTTTTCGGACACTCCTGTCCACCCAACAGAGATTATAAAAAGTTGTGATTTCTTTTCAATTATTATCATTTGTTACTATATAATATCAGGCCTTTTTTATGGTATAGTGCAGGGTTCCCCAATTAATTTTCCTCAAGGGCCATTTTGACTACGGTACCAGGCTGGGGGCCGAGTCGGCACGCGCAAGGTCGAGGTCTTGCCCTGAAATTAATGTTCAGGGCAAGATTTGAAAAGGACCCCCAGTTTGACATGCAGAGGCTACTGACCCCAATTTAATGCCAGTTATATCTGGGACCCCCCCCCCCCCCCCTCTTCTTTTTTTTCTGAAATTCTTCCGTGGGCCACAAGGGGGCGCTCCGCGGGACGCAGATGGCCCGCGGGCCGCTAATTGGGGAACCCTGGTATAGTGGTTTATTATGTTTGACGCAGTAACTTTGTTCCACGCTGCAAACCTGAAGAAAAAAAAAGAGACATTTTTTTAACACATCTTGAAACATTTTCAGATGGGGGTCCATGGCTAAATACATTTGGAAGGCATTTAGTAGAATCTGACCCATGGGTTAGTGGGATTAAGGAGGGGAGCAGTAACGACCTGCAAACAGGATGCTCGTGGTGGGCCTGTGTTGGATGAAGAAGAGGAAAGGGTGGTCAGCGACGAAGCTTTGGGGCCCCGATCGGTCACTCAAAATGGCGGCGGTGCTTGCCGCCGCCTCGCTGCCCTCCTCGCTCACCTCCACACAGGCCTTGTGCACCACCTTGGAGAGCACCAGGTCGCTGTCCGGAGACATGCCGCTGAAGTCGCTGCGTTTGTCATCGAAGGCATCCGCCATGCCCATTCCGATCAGGACGTCCTTCATGTCGTACGTCTCCTCCATCTTGAAACGAGGCAGACCTACCTTGACCTCTCTGCGGTGCATGGTGCCCGGTTTGGTCCATTCCACGAACCTCTCGTAGGTCAGCTCCTCTTCTAGCCTCTCCAGGCCCGTCGCGGTGTTGTCCTCCGTCTCCACGGGCAGAAAGACGAGCATGCTGAGGTCTCCGCCCGCGTAGGGCAGCTCCAGCACCTGACAGTCCACCTCGGGGACGAAGCCCAGAGGGAACGTGGCGGTCTGGTACATCATCTTCGCCGTCTTGCTTTCGGTCTTGCTGAGTCTGAACTGAACATCGCCCGTGCGGGCCTCGCTGAACGGCTTGTCCCACTTACCTTTGAAGTAGAGGCAATTGACCAGCACCAGCCTGGTCAGGTGGTCCACCGCGTCTGAGGCAAGCAGCTCCTTGATCTTACCTTGCGTCTGTTTCTCCACCCAGCCGTTGACGTTCAGCCTGGCTCCTTCTGCGTCGTTCACAAAGTCCACAGGCTCCAGCCTTGCGTTGTAAAGTTTCCCAGTGTCACTCAAGAACTCCTCTGCGAACCGGTAGGACTGCTCTCCGTACAGGCGGCCAACCAGGCTGAGGGTATGGTGGGGTTCCTCCCCTGCCGGCGTGTTGTTCAGGTCCTTCATGAGCTTAGAAAGGTCCATGTGGTCATCATGGCTGTTGAAGTGCAGGACCTGAGACATCTGTGCAGCTGTGTCACCTCGGGCTCCCAGCAGCACCATGGCCAGAGCAGAGCAGATGCTCAGAGGAGAGTAGAACACGTTGCCTGATGATGAGTTGTTGTTGTTCATTTCTACCAGCTGCTTGAACAGAGACATGGAGAAAGAGTTGCAGGCTGCCGACGGGGAGGAGGGGGACGACGACATCGTTGTGAACAATGTTGTCGTGACCAGTCTCCAAATGTTGCAAATAGCAACGAGTGAAAATATTAAAACTATAGTTATTTTTTTCAAAGTAGTCATGTGCTCTGAACTAGTTTATTGGACAGCCTGCAGAGGAGTCCTGCAAGAACAAAACCGGTTATGCCTTTCATTATGTCTCTTTATTGTAGAGGGTTGTATCTTTGGACGTCTGCCCTATACGGTTCCGCTTGTTTATGTTATGAAGACATTCAGATAGCTAAGTCAAAACAACTCACTGGAAGATGTTGTGTGAGATGGTATATATTGAGCCTCCATTCATCACTCTGATGTCATCATGATGTCAGACAATTTGCCCGAATATGGAGTCCTGCTGTGTAATTTGGGTGCCTTGAGGCTAGAGCAGTGGTCCTCAACAGGCGGACCGCGGTCCACGACCGGACCGCGGCACACCTCTCTGCGGACCCTGGAGAAATGATAGAATAAAGAGAAAAGGCCTGGGCCGTGGCTCAGCGGGAGTGACCCCCCATCTCTCTCCCCATTTCCTGTCAGCCTACTGTCTGTCCCTCCATAAAACATATCAAATAAAGGCGAAAGCCACAAAAAAATATTTTAAAAAAAGAGTTTCTCCGTTGTATTCGATCAATGCCGAGAAACGCAATTAACACTCTGAATGTGTGTATTATGGGCCGGCATGTCATGATGACAATGTTGCGCTGACTGGCTCACTAGCAGTGACACATTCACACATTCAGTTGAATGAACAAAATTGGATTTTTGGAGGTGTGAATAATGAATATTTGTCAAAGTGAAAAAATATATTTTCATACTCTGCCACCCCAGTGTTGGTTGGGATGGGACCCGGTTTGTATAGCTTGGTTTGACTGTACTAAACAGGCATAGTTGTTTCTAGGGGCGGGGGGCAGCCCCACCCCATGGGGCCCACGTGGCCCGCGACCTGCAATTTAATTTGCGTGCGCATGAGACTGGACCATGGTTTTATTCAAAGATTATTTGTGGACCTTCAGCATTTCTAGTTGAGGACCCCTGGGCTAGAGTATTAATGGTTGGGTGCTGGGGTACTTCTATTTGAAACTAGAGCATTACATTTGGAGCGAATTAACATACGATACAGATGGGGGAAAATTACATTATATTCATAAAAATCACACACGTGTGAAGTGAGGGGTGCTCTTATCACCGTACATCATCATGCATCTCGCTATCGAAAAAGCGCGAGTTTTTCTCGCGCTATCGAGAAAGCGCACGTTTTTGAAATAAATTCCAAAAAAATTAAAAGAAATCAAAAAACGATGGGTTATAGCCCATCGTTTTTTGATTTCTTTTAATTTTTTTGGAATCCTCGTTTTTCATAATTTTTGACCATCCCACTGAGCAATAGCCGGCTATTAGACGTGCGTTTAAAAATGGGATAAAAAACGTCTAAAAATAGACGTCTAAAAAACGTTTATAGACGTCTAAAACACGTCTATTTTTAGACGTGTTTTAGACGTCTATTTTTAGACGTTTTTTATCCCATTTTTAGACGCTCGTCTAAAAGCCCATATCGTACGGCATACTGTAGCACATCATTTTTGAGGATTTGAAAAGAATGAAAAAAATAAAAACGATGGGTTATAGCCCATCGTTTTTAGAATTTTAGATTTTTTTTTAAATCCTGGTTTTTCATCATTTTTGACCATGGGCTATAGCCCATACCGTACGGCATACTATAGCATGCCGTTTTTCATCATTTTTGAGGATTTGAAAGAAATTAAATAAATAAAAACGATGGGTTATAGCCCATAGTTTTTTGTCGCACTATCGAGAAAGCGCAAGTTTTTCTCGCACTGTCGAGAAAGCACACGTTTTTCTCGCACTATCAAGAAAGCGCGAGTTTTTCTCGCACTATCAAGAAAGCGCGCTATCGAGAAAGCGCAAGTTTTTCTCGCACTATCGAGATAGCGTGAGTTTTTCTCGCACTATCGAGATAGCGCAAGTTTTCTCGCACTATCGAGATAGCGCGAGTTTTTCTCGCGCGGCCCTCAAAAAAGTGACATAGTGCGGCTAATGTGCTATTGTTATTGTCCAGTGCAATCCACCACACATCACGTGTTGACTTGATGGTATTAATTATTAATTAACTAATCTCCCATGGTCTTGTGTGTGAGACCTTCAAACCAAACCACCTCCTCTCTCCCTCTGTGCGTCAGGATGAAGATAAATTATGTTGCCATTAGAAATCTATATGATCAGAGTTATGAACACAACAAAGGAGCACCTCAAGGAGACTGCATGAACGGCCCTGGTCCACATTAGAGCTCATTAATAAATGGATTTTGTTGTGGAACTTAAGCCCAGGAGAGCCATTAATTGACCATAAAACACTACAAGGAGTCATGCAAGGACAAAATATTGCGTGTGTGCATGTTTCTCCTGTGTCTGTACGAGGCAGGAAGTCCAGAGGATAGAGTTCAAAATGAGAGTACATGGTACTCAGATAAGTAAAAATCACACCCGTGTGAAGTGAGGGGCGCTCTTATCATCGTACATCATCATGCATCATCTCTGGCCAATCAGAATGCCTGTTGCCACAAATTTACGTCATATTTGGCAGACATTTGACCTAATTTCTCCTTTCATTGTCGATGGCAATTATGAGACGTGTGGGGACAAGATTACGTACATTTTCCCATTAATTTTGTGGGTAAGTATAGCAAATATCACAAATATAAAAAGACTATGTAACAAGTAAAAGTCCTGTATTGAAAATTTTACTTTAGTAAAAGTAAAAAGAAAAGGAAAAGAAATCTTTTATTGGCCTCAAAACATATAGGCCTACTTACCACAGGAATATTAAAGATTATTTTCCTACAGTATGAAACACTGCAGGATAATAATCTAAATAGTAAGTAAAGCTATCAAGTAATTGCAATACAGTAAAAAAGGTAGTCTATACTCACAATACAGTACTTTTGTACTTTTATTGTTCTTTTTTTAATACAGGCCTTTAACTTATTTTTATGAAGTGGTATTGCTAGCTTTTAGTCAAGTAAAGGTCAGTGGAAAAAAGCACCCAGTGGAAGATTAGCCTCAGTAAGTGACTGATTGCACTATTGTGAGTCTCTCTTCCTGAATGTATATACGTTTGTCACGCTCACCACAGTCTACGGTCAAGCTCCTAAGAGATAAACAATGGATTGATGTTGAGATGATTATTTCAGCTGCCACCTTCTTTTGTCACGGCCGTGAGGAATAACGCACTGAACTACTGTAAGGATGAATATTCATCAGGATCATCTGTCCTGGCCTGTCCGCGTGCAGACAATACATCCACACAACTAGCATGAACCAATAAATAACACAAATCTCTGCTGTCAGGCAGAAACCTTTTATCTTCATATAACTTTTTTTTTAATAATGAATGCCCTATATGCAACATAAGTAAGCGAGTGACCAACTAAAAGGATCATGGACAATCAAATGTGAACATTTTTAATTAGGTTTAAATTTAGTTTTTATTTTATTTATTTTTACTGCCGTTGTCTCTTTTGTACCCTTTTAGTAATGTTTTGCTCTTTTTGTAATGTAATGTTTCTTTATGAGAACAAGGGATGGAAATTAGCATTCTTGCTTAATCTGGCGTATTTACATTGCATTGCATGTGTGGTGTTATACTGTTCATCAATATTTGCTGTGACTGTAACTTAAAACATAAAATAAAAAATAAGTCAACGACACACGTATTCAACAGGCTATTAAGCAAACACTTCATTGCGGAGCTTTGTGTGTCTCTGGCTGGGTCTGTCGCTGGCTGGCTGGGTCTGTCTGAGCACGAAAATAGCGTTTGGTTGGTTTTCACAACCAAGTGTCACTGTTGCGCAGCCTAACACACACACACACACACACACTGCAACCTTTTGGTTTTTGGTGCAATGGAGCCTCAATTGCATCTGACACAACCCCACGCCCACGCCCACGCCCCCCCCCCCCCCCCCCCCACCCACACACACACACACACACACACACACACACACACACACACACACACACACAACACACAGGTGGGCAAATTGAAAGTGGATTCAATCAAGTAATGATTTTGTGCAACATGTTTACAATAACGTGGACTACCTCCAAACAAATAGGCCCCACCTGTGATCTTTGGTTCTTCCACAAGGGGGACCCCAGAGCCCAGGTTGGGAAAGACTGACATAGATAGACCACCAGTGGTTCTCAAAGTTGTCTGGGTCCTTGAGGGGCAAACAGGGGGTCCCCAGTCAAATCTGTCAATATAGCATCAAAACTACTTTGACCCTATATAGTACATCAGGTGCCAGCCAGGCCTGAAATCATGTGAAGACCAGCTGTACTGTACACAATAAAATACACAGTACACACAGTATAAAACACCTAAATACATATACAAATACATATATTTTCTAATTAGGTAATAAAACTATGCTATTGCTATTGGACTGGATTTTATTTAAACAGAGTAAGGTTATATCTACATACTGTACATTGGATTGGATTTGTAATTGCTTTTTTTGCAAACTGGCATATGTCAAAGGCCCCATAAACAAAATACATATGGTTGAAAGGACAGATTGGTTAAATAAATGAAATAATAATAAACATAAATAGGCAGGTTTTACTATATATTTTGATGAGTGAATAAATTAGTATATAAATAAAGTAAATAAAGGAGATGAATAAACTGGTTTTAATGAATTCATGAAAACGTGGGCACTGTCTTACCAATGCTGCGGTTTAAAATCAGTGGTTTAAAAGCCGGCTCCATCGCTGAGCTGTTTTAAGTCATTCAAGTGAAGTCACAAGTCCTGAATTCAATAAGTCCATTCTAATTGACTAGTTGCGATGCCTTGTGAGCTTGTACGTCATCGCGAGCCTCACGTGAACAGTATAGTGAAGACACAATAAACAGGAGTATTATTATTATGTTAACATTCCGGAGCAGGGGTCTTCAACGTCTTTCAGGCCAAGGACCGTGAGACCAAGACCAGGCTGTGACACATATTGTATAAAATTGTGCTGCATATTAAACCTTTTCATATATTTCATACATTAGAACACTGTATACATACACACTCTGAGGACCCACTAGGGCTCTCATGTTGAAGACCCATGATCTGGGTTAAAATCGTTAAATCTACTTATGTCCTCCTCTGAGATTAGATCTGAGTATAGGTATAAAAAAAAAGCTATACCATAGCGCATATAGCATTTGTAGAATCGGCGTCAGGTCTTAATGGGTTCATATTCATCAGTATGACAAATTAAATAAATCTTGCTTGTTTTTTTCTTTTTTATATATATTAATATTATATTAGCATTAACAATCTTGTGTTTTGGCGTCACTTTGTTTTGGTCCCCCCTGTTTGTTTTTAGTCTCGCCAGTCGCTACAAGTTGAAATAAAAGATGGATATACAAAACTAACTATTCCAAGACCTGTCGGATACATACGCTTTTGTTGGGTAGGCCCGGAACAAAACGCCTGCGGTCTCCGAGGCTAGGTAGGCCCTAAATGAAACAAAACGCCTGCGGTCTCCGAGGCTAGGTAGGCCCTAAATGAAACAAAACGCCTGCGGTCTCCGAGGCTAGGTAGGCCCTAAATGAAACAAAACGCCTGCGGTCTCCGAGGCTAGGTAGGCCCTAAATGAAACAAAACGCCTGCGGTCTCCGAGGCTAGGTAGGCCCTAAATGAAACAAAACGCCTGCGGTCTCCGAGGCTAGGTAGGCCCTAAATGAAACAAAACGCCTGCGGTCTCCGAGGCTAGGTAGGCCCTAAATGAAACAAAACGCCTGCGGTCTCCGAGGCTAGGTAGGCCCTAAATGAAACAAAACGCCTGCGGTCTCCGAGGCTAGGTAGGCCCTAAATGAAACAAAACGCCTGCGGTCTCCGAGGCTAGGTAGGCCCTAAAATCATTCTGATTCCGGTTTGGCAGTTCTGGCCTGATGACTACAAACCAGTGACTATAACATGATGTCAGTTATCATCCGCTTCCGACCGGATCAGGAACCTGAAAATGTTAAATGGTCCCATCAGGCTACTGGTTTAGAGGTCAGAGGTTAAGTCCTTCTTGTTTAAAGACCAGGTCCACAGCGGCCTCCACATCGTCTACGATGTGATGCGGTTCCACCAGGGCGGGGTCCAACAGGAAGTCACGCTGGCCGTGGAACATGGTCTCTGTCACCGTGCTGTACTGGTCACTAGGCAACGGCGACTGAGGGTTATAAACACCTGTACACACCTAGAGACACAAACACACAAATACAAGACACGGCCCACTGTAAGGATTTGTTTCTAATAGCGATTATTCTGTCGATTAGGCTACTTTTTTAATCATCAAATAATCAAAAATAATTTGAATATAATTGACTGTCACTAAACCTATTCGTCTGATTAACCCCCTAAGCCCATTTCTTCTTTAAACTCATCTAAGAAAGAAAGAAAAAGTATTATTCCCCAAGAAAGAAAGAAATCGATTATTTATAAAATATCAATAGTCATTCAGTAAACCAGTTATTACCAGAATTGATTGACAGCTGGTTGCTGTAGCTGCAGAAAGTAGATCGTCCCAGGCTGCAGTTCCAGTCTCATCCTGTGGGGGCGCCGTGGTCACCTGATCCCTGCTTCCCTGAGCTACTAGTTTAGCAGGCGGCGACCGGGCAACATGCCGCTGCCCAAGGTAACGGTTGTACAGGTTGGCGCCATAGATGTCCGTCATCAGGTTGTCGCTAGGCAACGAGAGACAAATGAGACAACAACATGAAGAAACAACATGACTAGTGTGTACTGTACACTACAGTACCTACACCCCCCATACTGCCTGCATTGTACACTAGTAGTTCTACCTACACCCCAACACTGTCTGCATCATACACCAGTAGTTATATCAATTCTACCAATGGACAAGGCAAAATTAAAGCTATTATTTGTAAGGGGTACTAAGGACCAAATGTCGCCACAAGTAGAAACAGAGAAATTGTGAGGACCATTTTCCTGAGAGGTGAACAAAAGTAAGACACAATTATTTGTCTGAGGTTGACACTAAAGGCCAGTCCACTCCAATGCAACTTCTTGCAACTGCCATTAGGGATAATGGTTGCTAGTAGCTACTAGCAAGCAACCATTATCCCCAATGGCATTGGCAGTTGCAAGGAGTTGCATTGGTGTGGACTGGCCTTAAAACAGTTTTGTTGCAAGGAGTTGTGACTAGTTGCATTGGCGCGGTCTGGCCTTATAAGGGCTGCCAGGCTGCCAGTCGGCAGGAAATAAACTTTCGGGCAGGTGGCGTTTGCCTTCAGGTTGCCCCTGACAACCTGGCAAGTGTGCGTTTGAGTGGAGACGCAACCGTCTTTAGTTCGCTATAAACACAATACGAGATATCTGTCTAAACACCTGAACGTGGCCAGAGCGCTGTCTCTATTTTATTGCACAGCCCCAGAAAAAAAAGCGGGCAAGTGAGCGTGTGTGCGTGTGTGTGTGTGTGTGTGTGCGAGTGTGGGTGTGTGCGCGTGTGGGTGCGTGTGTGCGTGCACGTCAGTGAGTCTTACCCTATAGCGTACAGGGTGCTGATGGGGGCGTGTCCAGCCTGCTGGGTCAACAGGTATTCTGCATGCTGATAGGTCAGCTGGCTGGGTTTCCCTAGCAACGCTTCATACTGCAGCTTCCTTCCGGTCAACTTCCTGTACACCTTCTCCAAACACGCCAAGAACATACCGTGACCAAACCTACACACAATTTATCATTTAGCCATTTGGCAGACACTCTTAAACCAGAGCAATTTACAGTAAGCAAGGTAAAGACACGGTAATACGTAAAATGCATAGAGACAGTATAGTGCCTCAATAATAGGATCATAGCATCAGTTTAAACTTCTAATATAAAAAATATGCAAACTATAGAATGCCAGCCAGGTCAACAATTTTAACCTTTGTATAAGACTGCATGGTGATCAAGGCTAGGGCAAGTGCTAGGGCAAAAGGTTATTTCATTCGGCGACCACCCGCGCATGTGTGATTATGCATGCGTGTGCTGAAGTCGTTAATGCATTTTTGGATTTTGTAATAATAATCAAAATCTAAAAAGTAACTAGTAACTAAAGTCTTCAAATAAATGTAGTGGAGTACAAAGTACAATATTTGCCTCTGAGATGTAGTGGAGTACTGGGGTATAAGTATTGGAAATACTCAAGTTAAGTACAAATGCCTCAACATTGTACTGTTCCAACAGTGTGTTTAGTTGTTGTTACCGTGGCGACGGGGCCTCG
The DNA here is from genome assembly GCF_964188405.1 of Protomyctophum parallelum. Taxonomy (NCBI): domain Eukaryota; kingdom Metazoa; phylum Chordata; class Actinopteri; order Myctophiformes; family Myctophidae; genus Protomyctophum; species Protomyctophum parallelum. Next base: position 11,722,139 of record NC_139703.1, on the reverse strand, counting down.
GCCATCCACAGCAGGTCCATGTTGCAGGCCAGCACAGGCAGGTGGGCGGAATCATGAGGCACGTAGGCTGAGCCAAGGTTCCCATTGGTCAGCAGCACATCAATCACCAGTTGGAGGTTTGTCTCCCATCTGACTGGCTCACCCAGGAGTATGATAGCTGGGGGGAGGGGTCACACGAAATATTAGTGTGTGTGTGTGTGTGTGTGTGTGTGTGTGTGTGTGTGTGTGTGTGTGTGTGTGTGTGTGTGTGTGTGTGTGTGTGTGTGTGTGTGTGTGTGTGTGTGTGTGTGTGTGTGTGTGTGTGTGTGTGTGTGTGTGTGTGTGCGCGCACGCGCGTGTGTGTGGTGTGTGTGTATCTTACCCTCTACTTTAGGGTGAGGCAGAGGAGAAGACTGGAGAAGTGAGAACACATTGTTAGCTTATTATACATTTCCTTCACACACACACACACACACACACACACACACACACACACACACACACATCCTGTCATTCGTAGATTATACACATATCGATTCAGGCTAAATAACTACAGTAGATATGGCAGGCTGTATCTGGCATTATAGCATGCTAATCACTTTAATAGTGGATGTGTAGATCAAGGTGTGCAGGTCCATGTCCCCTAAGATACAGTATGCCACGAGGAAAACTTGAGAATATCAGTTTCCATTAGGGAAGATTGAAAATTACTTTCTACTTGACATTTAACAACTTCCAGCATCCATATTCTGGCCTGGGGGGAACATTTGCCAAAAATGTAGATAGAGGGTTAGCCTAGGGTTAAAATGAAGGGATATTGATCAATTTCAAATATTTTCAAAGTAAATTCTGTGGCACACCTGAACTCTTTGAGAAACCCTGAGCACACCCACTGTTAATTTGATTAGCTGCAGCTGTGCTGCTTACTTGTAGCCTTGTAGCGTACACGGTCAGCCTGCTATGTTTTAACACTGCTGTAGTCTTTAACATGAACTCACTGCAAAACAAGGGTTTATACGTACAGCTAGTTTAGGTCGTCTGTTGTGATCCACCATGTCTAGCAGGGGGTACTGTTCTCTCAACTGGTCAATAGTCACTGCCTTCTGAAAACCAAGACTAGTTTCACAATATTAGTTAAGGATTCAAAACCAGCCAGAGACACTGTGGACTGGAGGACTCAAACCCCAGTAAATATGATTGATACATTTCATTTATTTTAAGCTTAAATTAATACAGTTTTTAGTAGAATGGGTTAAATCATATTTTGGTGAAAGGATACTTGTTTGCAATGTCAAGGACAGGTCCCTGACCTGAAACCAACACACACTTATCATGGAACCTCTGAAACATCTGCAAAGGACTATGGGACAGCATCACCTGGTCCTCTGAGATCTGTCACAAAGACAGACAGACACGTAGACAGATACAGAGTAATGAGAGTATGTATGTTGTTAATACAATGACTACCGTAGTTAATTTGTATGGTAGAGTATAAATGTTTGCAGATGATGGATGGAGCCCGCACACCACAGGTAAAAGAAAGACTAACTATTTAGCCTATAATGAATTACAGAAACGGGGAGTGATTTTTAATCGATAATTTGTATTAAATCGATTGATTATCAGATATTGTTTCATAATCGATTGCTGTACTCTCTCTACCTGTCTGTCCTACCTGGACTCCCAGGATGTGAGACAGCTGCTCAGCCTTTTGTCGCCTCAGACAGTTCCCCGCGTTGGTGACGAAGACAACAGGAAACAGGAAGTGACCTTGTGCGTCCAGCAGCTTGTGGAAGGCTCGCCGCGCGGCAGGAAGAGGCCGCTTGCCCCGAACCAAAACGCCATCGATGTCAAAGATAAACCCCACCCCTCCCTATGTGCAGAGACACAGATAGACAGACAGACCATTATATATATTTTTTATCATTGAAATTGTCGCCGACTATACGTAAATACATTTTATTGTACTTATATCTCACACACACACAGTTTGATCCCATTGAGATAGAATGAGCACTTCCGCATTGCATTATTACAATGGGAGTCAACGCTATAGTGTCGTCACTCTCATACTAGATCAAGCTGCCGAGACTAGAATTTCAATGAGTTTTCAATACAAATATGGTAATGCTATATAGTCGTGAAAACAAAGTGATCTTGTTTATTCATATTGCACACAGTAGGTGGATTTGTTACAGAAGATAGGATACATGCAGGCCTATGCATAAGGGTCAACATCGCCTTAAGTACTTTGGCCCATAGTAGAATGAATGACAATGAATGAACCCATACTTCATGCTTAATGTGAAATGAACAAACATTGACCACCTACATGCTCCATTTCTCGCCTAAATGTTATCAAAAACTACCTTTGTTTGTAATAATTAAGTTATATACTGTACTGGTCAGCTCCCAGTACAACAGTAGAAGACTGTGGTTGTACTGGTCAGCACCCAGTACAACAGTAGAAGACTGTGGTTACTGGTTGTACTGGTCAGCACCCAGTACAACAGTAGAAGACTGTGGTTGTACTGGTCAGCTCCCAGTACAACAGTAGAAGACTGTGGTTGTACTGGTCAGCTCCCAGTACAACAGTAGAAGACTGGTTGTACTGGTCAGCACCCAGTACAACAGTAGAAGACTGTGGTTGTACTGGTCAGCACCCAGTACAACAGTAGAAGACTGTGGTTGTACTGGGAAAAGGAATGACAACTATTTGACAAACAGACCTTTCAGTTTAAAAAATGTACTGATAACAATGTTTGCCACACACACATACATGCATGCACACACACACTACCTGGTTATGTGTGGTCGTAGAGGATGCCCTTCGGCAGTGAGACAGTAACAGTTGTCCAGATGTCTGTCTCTCTGCTGTCCGTCCAGCCAGCATCACAGCCCTCTGCAAACCAACACCAAGCATCTCCACCTGTCCGTCTGTCTTCACCTGTCTGTCTGTGTGTGTCTTTCTGTACACTTCATGGTGTTGCAGAAGTTCATATAGGCCCTCGCTCCCCCCACCCCCGTCCCCAACACAGCACCACCCACAACAGTGTGTGTGTGTGTGTGTGTAATGAGTTGATTGTGGAGTCGTGCGGATCACATGCGGATCACATGTCTGTCACAGACAGACAGCCTCTAATCAGCCAATCATATGCAGCAGAATGCTTCCAATCATTAACTGTCAGGTCGCCGGCCAGAGAAAGAATATAAATTAAACGAACTTGTCTAAAACTAATCAGTTTAAAACTGACCCATCTAATACTAAACAGTTTAAACTAACCAAAGTCTAACCCATCTGAAACTATAACCAAAGTCTAAAACTAACCCCTCTAAAAGTAACCAGTTTAAAACTCAACCCTGGTTTGAAAGGGGACAGAGTGGCATTCGGACGCACCGCCATTCCGACTATGTGGCTTCCACGTGCGGTTAGGGACAGGGTTGGTAATGCGGTGAGTCGTCGGAATGGCAGTGCGTCGGAATAGCGGGATTCGGAAAACCGGTGTGAAACTGCCCTTTTCAAAATACTGAAGCCTAGAGCTGCATGGACATTTTTCACTCATTGGTTCCAGTATTTTGTCCATAATGAATTGTTGTTTGGAAGTTATATAACGATATACTGTAGGTTTGACAATTTCATTAGTTTCTGTCCAAAATCAATATTGATATCGTTGCTGTCGTGCAGAAACCTCTTATCTCCTCTTAACATAGTTTTTTCGTCAATTAATGTCCTCCTTGATCATACTAGTGTCACACTGACAAAAGTATCAAAAACAGCTCGAAACGTGGCTCAAGCTTGTAGATCTGGTATGTTTTGTGTTGCGCTGGGCAGACAGCCAGTCGTCTCAGAAAACAAGTGTTGATCAAATAGATTACATAATACATACAACTAATCAGAATCTTACTGGTTTCTCACTTGTACTGTAACATAAATTAATACATTTGGGGTTCCTTGAGAGGAAACAGTCTGAGAACCAGTGCTGTATGCAGTACAAATGATATGTTGTTGTTAATCTTCACACTACTATGGTATGGTTTGGAACGTTGGATCAAAATAGTGCGGCTGTTATTTTAAATTGTGGCCACTGGGGGGCGCCAGAGGGACTGAATGGAAAGGAGATTGAAAATTGGAGAATGACATTATTATTATTTTTATCCCAGGAACACATTTTTCAGGTGCCAACGAAAGTTGTAGTTTTTAACCACTTAAACCTTTACAGCAGTGGGGTCCAGGACCAAGACAAGCTACAAGCTTGTAGATCTGCTATTTTAAGGCTAACATTTCCCCCATAACATGAATGCTGGCATTAAAAGCATAGAGCTATAATATAATCAATTTGAAGCCACGACAAAGTCTTCCAGGTAGTACCCCTCGAGCATTGATATGATTGGTTGGCTCCTATCATAGTACCCCTTACGCTGTTCTTGTGGTACCTCTACATCACGACCTACGTCACAATTCATTCATAAATGTAACCTGGGCCTGCACTAGTAGGGATGGCGGCTTCAACATTGTCCAGCCATTCTGCAGGCTTGGGGGGGGGCTTAATTAAGATGGCAACAGACAACTGTGTTTGTACAATCTGATTCACATTGCCTTTAATCTTTAAACAAAGTTCATGTAGAAAAAATATTATTTACATAAACATCCAATATTACGACAGTCACCTAGCAACGGCCGTCTTGACAAGACACTTCTGCTGGCACGATGGCGTTTACATCACTGGTATTGTGCTGTTCCCTCCAGGTGGCCACAGGCAGCCACACACACACACACACACTCACACTGGGGCTATTCATGTGTCCACTTCTCACTGCTTTTCAACCTATCTTCATATATAATAGGTCCTCACTAATAATCATGATAAAATGTCACATTCTTTTTCTACTCAGTCTGTGTCTCAAAGGAGGGCTGTGGGCAGGTCAGAAACCCGTCCACCAGTGACATCATCGATGGGGAATCCAAGCCAATAGAAACTGTAGGCTTTCTAGAAAGCCTATCGTTCTCACGATAATACAAATCTAAACATTTTTGTAAAAATGATCTTGTTTATATATCTGCCTAATGATGTCACTGGTGGACGGGTTTCTGAATTGCCCACAGCGCTCCTATGAGAGACAGAGTAGAAAGAAATTGTGCCATTTTATCATGATTATTAGTGAAGATAGGTTGAAAAGTGGTGAAGTGGTGAAGTGGTGAAGTGGTCCTTTAACAAACGTGCCATATTCAAGTCTAATGGACCCGTGAAATGTGTTCCAAAATCCCATTTCGTCCAACATATTACAGAACAACAAAACCCAACTGTTGGGTATTACATGGATGTGGCAAAAAAGATAGGCTCAGTCCTACCAGCAGATGCCAGTTAGACTACTGCTCCATAATTACACCTACCAGCTACATACAGCATACCTACAATAAGAGAAATACAATTTTTAGATTAATGTTTTAGCTGAAGAAGGAATCCAAGATGGCACAGGGTTTGCACTGTGCACGGCTTTGATCCCATGGAGCTATAGTTTGATCTAATCTCAGCTGCCTGATACGGCCTGACACATGCACAGCTTTCCCTCAAAGAATCATCTGATCCTAGGTCAGTCTAGTCATCAGGCATTCTTTTCTTTCCTGATCAGTTCGGAGTACGAGTCTTCACGGATCCATTCGGGAATTACACATAACGATAAACAGACCTGAGCGGTAAAAATAATTTGAACCGACCCGGGCATTGTTGGATTTCTTCGGTTCAGGTAGACCCATGAAGAGCCCTAACACTCACACACTCACACACACACACACACACACACACACACACACACAGCCTACATTCCCAGTAGTGTTTTGGCCTCTTGGCTCTGTGCCATCAGACTCTCACTGGCGTATCGTTCCAATAACTCCATCTTCCTCCGACGAACAAGCTCCTCCTCCACCTGCACACACACACACACACACACACACACACACACACACACACACACACACACACACACACACACACACACACACACACACACACACACACACACACACACACACACACACACACACTGACATTAGTCATGTTTCTGTACAGTTATTTCAAAAGGAATCAAATCAATACTTTAAGAATATTTTGATGCCAATACTTTTGTACTGCTCAAGTCAAAACTAGTATTTCTAGTTCTACAATATATTGTGGTATTGCTACTACTTTGACCACCATTGATGAAATGAAAACATGACAGCACTCATATAAGCGCGTCTCACCTCTTTCTGTGACGGTACAGGTACATGGGCGATGAAGGTATGGGCCCCTTCCTCTTCCTCTGTCTGCGCTCTGTTCTCCTCATCCCACTGGCAGACAGGAAGACAGACAGCTTGGGAGTTACCAATTATCATTTTGTACATTAATTTACGAGTTATGGAACTGTCGCCAGCACACACACAGACTGCCTTCTTGTACCCTGACGGACTCCAGTGTGTATGATCTATTATCTATTTATATGTTGGCAATTCAAAAATAGATCTACAAGCTTATTTAGTTTGGATGACTTTCAATAATTTTGAATTACTTCCACATAAATATATAATACCAGAGCATATGATGAGTGGCATAAAGTGGGAGCGAAGAGACAGGATTTTGAATTGAGCGTGGAGCGGGTTTTAAAACGGGTCAGAGCGGCTTCGTAACGAGAACCGCATGCCACTCCAAGCCACTCCGGTCGGAGCCGTGCACCACATGTTTAAGATGCCCGGTCGCACGGACAGACACAGAGAAACGTGTTGCCACGTGTTTGTTGCGTGTTTCGGACGCATAGCAAAATACGTTTTCTGCTGCTGAGCGGTCAAGTCTAAGCAGAGCGACCGGTGCGCAAATGAAGGCGAGCGACAATCAACATGAACACAGCTCAAGTGTCCCCGAGCAAGGCTGCAGCCTGGTGCCTCACCTCTTCATCCTGAACAGCATAGATACTCTCCTCTTCCTCGTCTGCTGCTGCTGCTCCTCCTGCTCCGGAGATACGAGCCTCCTTCTCTGCTTTCCACTTTTCTACCGCCTCAGCTACGGCTACACAGTACACACACACACACACACACACACAACATAAACCAGTGGTTCTCAAACGTTTTTATTTCAAGGACCACCGGTTTGGTAAAAGGCCAAGGACCCAGACAAGTCTGAGAGGGTACAAATGGAACCAAATGGGTCCATTTGCTTCCATTTGTACACTAGCTCCATTAGGGTACATTTGGTTCCTAACCGGTTCCTATCAATTTCCTGGTGACCCCCTGGAACCACCTCAAGGACCCCACTTTGAGAACTACTGGTAGAACCACATACCCTACTACATTTTTTATATTTATCAACGAATCGTCATGGAAAAAATCGAATGGATTATTTTATATTAGACTAAATTCATTAGTCTGATTAGCCTATTAGCCTACACACAGTACATTTACATTTCTAATTTTGCTATTTTTGAAAATCACTTGTAAAGGTGTTACAAGTGATATATTTATTTTTTTGTGAAAACAAAAGGTTTTTATATTAAAAGGTCAAATCTCTATATTCTCATAGTAATCATTCCTATAGTGTTTTGCTTTGACCGCTGAGTCCAAGTCGCTCACCTTGTTTTTCATAGATTAGTTCCAGAGGAAGTAGGAGGCCGTCATCTTCATCTCTATAGCCGTAGTATTCTGCGTCTACCTCCTTCATCATCTCTGCCCTGGTCCGCCTCTGCGCAGGAGTCGCTATGCACACACACACACACACACACACACACACACAGTTACCCATCAAACTACTTAATGCTTCATCGTTGCTGTGGGGCAGAAAACTCTCATCTCCTGAACATTCTTTTTTTTAATTAACGGTGCAGCATCACACAAAAAGCATCAGCAGATCCACAACTTCGAAACATGGCGCAATGTGTTTCGACCTAGCCGATCTGCTGTTTTTGAATTTGAATCCTGAAAAGTAATCCATGTAGTTTTGGACATATGAGGTTTCCACCCAACAGAGACGACATGAAGTACTGAAGTGCAATATAGTTGTAGACAGTTTTAACTGTGGTAGGTTAAGTACCAAGTAGAGGAATAGTAGTATTAATAGAGTTAAGTGTAGTACTTGTAGTATTAGTACATACGTTCTTTCTCAAACAGTTCTCGAACTCCTGGTAAATCTCTGGCGGCTCCAAAGTATTTGTACCCTCTGTTACCAGGTACTTCTTTACCTTCATGATCCAACATCCTAGGACCTGTACGCTACAACACATTAGATAGCCATTACATACAGTATGTGCATTCTAGGACCTGTACGCTAGATAGACATTACATACAGTATGTACAGAAAAGGATAACATAATCACAAAATTATAACGAAAACAAACTTACAGCATAGTCGGGTCCTCCCAACTCTTTAATTCTGACCTCCCAGTGACCTTTCTCTCTCAACAGTTTGTTGATTTCATCGTTTAGATCTCTAATCTTGAATTCTCCGAGACCAGCTGGACGGACGGACAGACAGACAGCAGTCAGCATGGTGGACAGTACATCTTCATCAACATGTTAGGGAGGTCTGCACACTGTAGATCCCAGTATAACATTTAGTTTTAGTTTCAAACATTTCGACCACTTCATCAGGTCTGAATCAACAATATTAAAGCAATAAGCCACAAGAGGTCTCAGGTTACCAGGTATTTTATAATGGCTGAGAGTGTCTTCGACCCTTTCCGACCCAATCAAGTGCTCCCAGTTGTTTTATTTAGGGGTGTTTGTGTGTGTGTGTGTGTGTGTGTGTGTGTGTGTGTGTGTGTGTGTGTGTGTGTGTGTGTGTGTGTGTGTGTGTGTGTGTGTGTGTGTGTGTGTGTGTGTGTGTGTGTCCTCTTATCCCACATAATATTCTCACCATTCTGGATCTGAGCCACTTTCTTTGAGACTTCACTGATGATCTGCAGAACAAACACACATCATTTATAGCAGGTCTGACATAAACAGAAACACTGCCACTATGAAAAACAACTGCAATAATAACCTGTCTCCTCCACTTCTCTGCTTTAGGAAGTTCACTGCACTCTGAAGCCAAGAATGGCCTCCTCTCCTACAGACAGACAGACATGTGTTGTATTATCAGTGTTCATGTGCGTAGTAGCAGAGTACAGTAGTTCAGTAGAATTAAACAGTATAGTTATTAGTTTCTTACCTTCACTTTCCCCTCCTCCAGCTGTGCCTGTCTGAACCGAGCCAGAGCAGTCCTACAATACACAAGTTACAACCCATTAACAACAAGCCTGAGGCAGATTCTACACAAATCCAACAAGTTTTCTGGAAAACGTATGTTGCTATATCAGTGGTGCTCAGACGCCAACCGCCATCTCAAAATATTTTGTCCCACTAGGGACCCGAGGAAAGACTTTAGCAAAAATGTTTGCTTGAAAGAAAGAAATATATTCATAGATTTGCACAATTAAAAATATATAATAATAATAATAATAATAGGCAACCTATTAAATAATGGTTAGTGCCAGTGTTTCAAATCTAAAATGACCGAGATGCTTCCCCGGTTTTAATGGGTTAAGTAAACATGAACACAAACACCAGCTCAATAACTAATACAATAACTCAGTGGTTCTCAAACTGAGGTCCAGGACCTTGAGGGGGTCCCCAGCTAAATGTGTTCATAGAGCATCAAAATATGTTTAACCGCTTTACCCTAAATACATCAACCACTTAAATAGCTGATCTACAAGCTCACAACATGGCATTGTAAGCTTGTACATGGGCTAAACACAATAAAAATAAGAATATAAATCTTGGGGGGAAAGGAACACGTTTAGAATATTTTAACACAAAACCTGTATCTGTTTAATTCAAGCACAATACTCACATGGCTTTCTCTGCATTTCGAGCCTGGAAGAGAAGGAGGAACGATGAAGCGATGGTATGGAGGAAGACAGACAGACAGACAGACAGACACCAGTCAGGGTCACAGACACACAGATTTCACAACGCTTTGTGTATATGATGCTAGTTATTTTACATTCACAAATTCAGATTCAAATCTTATTAAAATACATCATCAGGACTGAGGAGCAAAATGTGTCCTTAAAATTAACATGTACAGCTTTCACCATTAAAATTAATGTACACACGTTTCACTGCATAGTGAAAACAAAATAATGTAGAACAAAATCTAAATAATAATACATAAAATTAAAAAAACAAAACAAAAAAGGAATACATATCATGACAGATTTTGGCCAGGGTGAAAGTAGTTACAGTTCAAACAAACATCACATAATTTAGCCGCAATTTGCATTTAGAAGTTAGCTTAGCCTCCATTCACATTACATTACAGCACCGCTAGCAGCTAAGTTAACAGCAAGCATTTTAAACGTCTGCATAGGTTTTAATAGCACCACTGGTGCTCCTTACCATCTCTGCTGTCTCAAGTGTTTTTTGTCTGTTATATGTTAACTGTTAGTTAAATTGTAGATTAATTAATTTAACTGATAGATTTTAACTTTGTCGTTAAAATCACTTCACAACGAACACTGCACGATCTGGAAAACCACAGGAAGTACTTCTTAACAACAAGCCCGATACTTCGGCGCAAGACGGTGTCGCGCGTCAGAAATGGCAATGATCTACAATCCCACGACTCCTCGCATCCGGGACGCGCTGTGGGCTTGTAGATCTGCTATTTTCTGTTGCTGTTTCTGGCAGACTATAGACGCCCGTTGACGTAATGCTGCCGCCTACTGTTCAGGAAGCAATAAAGCGCTCCAACGTTTATTGTCATCGCCTCATCATAAAATAATTTAGACTCAAAATTAACTTTATAATATTAAGCATATAGCCTAGATTGTATCAGTTTGTAATTGTAAATGTGATTGAACCAATTAAAAGATAAAAGCTTAGCCAGGATGTTGTGAATGTGAAACATCTGTCTGTGGGAAATAAACCTTTGTCGCCATCTAGCGGAAAGAAACCATTACTGTCTCCTTCTCAGCTTTCCTTGCAGAAAATATAAATCACACCCGTGTGAACTGAGTGGTGCAACTACCCTCTCCCCCTGCCTCTCTCTCTCTCGCCTCATGCGCTTTAGAGCAACTTAATGCAAGTGGATGGGAGGAGAACTCGGGTGCCGTCTCTATTCATACTCTAAGACTATAGACTGACACCACGGTGCGTATTCAGAGCGTAAAGCTGTGACTCCGCCCACCCCCGGGTGGGCAATGCAATTTGCGGCATTTCCAAAACAATATTGCACAGAGCAGTGATTATCAAACGTATTTGCAATGCCATACGTTGAAAGATCTGTTGCCCGTGGACAAGGCACGCTACCTCCGCAAGTTAGATATTATCGGCATAGATAGATGTTTGTCCGTATGTGATTAAGGATTGGACCAAGTTGCATTGGCAGCCATAGAAAATTCTTACCCCGGGCTAAAACCGGATGTGACATTTGTGGGCGTTCCTGTCTAGCGTGGTGTCAGTCTATCTCTCTCTCTCTCTGTTTCTGGCACAACAGCGCCACTTTTGCCCCTACTGGTACTCTAAACATTGGGACATAGTCCCATAGGGACTGACCCATAGGGACATTGCTGTTCTTTGGAGTGGTTGCACCACTCAAAAAGCACAGGAAAGTACAGTCTATGGCTATGCCTATAGGCCTATCTTGCGCCACCCCTTATCACATATCCCTAAACTTTTGCCATTTTTACTATTTTAAAACATTTTAAAATAGTACAAATAGCTGATCTACAAGCTAACAACGTGTTGATGTAGATTGGCTAATTGAACTATTTTTTTTAATGTTTTAAAATAGTAAAAAATGGCAAGATGGAGCCCTATGAGTACAGTTCAATACAAGGAGGAAGAAAGCCTATAGGCTTGTTTCCATTGGAGTCCTTTTATATTCAATTCATCTGAAAGTTGTAGTGTACTGTGTAATCACACCTTTGAAAGCATGAGTGTCTATTTCAAACACAAAGTGTTTTTTGACTGGGGGTCATATTTTGACAGCAGTAACTGCCTGTCATAATTTCAACCCCCTCCCTATCTAAGTATTGGACAGTATTAAGATGTTGATATTGATTTTGTATTCATCTTTAGGGCCCCAAATCAAACCTTAGAAAGCACGAGTGTATATTCAAACAGTGTTTTCTTTGACTGGGAGGTCATATTTTGACAGCAGAAACTGCCTGTCATAATTTCACCCCGCTCCCTATCTAAGTATTGGACAGTATTATTGATTTTGTATTCATCTTTAGGCTTGAGTGCTTTCAAACACAGTGTTCTTTGACTGGGGGGGGGGGGGTCCTATTTTGACAGCAGAAAGTGTCATATGAAACTGCCTGCATGTCATAATCCCCCCTCCCTATTTAAGTATTGGACAGTATTAAGATGTTGATATTGATGTTGTATTCATCTTTAGGCTTGAGTGCTTTCAAGTTGTGCTTGAAATGTACTGTAATTCTGCAAACTGTTAATAAATACTTCAATCAATCAATCAATCAATCAATCAATCAAAACACTTTCTAACCACCTGCCCACTATATCATGACATCAGAGACACATAATATTATTCCCACAGATTACACACACGTGACACACCCAACGTGAGTTTGAAACTATGACCAATGACAAAAAACAATGTGCAACAGCAGCAAGATTTGTGAACTGTTGCAACAAAAGAAGGTTAAGGATTACTATCTATCTATACCGCTGCCTGGACCTTGCACATGTAAACAGAGCTAAACAGAGTTAAATCTGAGTTTTCTGTAAATAGTAGTTATAACAACATGTATTAAGTAATGATACAATGTGACATAGGTCTTTTTACAAAATGCTGTAGCCCACCAACTGTATACTTTCCCCATCGTATATCGTATTTTGACACTTGCTTGTTTGGCAATGTAATGTATGTAAATAAAGCTTATTTGAATTGAATGTCAGTCTCCTCAGAATTTGTACTATAACACAACATTTACTATGAAACTACCGGTAGTTACAGACAAATATACAATAGCCCTACTATGTAATAACATCATATAAACACACGGTGTGCACACGCACACACACACACACACACACACACACACACACACACTGAATGCTTCCCTGCCGGCTGCTGTCTCATTCACAACTAATCACGAGATTGGGACAAAAACACAATATGTTGATGATGTCACACCAGGCAGGGGTGTCAAACTGTAATCAACACATGATGTAACAATATAACTGCACGGGAGGGGGAAACCTCGTGTCGTGTGTGTGTGTGTGTGTGTGTGTGTGAGAGTGTGAGGGGGGGGGGGGGGGGGTACTACATCGGGTCGTGTGTGCGTGTCCCCCCCCCCCGAGTCTGTGTGTGTGTGTGTGTGTGTGTGTGGGGGGGGGGGGGTACTACATTGGGTCAGTGTGTGTGTATGGTGGGTGGGTGGGGGGTCGATCCTCTGGTGCCGTGTGCAACAGAGTTTGGGGGGCGGGTCACAGTGCCGTGCGCAGACCGCGTGTCGCAGGGAGAGAGGAGGAGGGATAGAAAACAAACAGCAGCAGAGTCACGTCGCCAGGTGAGTTTTATTCACAAAAAAACATTAAAAAATATCCCCTTCAAAAAAAAAAAAAAAAAAACTTCCTCATGCACGGACACGCGCACGCCACGGGTCGACGCGCACGCGCAAATTAAAGTCGATAAGAAAACAACAGTGGCGTTGTGTTTGATGCTAACAGTGGCTAGTTTGCATGCTAAGCTAACAGCAGGCCCTGGCCGTTGCTGCGTCAGAGACTCCACAGTTGTGTTTCTTTACGGTGACGTTATCATTAAATAAACACACAGGCGCGCGCTATATGCGGGGTGGGATTGTGAACAGGGGGGGGGGCGGCGTGTGTCGGTTTATGCGTGCGTGCGTGGCCGCAGGTCCGTTACAGGGGGTGGTGACCGTGATGTGTTTGTTTTGTGTTGTATAGGTGTGTGTGCGTGTCGTGACTTTTCTTTTCGCAGATAAGTAGGCCTGGGACCGAGGCTACTCGTGATGGGGTTTAGGGGTCACAGTCACACTGTAGCCTGTCTGGTAGTTTGGGGCTGTTAAGGAGGCCTGCAGCGTGGGTGGGCGGAGCAGCCTTACTTGACACACCAACAACGACCAACGTGTGTGTGTGCGCGCGCGCGTGCGTGCGTGTGTGTGCGTGCGAGAGAGAGAGAGAGATTGATTGACACTGTCAACCTCTCAAAGTGTGTGTACAATATACGTGCCTACCAACCTGTGTGTGTGTGTGTGTGTGTGTGGGGGGGGGGGGTCAGTTGTCATGGTTGAAATAATAGTATTTTATTTAAAACACAAAGTTTGTAGTTTAAAATCAGTGTAGAGATTGTAGATCCTGGAGTATACCTGCTATGAACCCCCTATAAATAATTCTGCAAAACACCCGCCATCCAAGTTTCCTTTTTATGTAGGCATTGTATTTTTAATAAGAGTGACACAAATAAATAATCATCTTTCTATATCCCTCTTTCTCTGTCTCTGCTTGTGTGGGGCAGTGAAAACTTGACAATTTCCAACAAAATCCATGCATAAATGGTGATTGTGTGCTGATAACCGTCAATCACGGCATAACGATTCGAGCAGCACTTCCGGTAGCCCCATATGTGCCCTCTCCCTACGCTCATTCTGTAGCTCCGAGATGAGGTCACACACTGGGCCCCTCCCACCGCGTTTCAGAAACGGCGCAAGTTTCCGCAAACATCGTTTCTTATCCTTACCAGACCATTAATCCAAAACGTGTAGGGCCGATGCAGGTTTACACTAATTCAAATTTTGGATCGGCCCAGAAAATCCAACTCGCCATTTGAACTGAGCCCTTACGTCCCGTCTTTTGTCAGTCGCTTCCATGTTTATCAAGGAAGTTTAAAAGCTTTAGCGCCTCCCCGGCGCCTCCCCTGGTCGAAAATTTCCAACCGACTTCAGTTCACTCGACATGCACGCGCACACGCACACTTCCTCGATAAACATGGAAGCGACTGACAAAAGATGGGACGTAAGGGCTCAGTTCAAATGGCGAGTTGGATTTTCTGGGCCGATCCAAAATTTGAATTAGTGTAAACCTGCATCGGCCCTACACGTTTTGGATTAATGGTCTGGTAAGGATAAGAAACGATGTTTGCGGAAACTTGCGCCGTTTCTGAAACGCGGTGGGAGGGGCCCAGTGTGTGACCTCATCTCGGAGCTACAGAATGAGCGTAGGGAGAGGGCACATATGGGGCTACACTTCCGGGAGCCACATAATGCATGCACTCTGAATGGCCACATGCTCCAATTGGGCACGTCCCCCAATTGAGCACAACCCCCAAATAGGCCCCCGACAACTGCATGCAGCAATATTAGGAGCCAAACGCACACTGCACTAATCTTAGTTATACATTCCAGGGATTAGAACCAGCAACCTACTATGAATGATCTTTGATTATCCTATTGATTACTTATATGATTAATCAAATAATAAATAAGTGTGTTTTATAATATATATATATATCAATGAGTGAATCAACCACTTTAGCCTTTTTGCACAACGGTGTCAGGCAAAAGTGTAGGCCAACAATTTCCACTACTTCTTAAATGTAATGACATGCTCAAAATATTTGTAATAATTGATCAAATGTATTAGATTGATTAAGTGTTAAGTGCACCCCTAGCCTAGTAGACCAATCTCTTACAGCTGTCTGTCTCTGTCTGTTACAGGTGTAGTAGGAGTGTAGTGGTTGCCGTGGTGATGAGCAGTAACGAGTGTTTTGGGTGTGGCCGGACGGGTCACTGGATCAAGAACTGTCCCAACGCTGGGACTGGGACTGGTACTGGGACTGGGACTGAGACTGGGACTGGGACTAGGACTGGGCCTGGGACTGGGAGGGGGCGGGGCAAAGGACGAGGTCGAGGAAAAGGTCAGTCTGTCTGACTAACATATTGATTGCATGTATTAAAGTTCTCAGTCACCACGACTGATTTCAGTCATTTGAATATCAGCATGTCTTCTATGGAAGCACGCCATTCACAGGCTGTGACGTGTTTGTAAGCTTGTAGATAGCCTATTTTCAGTTATTTGTTACTTCTAAGTGGTCAAACTAGCAATAGAATGCAAGTTCAATCTTCCAGAAAATCCTAATGATTAGGGTTATAACCCTCTGGCTTCTGGTATTTTGTTAAAATGCTTTTTTGTTTGGCCGACTTTAGCATCAATCTGCAATTTCTTCAACTGGTTCGTTGTATGGCTATTGGCTACCAAAACATAATTCTACATACTTGTGCTAATTGTTTTTTGAAACCTTTCAAGCTTTTTCACAAATCACATATTACGACTGGGTCTAACTTTTTTGTTGTTGCTTTAATCCATGTGATTGTTTCTAACTGTTCAGAAGTCAAATGTAACACAAATTACATGTGTGTGTATGTGTGTGTGTGTGTGTGTGTGTGTGTGTGTGTGTGTGTGTGTGTGTGCAGATCTGTTCTGTTATCGCTGTGGAGAACCAGGACATGTCGCCAGGGACTGTGAGAGAACTGAGGATGGTGAGACACTCCTGACTATCTGTCTACCCGGCTGTCTGTCTGCATGTCTGTCCACCCGGGTTTTATTATCTGTCAAATACTTCTCACCAGAGCCTACTATTAGAGAGTTGTGTCACCTCCGTTCACTTCATCGGGCCAGTCCAATGGCGGCTCTTCTACATATACTTCTATTGGCGAATAGTGACAAAGCACTGGACCGTGCCGTCTCTATTGTCACTATTTCGAGTTACATGAACCACGTGACGGGTGCTGTTTTCGGACTCCTTTTTGACAGACCTCTAATAAATAGGGCTGACCCCAAAAAATCGATTAATCGATGTTCAATCGATACGCACGGGAATCGATTATTAAATTTTGAATCGAATAGTCATTAAAAAAAAAGCGGACGCTTTTGGTCCGCGAGACGGCCCCATTTGGTCCGCGAGCCATGCTCGCGCCTCGCAGCACCGCAACGCCCTCTCCCCCTCACTCGTGGTGGTAACAACAAGGAAGGAAGTCAACACAGCAGCCTGCAGTCATGCTGCCACAAAATAAATCTAAAGTGTGGTTGCATTTTAGAATATGCAAGGAGAACAAAGAACAAGTGGTGTACAGTGTCAACTATGTGACAAGAAATTGGCGTATCACATACGGGATGGCCCAAGTGGGGCAAATGGGACAGGGGAAAAAGCCCCTGACCTCCTGGGCTCCGAGGGCGCGCTAATTTGAGCCGCGCCGGTCATCCACACTTTTCTACCCCAAGAAAGAGCCTCGTCGGAAGGGTCTGAGAGCGGCGTTGACCGCGGCGCAAATTAGCGCGCCTGGAGCTCCAGGACTGGTGCTTTTTTTGGTGTTTTCACATCTGAGTTTCAATCGGAAGAGAAGCTAAATCCCTACATTTTCTGGATTATAGGCTATATATATTTTTTTTGAGAGGTAATGCCTGTGTCAGGCAGTTGACTTGTTACGGTCGGATGTTTTATTAAGCCTAATTATTTGTGCGTCACTGCTTTCATGAAGGCTGCAGACGATCGAAACAAATTTATATCGAAGCGTCGATCATCAAAAACGTAATCGAAGGTCAGCCCTACTAATAAAAGGCTCTGCTTCTCACCATTTGTCTAAGATGTCAAAACATCACATAAAGTAACTATTGTCTGTTTTGTCTCCTCTCCTCTCCAGCCTGTTATAACTGTGGTAGATCAGGTCACATCTCAAGGGACTGTAAGGAGCCTAAAAAGGAGAGAGAGCAGGTCTGCTACACCTGTGGGAAAGGAGGCCATGTGGCACGGGACTGTGACCACGCTAACGAGCAGAAGTGCTACTCCTGTGGAGGCTTCGGACACATCCAGAAGGGATGCGAGAAGGTCAAATGTTACCGGTAAGAACAACGAAACTAGAGCCCGGCTGATCAATGGGTTGTCTGATTTTATCAGACGATATTGTGTGTTGTTAAGGCCTATTCATAGTCTGGATTTTCGGTGGTGAGGTGACCACCGCTCCGGTGGTGAGCTGACCACCGGAGCTGAAATAACGTTGAGCGGTGGTGAGTAAAAACAGAGAGAAGGGCTGGAGCGGTGGCGGTGGTTTGCTCTTCACCGCGGCTCGTGACGTCATGTTGTAGTTCGGTGGTCACCCCACACCGTAAATCCAGACTATGTATGAGCCTTTAGTCCCTGCCTGGTCATGTGCTTATTCAGCAAATAGAGAGAGGCACAAAAACATTCATATAACCCATATGAGTGCTGTTTTGAAAGACACGTCCCAGTCACTTACTGAAATGATGCCAGTGGTGCAATGTTACACTGGAGGTTGTGCTTTAGCATTATCATTGGCACGACAGTGATGTGGCCAGGAACGAGGCACTTGCACCTCTTTCTGTAAGTGTCATTGAAGTGCCAATAATAACCCCTGCCCTAGACCCATTGAGATTTTACTGTATAACATCAAGGTTGAACAGTTGTATTTGTAAGTAATGGGAGTAATATTTAAAGGCATGCTCATTTTGAGCATGGCTTACAAGCCTATTTATAACAACTCAAATTAATCAGAGGGAAAATGGGTAGAAAACAAACCTCACTCCCAGGACTAACCTAACCTCAGCTCACTTTACTAGGCTGGAATGGCTGAAGTTAGAGGACAGTACACAGCGACTTGCAATGGGCCTTGTCTTCAAGTTACTCAGGGGATCTGTGCCCAATCTGTCAAACTACTTAACTAGAGTGAGAGACGCCCACGGGCATAGAACCAGATTGAGCTCCACTGAATTTGTCTGAAGCTCCTCATCATCGTATATCATCATGATGTAAAATAGACACTATTTGCTCAAACACTGACGTAAAATGTTTTATTCATTGTCAATGGGAATTGAATGTTTGTGTAGGACAAAGTCTGTGGACACACCAAAAGCTGGATATGAAACGGACTAGCGCCCCTAAAAAATACAAAAAAACATGCAATGTATGGATAATCGGACTCTGATGATCAATTTTAAGGAGGCAAGATAGTTGTATGCTACCTGAGGTCATGCCAGCTAGCCTACCCAGCCAGCGTTTTAGCTTCATAATGGTCTCCTCATGTCCGTTCATAATACAACTTACTGATGTTCTTTAAATCGACTTTGGGTACCTAGAAAAGTGCTCTTTAAATCGTATATATTATTATTATTATTATTATAGTTAGTTTATTGATCTCGTCATGGTTTAGTACAGCATTTGTACATACAGGGAAAAAAAGGTTCATATATTATACAGATTGACCAAAAAGGTATGGGCCTTATTATGCCCACCTTGTTAACATTAGTTGATTACATAGAAAAAAGAAACCAAAGCAGAATAATAAAAAACAAGAATCAACGATGCTGCACTTCTTGCTATATCGTCTCTTACACCAGTGGTTCTCAACCTGTAGGTCGGGACCCCCCAGAGGTCAAACAATATAAAAAAAGAGGCAGCATTTTTTTAAATAGCTGATATACAAGCGCTGTGAGTCTGAAGATCGTCTATTTTCACAATATTTATCTGTGGAACCGAGTCAAACTAAATGAGTCAACTTGTACAATCTTTATGCTTTTCGGGTGGGGGGGGGGGTCACTTACACCATGCTCCTCTCAGCTGTCCTATCCGTCTCAGTTCTAATAAAGTGGGTTTGTCTTTTTGTCCAGGTGTGGAGAGATTGGACACGTGGCGGTTCACTGCAGCAAAGCCTCTGAGGTCAACTGCTACAACTGTGGGAAGTCGGGTCACCTGGCCAAGGAGTGTACCATTGAAGCTAGTGCCTAGCGGCCCGCTAGCACGCTAACAAACCCACACACCCTCCCACTCTCAACCACCGTCTTTCCTTTTATTTCTATTATTATCTCTATCGTTTTCTCTCTTCTTTATTTTATTATTTTTTATCTTCTCTGATCCTCCTTTTTCCATTGGTTCAGAGGGCACTCGGGTCAGCCCCTGTACCAGCCAGTCAGAGCAAAGATAAGGAAGGACACTAAAGTTTTCAAAAAACAACAAAGAATCCACTTTGTTCTGCATTATTTCTAAAAAGTATATATATATATATATATATATATATAAAAATACAGCTTTAGTTTGGTAGAGATGTTATAAAGCTTTGTTTTAAGACCACTGTTCTGCCCAGCCGATTGGCTGAGAACGTCATGTGACCCATTCAGCTCTGACACAGACTGGGTTACCTGAGGAAGGCAGAGCTTACAATAAGCTTGAGAATTCACTTTGTATGGACTTATTTGAGTTTGTCTTAGGGGTGAAATGTGATTGGCCAGCCTCCGGGCAAAGCTACAGCCAATCAGATCACAGGACGACTATCACGTCATCACACTATAGGAAAGGAACAAACCAACAGAAAAGCCGGATGTTTCATAATAATAATGATAATAATAATAATGACATGTAAACACTGATCATTCATTAATATTTTAAAGATTAATTTCGTTTTTTTGTACAGTTGAGCTGACTGAAGTTCAGTTCAGCTCACAACACATCAAAGAGCGCCACGGAGAGATGGACAAACGGATAGACTGACACATCAGAAAAGACAAAAAAATTAACAAAAAAAAAAAGAACAAAAAAAAACAATTTAGGTTTGGACATGGAGAGGAAAAAGTTTTCACAGCAAAAAAAAAAAGAGAAAAAGAAAAAAATTCAAATGTTATTTTTGTACAATATATCACATAGAAGTACAGAGTGTAAAGATGAAAGAACATTCAGCTTCTTTTTACAGCGTGGCTGTAGACTGGGCGTGGCTTTAGACGGTAGAACTGTAATTTTAACCAATCAATAAACGAGGAGGAGGAAGGGGAGTGGACTGGAATCATCAGCTTGCTGACTAATGTCTTTATTTAATACTCCATACAAACACAGCTCCCTGTTCAAAACAAAACCGTGATGAGCTTCATTTATACTGAATAACCGCTGTTCGTTTGTACTTTGTAGATCAGTTATTTTGGCAAGCGCCAAGCTTGTATTACAGAGTGAAAATTAGGCTTCACTCTTGTGAAGGATCAGTCTCAGCGTTTCCAGACCTGAGCCGACAGCCGCAGCTGTTTTTTCTGTTGGCCCACGTCTTTTCCGGGTTTTTAGACAGCTGGTGGATGGAAAAGAAGCTCCACCCACATGGCTGAATGCCACGACGGCCAGATTCCTGAAAGCGCCTGCCCCCGCGGCAGTCAGACGTGGGGGTGGAGCTTAATTTCCATCCACCAGCTGTCTAAAAACCCGGAAAAGATGCTGGCCGACAGAAAACGTCCGCGGCTGCCGGATGGGTGTGGTGTGTGTGTGTGTGTGTGTTATATATATAGTCTGGTCTGTAAACTGATCTGGCCTGTATTTGGACGGCCTACTGCACTGAAGTGTGCGCGCAAGTGTATAACTGGGAGTGACATCAGGAGTTCAAATCAGGCTCATGACCTTTGTCATATGAGGAGTAGTATTTATACATAGCCTTCGACATTCTACATATTTAACACAGGTTTTATATTAAACTATATATATGAATACAAGTACATGGGAGTCCTACAGAGGCTATATACAGATATGGTGACTTTGTGAGCCAGGCTACGGGAGTTCAGCACTCAGCCGCCCACTATTAGAGAAATTAAATATTTTTGGCATGGTTTAACCACTTCATTTAAGCAATACTTTGCTGTTTGGGTATATACTTGGCCTGCCCTTTTTTCCCTCTAGACCTCACCTCGGAAATAGACCATCAACAAGTTTGCGATTGGCTTTTCAGTTTGTTGATGGGCTGTTTTCACCGAATGTACTGGTGGAATTCCATTGTATTACGTTTTGGATTTGATTGTTATGTCTGAATGTTTGGATCCCATGAAGAGTATAGAAGGACTACTGTTGATCCCCACAGAATGGGCAGTTATCTCCCCCACAGTATGGACAGTTGTAGAATTAATAATCTAAACAAAAAAATAACCTCTCATGGGGGTCCATGGCACAAAATCCTGTCAAATGGCCTAATGTGTGTCAAGTTGGTGGACTTTGATGTGAAAATGTTTGAGAATCACTGTTATATAATGTATTGTGGCTCCCTCTGCTGGGCGAGATGAGTTCTTGCTAGGTGTGGATATTTATAAATAGGCTACCCATGATCAATGTTTTCAGGGCTGCTGGGCTGAATTGGTTAGTTATTTCAGGGTAGATAATACTAGAACACAACAAAGCAGCAGGAGTTGGTGTAATCTTGAAACAGTGGGGCCCGGGGACCTCCAAGGGTCTATATAGAATCTAGACAGATCCTTAAGTCAGCGTGTACAAATGGAACCGAATAGACCTGATTTGTACACTGAGTTAAATTAGCACTGTTCAGATTGGGGGGTCCTATAGAGAACCCCTTCTGACACACTTAACAAAAAAATGAAATAAAAATAAAATGTAATGTTAAAAATAAATTATAGATAAGATCAAATAAAGTTTAAGGACAGGTAAGTATGATGAACATCTGGCAAGCATATGTTTTAGCAGCAATGTGGAATGTGTTAAATAACTGGATACACTAAAGCGCAAATAACATGCATTTTAAAACTGCTTTTAATATTTAATATCATATTGTCTATGTCAATCACCACTCTGATATAACTAGTCCTTGTCATTTCTTTCTGGACTTTGAAAGCAGTTTTAGCTGCAGTACCACAATGTCCTGAGGTGGTGGGGGTGCTGATATGCAGATTATTTAAAACCAGGCTTGTTTCCAATCCATGCCAGCTTGGAAAATCAACAACGGTGGACGTAAACAAAGGATATAACAAGGACATGATAACAAGGAATTATACAAAGTAGGGTGATATTGATTGATGACATCACGATTAATTCAAAATCAGCTGAGCTGTTCCTGAGAGCAATTTTTAAACCACCCATATGATATGAAAGCCTGATTGTTCAAAATTGGTTATTTGTGGGGATAGAAAACACACATATGGGAGCCCCAAAAACACAAAATAAATTGAAAAAGTTTAATTTGATGTTATAGGTCCTTTAAGGTCTAAAATACCTTTATAGTAAAGAGTGACGCAAGATATTTTATTGAAGAGTCTTGATCCCTATTTTTATTAGTTTTGTAGCAAAATGAGACAGAACATTTGAGTGTTCCATCCACTATATTCATCTCATATAAAACAATACATTCAAACACAGTGGATCATATTGTTTTCCCCCTAACAGTGCTGAATATTTTGGGTCTGGACTGGTTTAGAATTGGTTCCATGTTAGCACTGCTAACTACTAATTACACTGCTAATTACAAAACAATTTGAAGCCATTTTCTGCTAATTACAAAACAATTTGAAGCCAGTGATCTGGAGTCTGGACCACACCAGTGATCTGTCATGTTCAGCCCACTGACCTCAAGTCACATTCTGACCTTACAAAACAAGTCACATTCTGACCTTAAAAAAAAAAAAAACATACAGTAGGCCTACTGTTAGTTTGATTTAGGAAGAACTTAAGTCATTTGTTCTACAATTTTGTACAGACCTGGTTTGTTCGTTTTCTAATACCAACATTAATGCCAAAAAGCCTAGCCTACCCATTCATTCAGAGCACACACACACACACACCCCTCTTACCCTAAACTATTGCTTCACTACTAGTGGGAAACCATGTTAGCTACATACCGCCTACAGTTAAATTCTCTCGTAAACAAATATAATCTGTTTGTGTTTGCATCATTTGGACAGAAGAGACAGACAGTGTCTTATACTAGACAAGATGTGAGTTCATAGCTAAACAACCGTATAAGATTACTGGCATTTTATTTCAGTTTGATAACTACCTTTAGCCTACTTCCAAGCTAAGGCCACATGTTCGCTAAATTACTTCAAGTTTTGTTTGGGTATCATGTGTGTCTATGGACATTTAAAAACAGAAGTTATGTTAGTGGAAATAAAACTTCCATTGTCTTTTTATATTAATTCTGAAGCACTTCTTAAAAACTATTTTGGTTACGGTTAGGCATTTTAATGCATTCTAAAGTAGGCTATGGACTCATTTTAAAGGTTTAGGAGAAAAACTGTTGCAAGTGATGGTGTTTTGCCAACATTGACACAATTATTCAGGTAAGTTTGATGATGAAATGATTTAGGAATTGGGACAAAATGTAAACGAACAGGAAAATGGTCTGTTTATGTAAGATATTATGACTGAAGTTGGGATAAACAACGACATCTACTGACAACGGTATGGTCCTTTAAGTTCAGCACTTTTCACAGTGCCGGAAAAATAAAGGAAATATAACTAAAAATAAATACATACTAGTCTTCATACTAGTGTAACAGGACCCTCACAGGCAGGCAGACAGTCCTTCCAGACTCATCTACAAACCAACATGAGTGGTCAAACAAAGAGATCTCTGCAGTTGTACAGATATGGACAGTTATTTGGCATAACATCACAGCTAGTTGCTTAGCACCAGTCCTCCTGGCCTCCCTTCACTGGATTGATTTTAAGATCAATCAAATCAATTCTGAAAACCTACTTTTATACCAAGGCCTCTTAGATAATTTTGCTTATTGTTTTGTTTTATTATTGTACATGATCTTACCATCAGTTTTTAAGCTCAAACCTTCAGCATAAACAAAACGATTAAGCTGAATCGTTCTTGGTGTACTCGACATCGTAAAGCACTTTGTAACCATGATTTGAAAAGCACTTTATGCGTCATTATTATTATAAACAGAGCAGAATTTATTTCTTTGTCAAACTATTATGTCTTACTTTGAAATCAGAAATCAGACAGTTTAGCCATTGAATAAACGCCTGTGATCACACTTCACAGCTGTATTTACCAAAACTCACTCCCTCTTGTGTTGTTCTGTTGCTTAACCACTTTAATCCAGGCATCCGAATGGTTCCCAATTTCTTTTGTGGTTAAGTGGATCAGTGGTACAGCAGCATTTATGGTTGGATTACTGTTGGAAAACAAACTGGTGAGAAGCCCTACTGTAGTTGTCACCTATGTTACTTAATGGGAAGTTAAGGAACAAAGGTCCAGCTTGCTTGGCATCGTCACTGGTCCGTCGCTGTGAAAACCACCTCAGAACAAACTTGTTCTAACACTCTTGCATCCTTCCATGATTCCATCTATAGTATCTGTCTCTCCATCGACATAAACAGTCCATCTACAGTATTAGTAACTACTGTGTGTCCTTCATTCTCCTTCAGTGTTGTGCTGCTGTGATTGTCTCTGAGGTGTTTACATGATGATCCGGGGTTCAGGCACTGAGTCACTGATAGATTTGTGAGGCAGAACGTTGGCTCCGTTCAGGTACAACTCGTCATTGACGATCACATCCTCCCCAAGTACCGTTACGTTCTCCATACGCACCTGCAACAAACAGCACACGGTCAATGCAGGACCACTTCTAGAATATACATCGTCGCTGTCGGGCAGAAACCTCTTATCTCCAGATTTTTACGTTGTTTTGTAACTTAACTAGCATGGGATCTAGCCTGATTCACTATATTCTGTGGATTTCTTTTGGCACTTTGAGAAATAAATCCACGGAACGTAGTGAATCAGGCTATAAATTAACACACTACTTGGTCATACTATAGCAGGGGCTTTCAGCCGATTGTGAACCAGGGACCACCACCCTGACTAAGAATCAACCAATTACTATCCTACAGTTACCCTTATTACATTGTCTTACCTTCCATTAAACTCAGGTTAACTGATATACAGTACTGATAGAGCAGACACATGTCCTAATGATGATGACTCAATCAGGCAAGCTAGTACACTTATCCTTCTTGAGATTCTATCTCCCTTTTCTGTGGAATTGACACACTTCAACGGAACAGTGCACACAAGTTTAGTGCACTTTTCCGTGGAAGAAAATACAAAATCTTAATTTTGCTACATTACTAAGTGCATGGTCAGGGACCACATGCAATACCTTCACGGACCACCTGTTGAAAACCTCTGTACGATAGCGTCACACAAAAGTAGCAGATCCACAAGCTTGAAACGTAAAGACACGTTTTAAGCTTGTAGATCTACTACTTTTGGTATCCAGCAAAGTACCAGTTGTGACTTTAGACATAAACAGTATATCAGTAGTATAATAGTAGTAATAGTACAGTAGTAGTGTATATACTGTAGCAGGGTATACGTAAGGATGATCAGTGACAGTTGCCATAAAACATATTTGTTCTGAACTCACCCACTGGCCCACAGATGAGCTCCATCCCACAATGCAACTCTCCAGCCAGGAGTGCGACCGAATGCGCGCTGCTTTCAGGACGGTACAGCGTTTTATCCTCACACCATCCTCCACAACCACGCCTGCTCCGACCGTCACATTAGGCCCTATCGTACAGTTCTGTCCTATCTGTGCTGTAGGGTCCTACACACAGAGAGACAGAAGAAGAGGGACAGACACACAGACACACAAACAGATGGAGACAGAGACACATACCAACAGACATTAACAAAAGAGACTAAACTCATGCACTGTAACATGGAAGTTATCGCTACATATTAACCAGTGCTTAGTATGCGTGAACACAAATGTCAGAACTCATGGGACCTGAAATGCCAGACTTGACTGTGCCAGCTTCCATTGAGTGAAGTCGGTGTAATGTCCAATTTAAACGTAAAGGCTCAATGTGTGAATGGGCGAGGTGATTGTCCAAATCCACAATTCTTTCCAAACAAGCTAACCAACTAGCCAGCCAATGAGATACTCACAACCAGCACGTTTCCAAGGAAGCCGGGTCCTGTGCGTAGCTTCTCTGGTGCATGTTGCCGTAGCGATTGCAGGTACATACACATTCCTGTCAGGAAGTCTTTAGGCTGACCAATGTCCATCCAGAAACCTACGCACACGCACAGACACACAGCATGAATCAGTCTGTGCAGGATTGTAATATTAATAATAGACATTCTACTGGTCTCTAGTACTGCTGGTTTTCTATCCTACCAGGATCGCTAATGCAGCTGCTTTGTATGTGAGGCCAGAGAATAATTAAGAGGCCAGACACTTACGTTTGGTAGCACTGAGAGCTGCAAAAACCAAACACAAGAACGCCACACATTTACAACCATGACACAGAGTCTACACACATTTACAACATACAACCATGACACAACACATTTACAACCATAACTCTACACACTTACAACATCCATCCATAACTCTACACATTTACATCCATAACTCTACACATTTACAACCATAACTCTACACACTTACAACATACAACCATGACAACACATTTACATCCATAACTCTACACAATTACAACCATAACTCTATTTACAACCATAAATCTACACATTTACAACCACGACAACATATTTACAACCATAACTATACACATTAACAACCACGAGAAACGCATCTACAACCATAACTCTACACATTTACAACCATCATGACTACCGGTACACATTCACAACTTACAAGCATGCTAGCACACACAGCCACACACCAGGCATACTGTAGGCACACACGAGCCTCGCCTCCCGACAGCTCTGGTAACATGAAGGAAGTCAGCGATTGTGCAGTGGGCTCTCCTGAGTCCCGACAGCCAGGTACATTCACAAAAGAAACTACTGTAGTGTGTACAGTGCCCCGCTCGGCTGTTTATAAACCAAAACGCAGTTTGGGCTTATTTTCACAGGCTGCAGCTGCTGCTCTGTTCACAATCGCGACAGGTACCCTCACAACTGCTGTACAGTATCCACGCTGTGCTGTTTATAACTTAAGCATAAAAAAACAGTCAGTTTGGGCTGTTTTCACCGGCGGCTGCGATCGCGGGGGGGTTGCTGTCAGGGGGGACCAGCCTGCGTCGGGGCCTTCTGACGTCTAGTTTACGCCCCTGTACAGTAGGTCTCATCACCAGCTGTTTTGTGAGTGCAGGCTGCAACCAGAAGCCAGAGAAGGCTGCACAAAAGGGTAGAGGAATATTAGCATTAGTGCCGTAAGCGGCAGTACTGTGGCATCATTACCTTGTAGCTCCATGGCGTACAGTTGTCCCTCCTCTGCCATGACAGGGAAGATCTCCTTCTCTATGGACGTTGGTCTGAGCTGCAGAGAGACAATAAGACCTGAATATACACAATGACCTGAACACAACGTAAATCATATTATAGGCCAACTACTGAATTTCTAGTGTTCCTAACTGTTTTCTGAAAAACGCATGTTGCTACAGTACTGTATATCAGTGGTTCTCAAACTTTTTCATGTCAAGGACCTCCAAAATGTATTTGCCCCCCCCCCATACCTGTATGCGTTTCAGTATGTGTGTGTTGAAGATGTACATTCCAGCGTTGATCTTGTTTGAGACAAAGGTTTGAGGTTTCTCCACGAAGCGCTGAATTCTGCCGCTGTCAGTCTCAAAGATCACAACACCGTATTTAGAGGGCTCCTCCACGCGTGTCACCTACAGACACATTAAAATAACAAATCTAAATAACATAATATGTAACAAGTACCTGTAAACCACATACTGTACAAATACCAAAGTGGAAAAAGCAACACTCCAAACTCCAAAGTAAAGAATGCAAGACTGGCTCAGATAAAAAAAATCTCATTGTATTGCCAACGCTTATTCTTTTCTGCCTCAGCCTTTCTAAGAACAGATAACATTTTTAATCTGAGCCAGTCTTGCATCCTTTACATTGGAGTGCTGCTTTTTCCACTTCTGTGGCATTTAAGTTTTTATCGCTGAGCACCCACTGCCTACACTAAGATATCCTGAGGAAGTGCACCTGCTTTTATTTTTTACAACTAAACAACATACATTTGCATAGTATGGTAAATGGTGTATGTCAGACTCATCATTGTGTTTTTACGTCCAGAGACTTTTTTTCCTCCCAATTTAGTCGTTATGCCAATACCTTCAGGTATTGATTGAATTAACACAGAAATGCAAATGGCACGAGTACAGTCATACAATTCGTCTAAAACCCCCAAAAGGTCCTGAAAGGACTTGTTTCCCATTGAGTTGCACCACTCAGTTCACATGGGTGTGATTTTTACCTGACAGTGAGGAGTTTGGAGGAACATGCTATTCCTCTCCCTGCTCAACAGACCAACCAGATAGTGCAGTGACAGATCCGCACTCTTTCAAAATCGCTTCTGAATACACATCGTTACGTTAAGAGTTTCTCTTACCTATGACACCTCTAATGTTGTAAAAACAATAATTGCTGTTGTTATACTATTGTAATTTAAAAAACTGCAAAAGGCAAAGCAAAATGTCTGTTTGAAACCAACAGTTTTCTGAAAAAGCTATGTTATAGCAGACGTACAAGCAGACCTACAAGCTCATAGCGTGCCACTCAGTGGCGCGCTATGAGCTTGTAGATCTGCTATTTTTCAATAGCTAAAGCATAACATAATGCTAACACCAAAAGGGGTTCCCGCCCAAAATGGGTTAATACAATATAACGCATGGTTGTGTTTTGTCTTCGTACTATTATATTGAGACATTTAGACCGTGTCAAAGGTCAAGTTTGACCAAGATTCAATTTATAAAGAAATTAAAGAAAAACAGATTACATTTATCGCCTGAACAAGCAGGCAGTCTCTATTAGCTCAATGGTAAAAATTGCAGCACTTGCGCAGGAAACCGGGTTCAAATGTGGGGTTTAAGGGGAAGGTTACATAGTGCTGCTTTAACATGCCTAAATGTGAGTTTTGGAATTAGTCTCTAGTCTACACAGTGGTTAAAGAACTTTAACCATGTGCCACCTGAGCTGTCTGTCTCTCTCACCACTATGGTCCCCTCGTTAAAGAACTTTAACCATGTGCCACCTGAGCTGTCGGTCTCTCTCACCACTATGGTCCCCTCGTTAAAGAACTTTAACCATGTGCCACCTGAGCTGTCAGTCTCTCTCACCACTATGGTCCCCTCGTTGCCGTGTCGTCTGTGAAAGGCAAGCAGGTCTGTGAAGGGGAAGTCGCAGATGACATCAGAGTTCAGGACGAAGAACGGCTCATCGTCATCACCACCCAACAACTCTTTGGCCAGAGCCAGGGGACCCGCTGGAGACACACACACACACACACACACACACACACACACACACACACACACACACACACACACACACACACACACACACACACACACACACACACACACACACACACACACTTTCTAATTCATTCTCAATGTCCACGGAGGGCACACTTTGAGTGGCAGCGCCAGTCTGCTATGCATTTCTATGGTAAAGACGGACTGGAGCACTCCTCTCCCCAGCACCCGAGCATTGCTCCGACGCCCAGCGTTTTTTGTTCAACTTTTAGAAGAGTTTTTATCCTCCTGGCTATGTCTGACAATCCAGTAATTTACGACCTGACTCTGAGTCGTCATCGTGACCATGAGAAGCCCTTGTTTATCCTTGTTTCAGCTAAGCTATTTGTGTTATGTTATATTATATTAATAACAAATAATAGATGAGGATATTAGAGCACAGCAATGGTTGGTGGGTTTGAACGTTGTGGGTGTTATTAAACACTGAATGCGAGCGATGGACATTATGATAAGCACGGCGCTCTTAAGAAGGCCCTGACAACGCTGAGGAAGACCTGGTAGGTTGAAAATCGTCTATTGCTCTGTATGTGGAGAGGTAACATGGACATTTACTGTGAAAAGGGCATTTACTGTGTGTAACAGCCAGTGCTATAATCTAAAATGACACAAATGCTTTCCCAGTTTTAATGGGTTAAGGTCCAGTAGGAACTGGTAGATGGACTCACCTGTCCCCAGTGGCTCCTTCTCATGAGACAGAGAGATTTTAATCCCAAGCTACAAATGAAACAAATTATTGTATTATTATTATGAACAGTAACCGTGCACGACAAGGACAGCTAACAATTAACCACTTACATTTCTATTTCAAAATAGCAATCCACAGGCAAGACACAATGTGAGCTTGTAGATCTGCTCTTTTTGATCATTTAGATCACAAAGAAACATTTTATGCGGTTCTTCTGAGTGTCGGATGCATTGTGGGTTCTGTACTAACCCTCTGCTCCTGTGTTCTCATCTCTCTCTCCAGCAGATCAGACATGTAGCTCACAGCTAGAATCACATGGTCCACGCCAGCCTACACACACACACACACACACAAAATGTAAAAATCAGTCAGTCATCAACAGTTTGACTGGCTGAAGAGAGACGTTCCTCTGGCTCTTTTGTCATTGGGCTGAACTACGTGACGGCTGAACAGGAAGCACTGCATGGTGAGCGAATCACTGGAAATCTTCACACACAGGAGGAATGGTTTGTTTACATATGACTGTCTCTCACCTTGACCAGAGCCTCTACTTGGTGCAGGAGGATGGGTTTGTTGCAGAATTCCACCAGTGGTTTTGGCACACTGAGCGTGAGGGGGCGGAGCCGGGTTCCATAGCCACCAACCAGAATGAGAGCCTTCATCGTCCTGAAATCACCATGCCAACAAATTGTAACCAACGCAATTCAATTCAATTAGACAAAAGTCAAAACTAAACATAACGTCATCACTGACAGATTTGGTCCTGAACAATGCTGTGCTGAGGCAGTTGGAATTGGAAAACTATTACATTTTCAGAGTAATCCATTATTGAGACATCTAAATGTTTGTATTTTCAACTTTCAACTGTCAACAGTACCCTCAGCCAGCTTAATCTGTCTTGAAGTGTCCATGAGATGAGCACTTCCCCAGTGCTCATAATAGTTGGGACAGGATAAACACTCAAACCCTAGTATCCCCATTCTGGGCATGTCATAATAGCTGAACATTCCACGAAAATAGTCCTGGGGGATCCCAGTCAACAAAGTGTATATAGGGTTTAAGTTAGTAGTTAAATGGGGTATTTGTCAGGAAGACCTGTTGTACCTCTGCAACAACTAAAGGGGACACAAATGTAAAGAATCTATTTATCCTGCATTATCCAGAGTTCTGATCTCATGACTGAAAGAAATGTTTTGTTAATCTAATCTTTTGTATCTGTTATCCATCACTAACCAGGATAAGTCTGTCCACACCCAACCTCTCAGCAATGGCTTTGGTTGTGTGACACACAACTACATCTCAATATAGACCAAGACAATACGCACCCACCCAGTCAATCAGCACCTTATGCCCGCTCTGTGCGTCACTTGGTACATAACAATGAGGTAAGGCAGGGCAATTATTAATAACCAAAATATTATAAATATATTTAAATACTACAAGAACATTAACATTTCTTACAAATCAACAGATCGACACAAAAACACATTCTAAATGGATTTGTCTGACAGCAGTGTTGGTCATTCCAGTAATGCCTGGTCTTTACAAGCTGTACAATCAACAATTAAAATGATATAAAATACAATACTCATTTATTAAAGTGGAGAAATAATTGACCAACATTAAGTTTTGCTGAGTTTATTTATTTGAAAATGTATGTATAGTTTGCCGATTACTTTTGATGCAGGAGTAATGGTAATTTTCTTTTTGAGGTATTAAAAAGGTCTTAAGGTCCTTAAATTGTCACTTGATCATAATAGAGAGGAACTGTAATGCATTAGTGTCTCCAGTCTATCATGTTATAAATTATAATATAATTCTCATCATACAGATCTATTTTCATGATCTATCTATTGAGGCATACATATAGATTTGAGGCCAGCAGGTTGAGCTGGCATGATGACCTAAACCTGATCCAGTAGGACTGCATTCCTGACAACAATCACTTCTCATATTATGACCCGCAGCCTGACATGTGAATGAATGAATGAATGAAACAGGAGCCCTCTTTGACTATGCATGCACCTCTTGGTACCACAGCACCTCAAAGGCCCTTAAAACAAGGCTCCAGACCTCCCAAAACAAACTGGTCAGGCTCCTACTTGGCCTCACCCCCCGAACCCCTGCCCATTTTGACAGGCTGGGATGGCTTAGGGTCGACGACAGAGTACAGCATCTTGCAATGGGTCTGGTCCACAAGATTCGATACACCACCAAGATACCCATCATGTACCTGTCTAAATACTTCCTTAATGTAAACGAAGTCCACACCCACAACACCAGAGGGAGTGCAACAAACCATGTACAACCCAGATTCGGCACAAACAAGGGACTAAATTATTTTCGCTCCTATGCCACCAAAATCTGGAACGCCCTACCAACAGTCAGTAAGACATTTGAATCCCTTGACTCCTTCAAAACCGCTCTCAAAGGGCACCTATACGGACGGCTGCAATCCGAAACTGGTCCCCGTAAAATCTGAATGAATGAATGAATGAATGCAATATTGCAATAATAATAATAATGCAATACTATCCTGCTAGTGGGTGATTCGTATCAAACCAACAGTTACAACAGTGCAAGAATTTGAACCGATTCAGAAGTAAACAAAACGACTCGGTGATTGAATGACAGCTGCATGCTACTGTTAGCATCTTCCAGCTAGCCTCCAACAGTCATGTACTAGTAGAAGAACTATGAGAAGTATTGACGTATACTTGTATTGTCTTATTATTTTATATGGTCTCTCTACGTGAGGCTCTCGGTCTGTACATCACTTTCCGACACTGACTCACACTGGTGTCACCGTACGTTCGTGTGCTTGAACTTTCCACAGTTCATTGACATTCTATAGCTCACTGACTGTGCTAGGCTAACAACAGCTAACACTGGCAGTGATTGGCTTAAACCTTAAACCAGGCATTAACAGATGTGTCATAATGACAACAACACAGTGAGTGATATTATTAACACATACATGCACAGTACCACTATACCTCCTTTAACAGAACAGTTTACACAGTAATTATGTCTTACAGAGTACACTTTCAAGGCATAACAGCCACTATTAAATTAAGTATGTCGTTATTATTATGCATGAGTAGTGGTATTATATAGTAGTACTTACAGTGAGTTGAGTCACAGTGTGTGTGCAGTATCCTATGTGTAGATGGCATGAATGACACGTACATTAGAATATCAGGATGGATTCCACTGTTTCTGTTCCTGGATCCGTGGTGGGCGGAGCTGGGACCGTACCATTATGTATGTATAGGTAGGTAGGTACCCTTCCAACCAAGTATCCTTCACGCGAGGAGGGGATGCGCATGCATAAAGTGAATGGGAAATCGAGTGGCAAAGTGCGTTTAACGTCGTTTAATGCAATTAGATTAGATTTTCTGTTTGGATGCATGGGCTGTCAAGGCCAGAAAGTAGTTTTTTAGCCACTCAGTAGGCATTCCTGTATAACTTCCTGGTTTGATGATGATGTCACACGCATAATGTAATAAAGTATCTGTTGTCTCGCCTCTTCTCCGACTTTTGACCAATCAGATAGGAACAACGTGGCGATTAATAATAATCGTTACAATAATATTAATATCTATTCAGTTGAAATGTTTGCTTGTTTAAATGTATTCTTATCTGTGAAATATACATTATTTTTTGCCATTATGTCTTTGTTTCATTTTCACAATTTGTGAAACCTGTCTACTATACCTGAAGCAGACTTTAATTGGTTAATAGTTCGGGGTTTGTCTAAACAATGGGAGTGGATGTGGTCGATACTGTATGTATTGTATGGATTTGGGCAGGTCATTTCTCCACCAGGCAAAACTGGTATATGTGGTTTTTCTTACATCTGAAGGAAGACGTCGTGTAAAAGTGTGAGCTGTAATGTTAATGAAGAGTAAAGTTGCTGTGTGAAAGTAAAAAAAAAGAAAAACATGATAGCATAGTATGATAGTTGATGTTTTTAAAACATATTTATTAAAGGTTGTTCCTTAATACT
This sequence comes from Protomyctophum parallelum, assembly GCF_964188405.1. Lineage (NCBI taxonomy): Eukaryota > Metazoa > Chordata > Actinopteri > Myctophiformes > Myctophidae > Protomyctophum > Protomyctophum parallelum. Next base: position 11,687,383 of record NC_139703.1, on the reverse strand, counting down.
GCATCTTATGTTTCCACATTAAAGCAGAAGGAAGTCGTCAAGCAGATAAAACAATAGTTTCGTTAAAAGTTAGGCAACTCAATACAGCACTGGCTGTTATTGGTCACCTTGCATTTGGTCAAGTGATGCGATAGCTTAAAAACAATAAATAGGGAATAATAATAATTGAAACATTATATCATTATGAAAATAACCATCATATATATTGTCGCTGTGGAGCAGAAACTGTTCTCATAATTTACTGCCATTCTAAAAGAAAATCCTTCTGTATAATATTATGTCGAAAATAAGGAGGCAATGTTTAAAGTTAACTCGGTTTTCTTTAACAAATTAAAAGTACTGTATTAACAAGAGCTTGTGAAAAAATAATAACTACATTGTAGCTTATGAATTGATTAATACATAGGACCACAATGGAAAAAGAAATCAAGGCTTTTTTGTTTTATCCCTTTACTTAGCATTGCTTGCGTAATTGTACTTGCTGTACTGTTTGCAAACTGTAAATAAAGTCAAAAAAGTATCCAATCGAACACACTAACACAGGGTCTTTTTTCCATTTCCTGAAAAGTTACGGTTTTATACAACCACCAGCAACAGTGTGTGTGTGTGTGTGTGTGTGTGTGTGTGTGTGTGTGTGTGTGTGTGTGTGTGTGTGTGTGTGCATGCATGTGATATCACTTTATTTGAATACATACTGTAGACGGACATACTGTCAACAAGGAACTTCCCGGATTTACCGCCCACGGATCTATAAGCTCAGTCAATGACCAATGTCAGGGTGATAATCAATATCGTTGCAGTCGGGTGGAAACCTTGAATGTCTAAAATCTTAACTTTTCAGGAAATGGAAAAAAAAGAACCTGTGTTCCAATGGACCCAATGTTGTAATTATTTAGTCCCGTTTTCATTGCTTCAATATTTACATAAAAAAGACCCGTTGGGACCTGTCTACTCAGGAACAAATGCATATTGGAAATGCATGCTACACCCGGTTGTACCTGATGTCGGAGTAACCTCTGTGTCCGACTGTCTGTTTGTGTCCCTTTTTTATGCCCATATGTGGAGATCTCTGTACCTCACCTGTCTGAATCCCTTTTATACCCATATATAGAGTTGAAGGAGTTTTGTGAAATGCATGCCCAAATATAGAGTCCAGGCCAGTCTATGAAGTCAGTACTTCATAGACCAGTATGATGTCATATTGATGATATCAGGATGCTCCATATATGGGGATTTGCGGTTTTATCAATAATTTTGGGAGAGCTGATGATCCGACTCACTTTCCATATCTCTCTCTGGTCCTCGGTGACCCACGTTTGAAGGTGGTCAGCCAATATATGGGCATACAGGTTCTGAACAACGAGATCTCCCATGACGCTTGCACAGAGTTTGAAGTCAGTCGGTCGGACACAGTGACACACTGATGGACATAGATTTTGTTCATCAATAGTAGGATTGCGATACAAGGTTTCTACCCAACAGCGATATACAGTATAAACAATAAACAATTAGCTCTGAAATGTAAAACCATTAAAATAATAATAATACTAAAACAATTATAATTATAATAACAATAATGACATTATTTAAATTTTGTCAAAGATAATCTTCATTCAAAAAGGAACACAAAAAAATATGTAAAATAAAGCAGATTGTTACAAGCAGCTCTGTGTGTGTGTGTGTGTGTGTGTGTGTGTGGGTGCACATGTGCACTGAGAAGCCGTTAAGAACCCAGAGACAACGTAAACAGGAAGTCAAATTTTCAGGACTCTGTGGCACTGTTCAACATCATATCCATGTTCAATTATTAATGTATAAAAAACACTGTCTGTCTGTCTGTCTGTCTGTCTGTCTGTCTGTCTGTCTGTCTGTCTGTCTGTCTGTCTGTCTGTCTGTCTGTCTGTCTGTCTGTCTGTCTGTCTGTCTGTCTGTCTGTCTGTCTGTCTGTCTGTCTGTCTGTCTGTCTGTCTGTCTGTCTGTCTGTCCGTCTGTCCGTCTGTCCGTCCATTAGATGCAGAGTTCACATCATCAGTAGACTCCAGCCAACCAATCATACCGTTTCCCCGACCTGTGAGTTGGGCCAATCAGCCGGTGAGTTCCACAGGCAGTTCTCGACTGCAGAGAGCCTCCCACTGGCGCGCCAGGAGAGAGAGGAGTCTCTCCCTGCTCTCTGCTCCTGGTACCAGGATGCACCACTGCACCTCCCCGACCGCACCTCCTCCCACTGCACCTGCACCTCCTGCTGCTGCACCTCCTCCTGTTGCTGCCGTCTCCTGGTTGAAGTGGTCCATGGTCAGGTGACACAGGAGGTCCGGTCCGCTCCAGTCGTCAAACACCAGAGTGAGAGCCTGTGGGACCGGCTGGTAGCCCAACAGAACCCTGTCCAGGTCCCGAATCCTCCGCCACTCCCTCACCTGGTACTTCTCCCTGGACCAACAGGTAGATTTTAGCAAAACACATTTTTGGAAGAAAATGCCTCAAATCATCCAATTGCCATCCAAAGCGTAAGAAGAAATGGTACCCTTTTCACATTGGCCTATTATAGCGCCACCAGGAGGCCACAACCTGACCTGCCCTGGTGGAGACCTGTTCCCAGAGGCACTTTATCTAGTTCTTTCTGTGCCCAGTAGGTGGTAGCATCAGCACATCTAAGCCTTGCCACCGTTCACTCCCATTGTAATGACCCGCTGTTTAATTTCCGGGTTATCAGGGAGGTGGGGGCTGTGCTCAGTGAGCAGTCCTCACACCCCTTAGCTCTCATCAGTTTGTTACATGTCATCAGCGATGCGAGACAAAGTAAAGAATGATTTACGATCGTCTGGATGCGAGACGGCTCACCATGGACAGCGCTCGAAGATTCAGAGATACAGAGCTTTGAAAATCTTGCTTTTAATGGATCTAAATGGAGCCTGGATGTAAAAATCCCATAGCTGGTACGAACATGTCCGTAGATGGCTAATGCCGTACCTTAGACTAGAGGGTACGAGTATAATCGTAGATCGCACTGAAAGAATTAACCCATTTTGGTGTCAGCATCATGTTATGCTTTAGCTATTTAAAAATAGCAGATCTACAAGCTCATATCGCGCCACCGAGTGGCGCGATACGAGCTTGTAGGTCTGCTATTTTTGAAAAATCGAAGAGCGACTGACATTTTTAGAATCTGATCTCAGGTCAGAATGGGTTCATCAGACCAGTGTGTGTCCGGCGGAAACCTCGTATGAATCTGATCTCAGGTCAGAATGGGTTAATGATGACACACCTGGAGGGAGGTTCCTTAGCCAAGTCAGGCAGAGGGTAACTGACATAATCCTCGTCCAATAGGAATATGTCTGTAGAGGTCAGGATTAAGGTCCTGGGTTCCAGCAGGGGGTTGGGGGAGGGGCCAGTGCCAGTGGGACTCCCAGGTGTCTGGACCTGGACGAATGGAGGAAAGGAAGGGTAGAAGGAAGGACGGAGGAAAGGAAGGGTAGAAGGAAGGAAGTGATGAAAACAAAGGACGAAAGAAATGAAAGTTGAACCAATTAAACCATGTAAATGAACCTAGTAAATCAGTACATGAAGTTGTGAGTTGTGACAGACAGTCCATACTTACTAAACAATCACAAACTTAGTCTGTGCTCTTAGAAACTATAGCCGGAAATTCTATGGAATGCACTGAAGGCAATGATAGCCAGGTGGACAAGCGTATGAATAAACAATATGTTTTTTTAATGTTTGCGAGATAAAATCGCTCACAAATACACCTTGTTTATTCCTTGTTTACCCAAACGTACAGTGCTATTTAGCACTGTACGTTTGGGCAGTATGGGCTGTCAGAAGGAGAATGGATTAATTGACCTAGTACGTCCACCCAATGCATCCCATGGAGTGTTCAGCTCAGCTTAGTGTGTACCTGGAAGGCCAGCAGGTAGAGGAGGATGTTGAATGAGGATGAGGATGAAGAGGCAGCCGTCTTCCTCTCTGCCACGATGAAGGTGAGATCTCCCATCTCCTCATCACTGGGATAGACAAACCTCACCCTACCACCATGAACCAGCTCGTAGTTCTTCATCTTACCTGCAGGGGGTGACGTCACACACACACACACACACACACACACGCACACACACACGCACACGCACACGCACACGCACACGCACACGCACACGCACACGCGCACACACACACACACACACACACACACACACGCACGCACACACCAAATAATGCCATTATATCTATCTATTCTAAGTATCGTAACCCCCGTAGATCTATAACCATTACGAGACATTACGCGTCTATTTGATTACATTTTCAAGTTAATTTAACAAGTTAATTATTGTTAAACATCTGCATTAATTACTTAATTTACGTGAAGTCTACACAATTAGCGAATGTAGAAGAATTGTTATTTTGATCTATGTTTGCCTGTCATCTCTCCTATGGAACCACATCAATACAGCATGCAATTGTGGACAAAATCATATTCAACGACAACAGAATATTCAATGTTTTGGGTCTGAGAAGCTAAATCTTATGAAATGGTGGTCGGTGGCTCAAATGACAAATAAATAATGGACATTGATAGGAAAAGGTAGGATGGATGGATGTGTTTGTGTACCAGTGTCTTTGTGGCTATAGAAGTCTTGCTCGGTGGAGTCAGGTTGAGGGACCTTCTCCTGGAGACTGAGGACTGCCATCAGCTGCTGTAAGAAGCCATGAGTCCCAAAACTGTCTCTGCTGAGACAGCACACGATCTGATCTGCACTACTACCTGCGCGCGCACACACACACACACACACACACACACACACACACACACACACACACACACACACACACACACACACACACACACACACACACACACACACACAATGACTGACTAAAAATATATTAACAAATAAAAACTAGACAAAAATGTTGGGGAGGACTAGTGGACAAGAGATCCATTAGACCTAAGACAACTTATTTTATGCTTGGCTTATGCTTTTTGGGTGTCATATTCAGAAAATAGGCCATCTACAAGCTCATAGATCAGGGATTATGATGCCGTCAAGGCCTGCCAAAATAAAAGATTGTCGACAAATTCAACTATTTAGGTTTAGGTGTAGTTTTATTCCAAAGACTATGACTAAAACTAAATCAAAATTTGCTGTCAAAATTAACACTGCTACCAGAACCTCAACTAACCTACTACCCGGAAGTATTGGTCAAATAGCCCCACGTTGACAGACAACAGGTCAGCCAATCGGATGGTCAGATAGTAACATGACTCCGCCTCTGGATCTCTGCATGCTGAATCTGACGTTTCCCACACTGATGGCGAGAGAGAGAGAGAGAGAGAAAGAGATAAAGAGAGGTAGAGAGGGAGGGAGAGAGATATATATATATTTTTATCCCACGATTTTGTAACCCATTTTTCACCCCTGTGTCAATTATCTAACGTGATCCGGCTCTACAAACCCTCCGCCAACCTAGTCCCCATATATGGGACATGGGGAGAGCAAGTGTCCAAGTTGTGGGGAGGCAGTTTAGAGACCCTGATTTTGTGAGGGTACCTACCCTAGAGACAGATATTTACATTGACTGGAAGTCATTCATGTTTATTTTTGTGGTGTTTAAAATGGCCACCTGCCATGGCCACTTTAATGGAAAACATGCACGGACACATGCATGCACACGCACACGCATACGCGCGCACACACACACACACACACACACACACACACACACACACACACACACACACACACACACAGAACCAATTACTGTCTTACATGAGTGGTGAGTAAGCGAGGAGGCAGAGTCCTCCAACAGGAAGTAGATGGCGTTGGTGGAGAGCAGCAGACAGGAAGTGAGCTCAGCCTCAGGGGATTTGTAGAGGACCACAGACAGCCACAAGACCTGTCTCACCTCCTCCCCCTCAGTCTGGCGCGCACACACACACACGCACACACACACGCACACACACACACACACACACACACGCACACGCACACGCACACACACACACACACACACACACACACACACACACACACACACACACACACACACACACACACACACACACACACACACACACACACACACACACACAGGTTACAATTTCCCTACACAGGGAATTGGGTACTGGGTAGTGTCCCCAGAAGTTTTTTTCTTATTTTTTTTACCTGTGCTATGTTGTTGTGGAAGTATTCCAATAGGCCTTGGCCTTCCAGCCCAGCGAGGAGCTTCAGTCCCGGGGAGAGGTTGAGAGCGAGGTGGGGGGGTGGCTGGTTCTCCTCTCCCAGGCTCTGAAGCAGAGAGGAGATGCTCTGGACTGGAGGCTGCTGGGACACACTGTGATGGAAAACAAGCTCAAATTATTAGACAGAGCTTTCCAAGCATTGCTCGCATCATATATCTACATTAACGTTGGCAGTTGTGGCAGTGTGTGTGTGTGTGTGTGTGCGCGCACGTATTTACTTAAATGTTAATGCAAAGCCAGTTTAGGTTGAGAAACCGCAACCAACTTTTGTGTGCTGTGTCAGAGGCTGTGACACCTTGGACACAGGCTATGCATGATTGATGAAAGAATTGGTGAATATAACTCATGCATAGTAAAGTGCTTTGAAAAAAGTGCAATATAAATTAATATTATTTAAAGTTATTTTAGGAAATGCTTTAGTTTAGAATGTGCGGCCGGTCACCCGTTCAGGCATTCACACAGACGGTGGTGGAAACTCAGAGTGAGTTCAGATGTTGTTTACCTGTAGGTGAAGCTGGCTGGGTTGGGTGGTGTAACACACAGACAGCAGTGTCCTGTCAGCTCTCTGCCTCTGGACTGACCTAGGATCAGAACAACAAGGACAAACACTGTCCTATCATCAGAACTACAAGGACAAACACTGTCCTTAGTGTCCTATAGGATCAGAACTACAAGGACAAACACTGGCCTAGGATCAGAACTACAAGGACAAACACTGGCCTAGGATCAGAACTACAAGGACAAACACTGTCCTATCATCAGAACTACAAGGACAAACACTGTCCTTAGTGTCCTATAGGATCAGAACTACAAGGACAAACACTGGCCTAGGATCAGAACTACAAGGACAAACACTGGTCTAGCATCAGAACTACAAGGACAAACACTGGCCTAGGATCTCTGGTCAGCATCAGAAGTTGTCAATCATCCTACTTGGTCAAACACCTGTTCTAATCTATTAGAAGTATGATTCTAATTTCACAGTTAAAAAAAATAAAAGTGAGTAGGCTATATATAAACTTATGTATGTATCAGTGGTGCTCAAAATCCCCCAAAAATATTACGATATGTACCGAAGACCAGGGGGGGAGCAAAGATTTGAAGAAAAAAAATCATCAGCTTCTATATCTGCTATTTTTGAATAGCCAAAGTATAAAATAATGGTTAAAGTGGTTAAAAATAAATAATGACACAGATTCTTTCCCAGTTTGAATGGTTTAACACCTGGTCTAGTTCCTTGAATGTTGAGTGGTTTGTTTCTGTGGGCTTACCTGGTTTCAGAGCAGCACTAGTAGTCCTGGGGAGGACCAGGGTCTTCAACCCAGACAGAGAGTCTCTTCTCTCCCTCAGCTGACCCAGGAACAGCAGTCTGTCCTGGGCTAGAGGAAACACCAGCAGCAGCCTCCACTGGCCCAGCAACACTTCCAGCACATGGTCCAACCTGCACACAACATCATTTACATATAGGCCACAACACAACTAAATAGAGACCTGTGTATACTGCGTATCAGAAACCAGTGGTAGTGGTAGGCATTTTGTTTACCGGCTCCGTTTCCACAGATAAGATAGAAAGCCCATTCATTCAGCCCATAGATAGACATTTCCGAAAATATGTATTTTAAGCATGAAACCAAAGGCTCTGGTTTTCAAATATTGTAGGAGTTGAGGCATTATATTAGCTTGACTTGGTTCCATAGATACCAAGTCAAGCTTGGTATCACCCCAAAAAGCATGTGGGGAGTGGGGGAACCACTGCCTGAAGGGTAAAAGGTGGTTTAAATAAATACCTGTGCTGGCCTGCAGGGGGTGCTGAAGGACGTGTGGGGTACAGGGCCACGGAACCCAGGGGAACACGCAGCAGCCTGCAGCAGGACGAGTCCAGCACCTCCGCCTCGCTCCTCTTCCTCTCCGCCAGCCACCTGAAGTTCACCTTCATCACCAGCAGGTGGCGCTGTGTGAGGAAGAGCAGCACGGGGGCGCCCGCCGTGGTCTCCCCGCCGGCCGCCTGGGCGAGGAGGTCCGACAGGAGGGGGGAGGGCTCCGGGGAGGAGGATGAGGAGGAGAGGAGGAAGGCTGGGTATCCACCCTGGGGAGTCTGGTTCTCCTCCACCTCCCATGAGGTGAGGAGCGGGCGGAGGAGAGGAAGGGGTGTCGGGTGGGGCTCTGAGGGGAGCTGAGGGAACAAACGTGGAACATTAATGAATCGATTCTAAAACGTCTTCTATGTACACAAACCACAACCTGAAAAGGTTGAGAACCACTGAGTCAGAGAGCAGCTCTTACGTTGATCTGTGCAGACAGCAGAGCGGTGGTGTCCGCGATGGACTGCGCGTCAGAGAACAGGAACCACGTGGTGTTGCTGGAGGAGTGACCCAGGACCAGACAGGAGGCGGGGAGGAGGTCAGAGCACGAGGAGGACAGCAGGAGGACATGGGAGTACGGCAGCAGGAGATCTCTCTGGAGGAGACGCACCACCTCCTTCTGACGCTGGACCTGCTCCTCAGCTGAGGGCAGAGAGGGGAAGATGGGACAAGAGGAGTGCAATTCATATCAATTCATACAATATTAGTACGTTCCTTCCTACCTCAAGGAATCTCCCTACGAGCCTCTACCTCCGCTCTTAAAACACCAACCTCCTCAAAGACCAACCACAGGACAAGAGGCGACCGGGCCTTCTGCTCCGTCGCCCCCCGAACATCCATTATTATTATTACGTTAATATGAATACAAATTGCTTAATGAGAAAACAACAGATCTACTGTATATGCTCACAACACATCGCAACCAGCTTGTAGATCTATAAGCTTATAGATCTGTAGATTTGGGGTTCTAGTATAGAGCCCTAGGGAATTCCGGTCATCTAAGTTTATAGATATTAAATAGTATCTTTGCATACAAGTAGGAGGGGAGAGGCTGGTCAAAATGTGTACCTGTGTCGTGTTTGGTTGAAGTGAGGTCAGTCGACACGTAGAAGAGTCCCAGCAGGCTGTCTGTCAACACAAGACACGCCTCCATCTGTTGTAGCGTTTTCTCCACCCGAACACAGTGACACCACACCACCCTGCTCACCTCCACCCCCTGCTGCTGGGGTGGACTGCTGGCCGGGACCTCCACCTTGGAGTCGTCTAGTCCCATCTCAAAGTAGCCTGGACCTGACCTAGGATCACAATGAGAAGACAGGATGACTCTAGGAGCACAATGAGAAGACAGGCTATAACTGATAGTACAGCCAATCACTATTATACAGTATTTCTTGCCTAAAATGTAAAAATCCTTGATCCAGACTACCGGAGCACTCACTACTAGAGCACAACCTGCTCATTTACAAGTGTCACTTATAACGTTGGACAAGCCCAAATTATTGCACTTTGCGAATGTTCGCACTGTCATCACACTACGTACGTGTCTCACTGTCATCCCACTACGTGTCTCACTGTCATCTCACTACGTGTCTCACTGTCATCCCACTACGTGTCTCACTGTCATCACACTACGTGTCTCACTGTCATCTCACTACGTGTCTCACTGTCATCCCACTACGTGTCGCACTGTCGTCACACTACGTGTCTCACTGTCATCTCACTACGTGTCTCACTGTCATCACACTACGTGTCTCACTGTCATCTCACTACGTGTCTCACTGTCATCTCACTACGTGTCTCACTGTCATCCCACTACGTGTCTCACTGTCATCACACTACGTGTCTCACTGTCATCACACTACGTGTCTCACTGTCATCACACTACGTGTCTCACTGTCATCTCACTACGTGTCTCACTGTCATCACACTACGTGTCTCACTGTCATCTCACTACGTGTCTCACTGTCATCTCACTACGTGTCTCACTGTCATCACACTACGTGTCTCACTGTCATCTCACTACGTGTCTCACTGTCATCTCACTACGTGTCTCACTGTCATCTCACTACGTGTCTCACTGTCATCTCACTACGTGTCTCACTGTCATCTCACTACGTGTCTCACTGTCATCACACTACGTGTCTCACTGTCATCACACTACGTGTCTCACTGTCATCTCACTACGTGTCTCACTGTCATCTCACTACGTGTCTCACTGTCATCTCACTACGTGTCTCACTGTCATCTCACTACGTGTCTCACTGTCATCTCACTACGTGTCTCACTGTCATCTCACTACGTGTCTCACTGTCATCACACTACGTGTCTCACTGTCATCTCACTACGTGTCTCACTGTCATCACACTACGTGTCTCACTGTCATCACACTACGTGTCTCACTGTCATCACACTACAGTACGTGTCTCACTGTCATCACACTACGTGTCTCACTGTCATCACACTACGTGTCTCACTGTCATCACACTACGTGTCTCACTGTCATCACACTACGTGTCTCACTGTCATCACACTACGTGTCTCACTGTCATCACACTACGTGTCTCACTGTCATCTCACTACGTGTCTCACTGTCATCACACTACGTGTCTCACTGTCATCACACTACGTGTCTCACTGTCATCACACTACGTGTCTCACTGTCATCCCACTACGTGTCTCACTGTCATCTCACTACGTGTCTCACTGTCATCACACTACGTGTCTCACTGTCATCACACTACAGTACGTGTCTCACTGTCATCACACTACGTGTCTCACTGTCATCACACTACGTGTCTCACTGTCATCACACTACGTGTCTCACTGTCATCACACTACGTGTCTCACTGTCATCACACTACGTGTCTCACTGTCATCACACTACGTGTCTCACTGTCATCACACTACAGTACGTGTCTCACTGTCATCACACTACGTGTCTCACTGTCATCACACTACGTGTCTCACTGTCATCACACTACGTGTCTCACTGTCATCTCACTACGTGTCTCACTGTCATCACACTACGTGTCTCACTGTCATCTCACTACGTGTCTCACTGTCATCACACTACGTGTCTCACTGTCATCACACTACGTGTCTCACTGTCATCACACTACGTGTCTCACTGTCATCCCACTACGTGTCTCACTGTCATCACACTACGTGTCTCACTGTCATCACACTACGTGTCTCACTGTCATCACACTACGTGTCTCACTGTCATCACACTACGTGTCTCACTGTCATCTCACTACGTGTCTCACTGTCATCACACTACGTGTCTCACTGTCATCACACTACAGTACGTGTCTCACTGTCATCACACTACGTGTCTCACTGTCATCACACTACGTGTCTCACTGTCATCACACTACGTGTCTCACTGTCATCCCACTACGTGTCTCACTGTCATCTCACTACGTGTCTCACTGTCATCACACTACGTGTCTCACTGTCATCACACTACAGTACGTGTCTCACTGTCATCACACTACGTGTCTCACTGTCATCTCACTACGTGTCTCACTGTCATCTCACTACGTGTCTCACTGTCATCTCACTACGTGTCTCACTGTCATCTCACTACGTGTCTCACTGTCATCTCACTACGTGTCTCACTGTCATCTCACTACGTGTCTCACTGTCATCTCACTACGTGTCTCACAACACGTTCTAATCGGTGATCTACTGTCTGTGACTCGCCGACAGCCTCACAACAAAATGTAAACAAGGATGTGAATATGGTCTTATCTTCCAACCAATTACTTTCATCGTGCGACATGTCGTTCGACACAAGGCAGAGTTGGGTGGTCAGGCCGTCATTCAGCGGCTGTGTGACAATGTTGGTTGTAGTTGTTGTGGTGTGAAAACCATTTAATGAATACTCTACATTTGAGTATGCTAGGGTTGAAGATGTTAATACAAATGTAATAGTTTTTAAATAATGTCTAATTAAATCCACATTTTCAAGTGAGCTTTGAGATATTCATTCACCTGCAGGGTATTGGGTATTGCAGGGTATTGTAGTGATTACCTGTTACTGGGGGCGAGTACCTCCGTCTCCTCACCTCCAGACTCACTCCTCCTCTCCTCTACCTCCTTCCTCCTCTGCTTGTCTTCCTTCTCCTGGAGGGTGGAGCCCAGGCGCTGGGAGAGCTGGGAAATGAAGTCTTTGTTGGAAGAGGAGAGGGAGAGGAGGTGGGAGAGGAGGACCGGGCAGGAGTTCACGATGGAATCTTCCACTGGTTCACTATGACAACAAAAGAGAGGAGAGAAGAGTAGAACGCTGAACACTGTAAGCTATTTTAATAGCTTACAGTGTTCTACTTCCTTACAACATTTGTCTTATGAAATATAGATATGATGAACAGAGGCATCTTAGTTGCACTTTTTCATTAGACTTAACCATATTTTTCAAAGCCTTGGGAATATAGTTATAGTTTAACATAGTTAAAAGTAGATTTTGGAAGCTAATTGGGCAGAGCATCAAGGCAGAAGGTGGAGGTCTTAAGACGTCACACAGTGTGGGTATCCGGGTGGTGCCTACAGTACCACCATGGAGACAATGGGGTTGAATCCTCCACGGCAGAGCTTCTCAAACATTCGAGACCCAAAAGAAATGTAGTGTCTCAGTGCAGTGACACCTAGAAGGTGGTCGGGGCGCTTGACTGTTCAACAGGGAGCAGAACTGGAAGGAATCGCTAGACATGTCTACACCAGAGTTTCAAAACTGTTCATTTCAAATGACTGCTGGTTTGATATGAATTAGGCCAGGGACCCCCTTTTGACATATCGTTTAGAGACGTTTACCTCCTGGACCCTATAAAAAGACACTAGAAATATGAAATCCTCAGTGTTAGAGGGCATACTATAGACCGATTCACAGAGGGTTTCCTGGGTGCGGCCATTACTGAGGGTGTACCATTGAGTACTGCAGCACTGATTAGCTACACCTGGCCTACGGAGCACCTGCTCCATGGATTACCCCTCAGTAATGGCCGCGCCCAGGGCACCCCTCTGTGAATCGGTCTATACTATACCCTCTAACACTGACTAAAGGGTCTGCGTGTGACATCATCATCATACCCGGAAGTTATGCGGGAACGCCTACTACTACCGAGTGGCAAAGAAATACTTTCTGGCCTTGACAGCCCATACATTCAAACAGAAAAGTCCTACAGTATCTGATTGCATTAAACATGCACATGCATACCTGGTATGTATGTGTTGGTGAGTAGAAGTGTGACAGCTAGACAGACAGACAGCAGGTTTCTGGTTCAGAAGATCAGAATTATGACAAGAAATTACTTTCATACAAAGAATCAACATGTTAATGATAATGATGTAGAGATAGGTGTCATTCCCGGAAAATAAACAAGTTCATCAACATGTCAATGATAGTATACGGTGGTCATCATTGTAATATAAACAACAGGTTGACAAATGTGTACAACTATTTACTATTACAATAATGACCACACCTAACTGTACTTAACTGTACTTTCTACTTATCACGCAGCTTATCCAAATCAATACTTCAGTTGTGTGTGTGTTTACCTGTGTTGTGTGTTGTGTGTTGGTGGTTGGTGGTGGGGGGGGAGGGGTCTGGATGGTCGGGGGGGAAAACAATTCTTCTTGTCCCATGTTTACTTCTGAAAATGGCACAAACAACAACAGCACAGAACATCTAGTTAAGGTCGCTCATGCATGGGAACAATGCTGCTTACTTATATTAATAATACACTTATAATGTGTCAATTACATGCTATTTGTTTTCTTTTTTCACAACTCCCATTTGAAGTTCACCAACATTTTGGAATCATACTTGTCAAACTAAAAGTAATAATTAAAACATATATATTAGCAGTTTGATGCATATGGGGAGATATTGGAATAAAAATAAACAAACCTACATGTTTATTGTTCACAGACCTGATGTCTGAACAGAGCCAACAGTCACAGACACATTTTTATGGGTCACAAATAAATCTCTGTCACTCTTTTTCCATATTTGTTTTTTAAGAAGTAGTGAAAATAGCAGAATTACAAGCTCACAATCTGCTATATTCACTAACTTGGGTCCTGGCGAGACATAACATTTCTCTTTTGGGTTTTGGACTAAAACCTTTGTGAACCAGTGGTCTAACTCAGGGGTGCTCAATGTTTTAGGCTGGGGACCCCCGGAAATGCTTTGGCCATGTCTCGCGACGCCCGCCCCGCCCCCACTCCCAATACAAACGGCAAAAATAACCTTAATAATAGAGAAAATATATCATAAATGAATACTGAAATCAGATATGAATACTGAAACCAGATATAATCATTAAGGAAAGTTTATGCATGCACTATATGTACTATGTAAACTCTTCATGTCCATTTTCCAGCCATTCAGTTGCAAATAAAAAGATTTTGAAAATAATTTGGGGACCCCCCAAAATAATTTGGCGACCCCCCGAGGCGTCGCGACCCACGGGTTGAGAACCCCTGGTCTAACTGATAGAGATGGAATAGGTGACGGTTCAGTGTCTTGCTTAACCCATTCAAACTGCTAGATGGCAGATCTACAAGTTCATAGTGTGGCACTTTGAATATATGTATTTTTAAAGCAAAGAATGTAAGCTCAAATCTTTGCTTCAAAACACATTGTTTTGATGAGGGTTCACGGTCAAATACATATCATTTTGGGGGTCCATGACATGAAACAATTTTGAGCACCACTAATATAGCAACATACGTTTTTCAGAAAACAGTTTCAGAAGCTGATTTAGAAGAGTAAGAAGACATTTGTAGACTTGACCTCATGCAGGTGTTAATGGGTTAAGGGCACCTGGACCGGACACGTTTGTTCAGATTGTAAGCGGTGACACCGGGCCGGCCTGACCCACTGACTAAACAACGTCAACATTACTGTAGGGCCCTGTGACTTGTTCTACCGACCCTCCCTCCATGATAAGAACATTGATTTTCCCAATCAATTGACCCATTCAAATCTGGTAGTTCCCACACTTTCAAGATTTTTCTAAAATGTTCAAAAATAGCAGATGTACAAGCTTGCAGCGTGGCACAAAGTGATGCACTGGGGGCTTGTATATCTGCTATTTTTCAATAGTCAACAAACGCAAAAATCTGCTTTCCAGTTTTATTGTGTTAATGTAATAGGCAGCAGCAACACAACCATAACATTATTAACTTTTTTAAATAGTGACACATGTGTACACTTTTAGTTATTTTTTAACCACTTTCAACCTGACATCCCGATTACGGGCCTATTATAGATATCTTTATATATTATCTTTATAGTATAAAATAGAGCTTAACCACATGAACCCATACATCCCTATGCTGGGCATGCCATAGTAGGCTAACATTCAGCAACAATAGCAAATCTACAAGCTCAACGCAAACTGCTATTCTCTGTGAAGGCATTTGCTATGGAGGGACAAAAGGACCCTTGGGGGATCCCAGTCAACACATTACAGTACATGGGTATAACTGGTTAAGTGGTAAATATTTTGACACATTTTAATATTGTGTGCTACTTACTTTTGTAATAATGTAATGAATCTAAATATACTAGTTTAGAGAAAGAGGAGGTCATGTGTTTTGGGCCTACCCTCAGTACTTCCAAAACACAAGGATGAACACTAGGCTCATGCACAAACGAGCATGGACAGAGTATGGCTTGTGCCGAGTGTGCACGTGCTCAGGGGCCCTGAGATAACGAGGAGCGTGTCTGGGTGAGAGCGTGCATGTGAACTCAGATCGTGTTGTTGAACCCACATGCAGGCACAGACATGCTCTTCGTTCAAGGGTTAGACAGACACTGGGACGTGTTTTAAATACTAAAGTTTGAGTAAGAGTTCAGTGTTGAAGAGTAATGAAGGTATGATTGGATATACAAGACACAAGGATTATACTGTGAGAGCTTTGTTTGAGTGTACAAGGAGATTGGATACAGTTTTGCTGCTTTCTTTTTGCATTCTTCAATCACGATGAAGGATCGCGCTGATATTCTTCCTGCACCTTAATGTCTATATTATGAACAGTATATACCAGCTACTATGCTGATGCACCTTATGTCTAAAACCTCATGTAGGCCTACATACAGTACTGTGCGGTTGGACACCATGTGTTAATATGTAGATACCTCATGTACAGTAGGCCTACATACAGTACTGTGCAGATGGATACCATGTGTTAATATGTAAAACCTCATGTACAGTAGGCCTACATACAGTACTGTGCAGATGGACACCATGTGTTAATATGTAGATACCTCATGTACAGTAGACTTACATACAGTACTGTGCAGATGGACACCATGTGTTAATATGTAGATACCTTATGTACAGTAGGCCTACATACAGTACTGTGCAGATGGATACCATGTGTTAATATGTAGATACCTCATGTACAGTAGGCCTACATACAGTACTGTGCAGATGGATACCATGTGTTAATATGTAGATACCTCATGTACAGTAGGCCTACATACAGTACTGTGCAGATGGATACCATGTGTTAATATGTAGATACCTCATGTACAGTAGGCCTACATACAGTTACAGTACTGTGCAGATGGATACCATGTGTTAATATGAAGATACCTCATGTACAGTAGGCCTACATACAGTTACAGTACTGTGCAGATGGACACCATGTGTTAATATGTAGATACCTTTGTGTTTTGTTTTCTTGATTCTTTCTTTTTCCCCTTCTTCTTTTTGTTTTCTTTCTCTTTCTGGGAACCACAAAAAACAATGAATCTCGCACCGAAATTAATTTCACCCACTGTTTTAAACCTGCGATGTGACAATATTACAATGAAGATGATTCTGAATTTGATGCAATACAAAAACATTCTCTATGAATTCAAGGCTCCACTGGATGAGTAATTGAAGTATCCCTTTAAATGTAAATTCCAGTCGGACAGTTTGAAAGAAATAACCTCTGAGGACAAATAGCTGGTCTCTTTAAAGGTGCAAACAGACTGTGCCATTCTGCTTGTTCATTACATGTCAAACTGCATGATTGGAAACATCTTAATTATACACCTTGTCAAACTGTACGTACAAGTTGAATGAAGTCTACTGTCATGAGTGGTACAGGAGTAAAGTTCGATTCCTACACGTGACTTTGCAGAAATCCATAAAATTGCTGCAGTCTTTTTAGTTTTCATTAAAGGAAGCCATTTCTGTTACAAATCATACCATTTTTAACATTCCAATCCAATGATCAATTTCTGACTCCATCAAATCCTACAACTCCATAGATCAGCACATAGATTGCCATCCTTTTGCCTATCAAATCATACTCAACAGCCTAAGTTGGCAAAGCATCATTTAGGCTCAACACTTTTTGCTCACAATGTTGTGGACAGTTGGCAGAATTGTAGTCTGCGGTCACCATTTTGACCTAAGTTCGATTCTACAAATGTCTTTTAAATCATGACAGTTTTCTGAAAAACCTGTTTCTATGTCAGTCATTCTTCGATTTTTCAAAAATAGCCAAAAGGGGTTCCCACCCAAAATGGGTTAAGACATTGCTATAAACAGGTGAGGTGACATATAAATCATCTTCAACACTTTAAAACCAACATATAACACATTAACAACCAACATTTCTGGTTTTTCTGTAACCTACCCTACTATCTATCTACCCCAACTCCCAAACACCATTACTGTACCTCTCCTAAACCACCACATGCACCACCCAAAAACAATGAGGCAAAAAGTCACTACAACAACAAGCAGTTCAAAGGTTATGCCAAAAGATAGGAACTATCAAATATGGACTCTTCATCACCCTACCGCCAAAACACCTTTACTCTACCACCGTACCTTCCAAACATTCTACCCTACGTATGAAACACCCGTCCTACAATCCTACCTCTGAAATAGCCTTATATGTCCTACCATTCTACCTACAGTATGACACACCCCGCCCTCCCACCGAAACACCCTCCCCTCCGATCCACAGCCTGTTACATGCATGATTACCTTGACTGGCGGCTGGCTGGGCCACACAGGGGGGAGGAGGAGGGAGGGAGCAGGGAGAGGAGGTGACAGCAGGAGGAGAAGGAACGACAGCAGGGGAAGAGCAGGAAGGGGAGAGGTGAGGAGGTGCAGCAGCAGACAGCCTGGTCTCCTCACTGATCTAATGAAGACAGGAGAGAAGGGCAGAGACAGATAAAGAGAGGGTTTTCATCTTGTGTGTGTCCCATGGGCCTGTAATAGAACATTGGGAGTCACTAGATGACCATTATTTAGCTTTAAATGTAAATGTTCACAATTTCATCTTTAAACTGGCTTCCCGCTATCATCTGAAACTGCAGTCCAGTTAATCCATTGATCAGTTGGTTTGGTGTCAATCCATTGATCAGTTGGTTTGGTGTTAATCCATTGATCAGTTGGTTTGGTGTTAATCCATTGATCAGTTGGTTTGGTGTTAATCCATTGATCAGTTGGTTTGGTGTTAATCCATTGATCAGTTGGTTTGGTGTTAATCCATTGATCAGTTGGTTTGGTGTTAATCCATTGATCAGTTGGTTTGGTGTTAATCCATTGATCAGTTGGTTTGGTGTTAATCCATTGATCAGTTGGTTTGGTGTTAATCCATTGATCAGTTGGTTTGGTGTTATGCTGCGTTAACAAAAGCTACAAAAGAACTTCAGCTGCCTTCAAAAATGTTCAGGGTTCCAATGACGCAATGAAGCGTCAATCAACCATGTTTTGGTTTCACCATGTTACACAATCCTTGTCTCTGCAGACAAGTACTGCTTGTAATATGTGTTTTTCCCCTTTTTTAATTTTCTTTACTGTATGATTTCCTGTATATTTGTAGGTCTGTGTTCTGATGAATTGAAAATGGAGGACCCCAATGTAAGCAAGTCTTAGTGCTTTTCCTGGTTTCATACTCAGTTTTTGTAGTGACTTGTACCCATTTTCTTTTTCTTTTTTTTTCTAAATTTTTATCCCACGATTTTGTAACCCAGTTTTCTTTTCACCCAGTGCCAATTATCTAATGTAATCCTCTGCCAACCTGGGGGGGCAGCGGACTGACCTCATGCCTCCTTCTATGCATGAGGAGTCCAAGCTGCTTCTTTTCACCTGACAGAGGGGAATTTCCCCGGCCGGACGTAGCGCGTGGAAGGGACACGTTATTCCGACCAGTTCCTTTCCCCTCCATCAGGCGCCCCGGCTGGCCAGGGGGAGGTAGTTTTAGAGACCAGGATTACGGCATGGTTTTGTGAGGGTATCTACCCATGTACCCATTCTACATACTGTGAATAACATTTTCAATCAATCAATAATGGGGGGGGAAAGGTAATTCTTGCTATAGGAGCGAATTGTCCGTTTGAACCAAAGCCAAAACCTTTCTCGCTCCACGCTCCCAAACTTGGCTGTTCATAAAATCACAATGACAATTGCAGTGGATTCAACAGGTTTAAGTAGATAATAGTATAATATCCATATCGGCATAATATGACTTCACTGTTATCACATATGTCATGTCATGTGATAACAGTATTATCACAAAATAAATTTGTTACAAAGTCGTGGGATAAAAAAAAAAAACATTAGGTAGGTTGTCTGAAAAGGAATCCATTCTGGCTGACTAGACACGACGTTTGTTACGGTGGAATTATTAAGAAGAATGATTTTTCTTTGTGACCATGATAAGTTGATACCCAATGCACCCATGATTGGTATTGGTATTGGATGGTGTTTATGAGCAACACAGAGACGATTTTAAAATGTACCGTTGTGGGATGTTTCTTTATTATTTCCATTTAAGGATGGGGGTGCCAACCCTAAAAGTTTGAGAACCAGAGTGATGGGGAAGAAATCCAGGTTAGTCAGGTGCTGAAAACACAATGAATTTAATAAAAAAATAAAAACAGCTGTAGGGCTCTCATTTGAAAAGGATTGTCTTTATTCCCACAAGTGCCTGTGTGATGTTTCAATCAGGGCTGCAACTGCAACTATCAATTATTTACCCTTTTATACTTCACCGCATAATGGTGTCATGCAAAAAGCTCACAGGAACTTGTAGAGAAGTAGAAGAAATCGCCTAAATGATGGTGTCACAGACAGGTGGTGCACAACTCGCATGCAAGTTTGAATCTGATGGCCTTGCACTCTAGGCTATTTTCTAGACAGCTCTCTATTAAATAACTCGACAGACACTCCTTTGTGATCAGATTTTTCTTTATTTAAAAAACGAGCTAACAGTGTACAAAATCAATGTCCAATATGAAAATAAATAACATACAAAAGAAAGTAAAAGATAAAAGAAAAGGAACTAGAAATGTGTGCTCAGTAGAGCACAAATCTCCGGCAGGAAGTATTCACAACCTCCATCTTTCTGTCAACAAAATCTTTGATGAAGGCACAGGATTATGGGGGCGTGGGGATTTGATAAAAAATATATATAATTAGTTTGGGATTTGAATTTGACCTTTTCGCCTAGTTCCATGTGATTGGTTGCCTTTGTTTTTTTTAAACCCTGTAGCACTTTGAGATTTGCAAAAATGTAAAGTGCATTATAAATAAGATCTATTATAAATGTTGTTTCCACACACACACACACACACACACACACACACACACACACACACACACACTCTAAAATGTTCATCCAAGGAGTGGCTGTGACGCTGCATCATTGTTTCAGTCGAACACAATTCGGTTTTCCAGGGTGTGTTAAAACAGATTGACCAGTACCCTGTCTCTCTCTCTCTCTGCATGTGTGTGAGTCAGTAGGCGCTAGAATGGATTCCCAGATTCTCTATGCAGAAGAGGTGAAGCAAGGTGGTGGGCACTGGACAGTTTACATAGGGCTCATTTCTATATGGACATAAAAATCTTTATAAACTTCATCAATAAGAAAAACTATTTCACAAGAACAATGTTTAAAATAAAAAAGATATATATTTTTACATGCATTCTAGATTATCAGTTAGGATTCAAGTTGTTGCATAACTGCATCTAGGTGTGGAGTCGAATTGTAACAGATCCCATACACCGGACGGACAGCTTGCGCCCAACTGGCTATATCTCATAGTCTGGAGGGATGATTGTTTTGCAATTATTAATTCCCAAAAATGACAGGAATTGAGGTCACTGGCCTGCTGTCAGTGTGCACAAGAAACAAGACACTGATCCGCCTTGTAGCATGTGCTGATGTGATTAGCTACAGACCGTCACACATTGAGACAAGAGATAGGCAAAAACCCCACTTGCCTGCAGGAGATGATAAAATGACTAAAAGCAAGATACAAAATAATAATGAATAAAAACCAGACATTGCACCTTACCCGGGATCCAGACTATACCCCTCAAAACTCATTGACTCCTTCACTCCACGTACACAATACCTAAGCATGTCAGCCACTACACTGGAGAGGAAAAGGAGTGGGTTGGCTTCTAGTGCATGGTCGCTGTAAGTCCAGCTAATAACACTTGTTTATTGATCCAGGTCAAGCCCAGGTTTGGACATGAGTGTAACAGACAAAATAGGCACTGTAATCTGACATCAGAGATGTTAAAAGCAACCATCTCCCAGATTACGGGCCACTGGACAACATTCCCAGAACACATGTAAATACGTACCAACAACCTTCATAGAACACAGTAATCATTTTCAATTAACCTTTTCCTAGGCTAGTGCAATTTTCTAGTGGCCACACTTTGTTCCAATCAAACGCTGGATCCCAGTCCGGAATAACGGCCCTCCATAAAGCATTTATGACCATGCGTCTGCCACGGAACTCCACTATTCTTTACAGCTGATCTTAACTGAAAATAAAAGAAAAAAGGAAGAATGTGGTAAATCAAATTCTGTACATAAATCTTGAAAGGAATACAAGCCCTCGCCTTTAAAAATATACCCCAGTCTATGAAGACCTTTCTCTCTCCAACGAGAGAACCAAGTAGGATGACCACCAAACAACAGTCTTACATACAACTACACAGTGTCTCCGCCACCCTCCATACAGAGAGCAATTGCTAAACAATGCAGCCAAAGTCACAATAACACTGAGTTTTGTGCAGAGTAGAATACAGAAGATCCTGAAGACAGTAAGGAAAGGATGCTCGTCTAGAATCTCTTCCAGAGCCCACCACAACACCAATGTGTTAGTCAGAAGCCAGGTTTTTTTTTATGTCTCTTCCAGCGCACATCTCAGATTTCCCTGGCGAGGTTTCTCACACGCTCTTTTTGCTGAAATCTCAGGAAACAAAATGATGACGAAAGGTTTCAGTGGGGCCTGGTTTGGGTGGAGACTGCGATCTTTGAGTGTGCTCCAATCCAGGTCTCCTGGAAAGTCCTCTTGAAGGATCTCTTGGAGTGTTTTTCTTCAGGAAAGATTTGGCGTCTATGTCCTCCGACTGCTCTGGAAAACCATAAATGTGTAAATTTACCCGGCTGTCCCTGTCCTTGTGTTCAAGTAGTTTGGCATTCAACATCTCAAAGTTGGGGCCAAAGGGTAGTCATAGCGCGTCTAGCCTAGCTTCCATACTAGACACCCATGTAATAACATTGGTTACATTTCTCCTCAGCAGAAGCAGAAACAGCTCTCCATGTTTCCGTCAGTTCGCTCCACGTTTCCAACAGTTCCATCTGTGTTTCCGACAGTTACTTTAAAATGTATTTTTTGATCCTCAGATAGCCTTTGGAAATGTTCAATACCGGTAATTTTGATATGGGTTGAGCTACAGAGCTAACCGGGGGGTTTGGGAGAAGCCTGTCTGGCCTTAGAGTTAGCATTAGCCTTGAAGCCCAATAACTGATGTGGTGAAACTATAGGGGAAAAGAGATGATGTGGTGAAACTATAGGGGAAAAGAGATGAGCACAGTGTGAACAGAGGTGTGTTTACCGTTTGTTCTGTGTTGTTCATTCGTTCTCGGGTCTCTCTGGCTCTCTGAATGGCTTTCAACACCTCCACTGTGTCCAACTCCTTCTCTGTGTTGGATGTCCCATCCAGACACACCTGAAACGCACGCACACACACAAAGCATATCTATAAAATTGCAATACTGGTGGGTGGGCGTCAAGTAAAACTGGATTTGATTGGCCAAGCTTTGCGACATAATTTACTATGAGTAGTAACCAAGGCAGTGATGTCATGGAGGCCGTGAAGGCCATGGCCACTGCACTGTAGGGTCCTTTGTTGAGATTCTTATATAATGCTTAAAAATGTATTCATTATTTCCATGAACTTAATAATTGTTTTATTACGTAGATGGTCTTTAGCCTGTGCCCTGGCATTTGGCCTGTGTTCCCTAAACAAAACGTGAACGTCAAATGCCACGTGGCCTACCCTGGTAGTAAAACTGAAAAACACATTTAAGCCTGTTAGCTTGTCCATCGTTCTTTTAGGCAATGACACTCCTGTGATGGTATATGAATGTACCTACTGTACCGACAGACAGACAGTACCTCAGCAGCGCGGTCACAGAACTGAGCGAGGACCTTGGTCCTGTAGTCTGGGTCGATGCACACTGGATTGTTGTTCAGACTCAGTCGCTCTAAACACGGCAAGGAACCAATGTGTCTGACCTCCTCCAACTAACACACACACACACACACACACACACACACACACACACACACACACACAAGTTAACATATGTACAGTACCTCTTTCATGGCTAACAAGGCTAATTAGCAGTACCGGTACATTTGCCAGTCAGTTGGTTAACTAGACTAGTTAGCACAATATGTATCAGTTGAACACTTTACTGTACATATTTTTATCTTCAATTTCTACTCGTTTATATGATTTTTCGCATAGTATTGTATATATGTTTCAATTAATCGAGTACAAAGGATCTCAATGGAAACAAGCCATAGTGATTTATTGGGTTTAAAATCCTCTTAACAAACATTGTATTGAACTGTTAATTGTAATCTCCTGTGCTTATGTTTGCAAACTGTCAATACAGGATTCAATCAATCAATCAGTTGGTCAATTAAATAATAATAGACTAGTCATCAGTGTATGTATGTACCTGTGTCAGCTGGTTGTAGCTCAGATCTAGGTTAACCAGTGAGTAGAGTTTAGTGAGTCCAGACAGGGTAACCAGCTGGTTACCGGCCAGGTTCAACGTCTTGATGTTCCCCAGTCTTGTGTGAACCGACTCCAGAACACACATTCTGTTATAAGACACGTCTAAATGAATCAGGTTGTACAGGAGCTGAAAAATAGACGCACGCACGCACACGCACACGCACACGCACACACACACACACACACACACACACACACACACACACACACACACACACACACACACACACACACACACACACACACACACACACACACACACACACAGTTAAGGCTCACTTCATCCTTCCCAAAAAGGCTCATATCGTCTGTAAAGCACAAACCTTGTATCTCCATATATACTGCAATTAATGTTTAGGAGTAATATAAACTAGTAAAATAATGTTTTTTTTTGTTTGTTTGTTTTTTGCTAAATAATTCTTCATTTTGTTGAGGAAATGCAGAGCCAGATCACTCATAGCATCTCTGAGGATAGAATTCTGGATGAGCAGGACATGTGCAGCATTTTGTATGAAACGGGCCACGCCTGAAAACTTTGGAAGGCAATCTTAGCCAATCAGTGTAGAATCTGAGAAATCCAACAGACTCGTCTTGATCACATGACTACAGAGATTGTGTGTACCGATTTGCATGAGATTTGGATGAAATCTGTGCGACTAACAAACAATGTGTTTTGCAGAAATCAGCCTCATGGTGGCGCTATAACCGGCAGATGTGGAGGGATGCAGGGAAAATGTTTTTCCATGGCCTCTAGGGAGTGCGCATACAAAGTTGTACACAGATCGATGCAGTTATAGGTAAAAACAGGAATTGGCCTGTTATAGCGCCACCGTGAGGTTCATTTGGAAAGCATGGCATGTCGTCCTCGGCCTAGTGGAAATGTGCGTGTATAATTTCACGGAAATTGTTTGTGATTTGTGGCATTTTGTTCGAAACGGACCAATCATGTGAGCTTTGGAAGCCAATCTTAGCCAATCAGGATGGAAGATGGGAAATGGAGATCCGTGTTGATCTCATGACTATGGAGACAGTGTATACTGAATTGTGTGATGTATGGATAAAATGTGTACGAGTAATCTACAGAAATGAGTTTTTCCAAAATCAGCCTCATGGTGGCACTATAACAGACATAGTATTTGGGGCAGAGGTTCGTCGTTGGCATTCCAGGGAGTGTGTGTGCACACTGGTAATGGATGGACGGACACACACACACACACACACGGACGGAGTGCAAAACATACTCTCTCCCCATGCCTTCGGCCTGGTGGAGACAATAAGGGAAATGGATCACACACATTGGCAAGAGTCAATTTCAATTCTATTTATTTTCTACATAACAGAGACAGATTTACGGCTATCCAGCCTTCATCAGCCAAAACGTCTGTCTCTGTTATGTAGAAAATAAATAGAATTGAAATTGACGCAATCCATTACCGTTATTCTCAATTTTATACTTCATCATTTGACAGTGTCAAGTAGTGGAAAACTGCCAATCTGTATGCTGACAACACGTGGTGATGCGAGCTAGACATGCAATGTTTCCACCAGACAGTGCCGATGTTTGTTCTTCATTTGTGAAATAAGACTGTAGATGATTGCAGATATTTACCTGTAGGTTGTCAACTGAACAGAGCTGGTTGTGGCTCAGGTCCAAAAACTCCACTTTAGGGATGACTTTCTACAAAGAGAACATAAAAGAACATATCCAGCTATAAATAACAGGACAATGTCTGTGTGTCCATCTGCTATAAATAACAGCACTCTGGCTGTCTGTCCATCTGCTATAAATAACAGGACTCTGTCTGTCTGTCTGTTCATCTGCTTGTTATAAATAACAGGAATCTGCTCTGTCTGTCTGTCCATCTGCTTGTTCTTTGTGTTATCTCAAGTCTCAAGTTCATCTTATCTTAAAGATACTTTTTGGGGACTTTCTGTCTTTATTTGTCCAGTATATAGCGGAGACTGGAGAGTGGCGAGAGAGAGAGAGAGACGGGGAGAGACCTTCGGACCGTTGGGCTCAGAAATCAAACCTGCGACTCGCTGTCAGGCTACAGAACCTATGGGCCAGTTCTTACCCATTCTGGGCAGGCACCCAGATGTTATAGAGTGTGATTCTGTTGACTGGAGTTGTATGTGCGCTCGTACAGAGCATGGGCGCCGCCATTACGGTTACGGAGACTATTCTACACAATGCGCCCCTCCCGTCCTGTTTTCAGGAAGGGAAGTTTTTTCTTTTTATCACGTGACCGGAGTGTTGTGGGATGAATCATCTATCTATCTATTCATCTATCTGCATAAAAACAAATTGGTTAAATAGATTATATAAAAATAAACATAAAAATTATATCCTGATGAATATCAATATTTTGATAATTGCTGAAAATATATTGATCCTAATAATATTTCGCCATATTGCCCGTCCCTACCTCATATCACTATATTAAAGAAAAATCACACCTGGGTAGTGAGGGACACTCTTATCATCATACATCATCATGAATAATCTCGTACATCAGAATACCTAGCTGTGATTGGTTTAATAGCTGATTTGCTCGTTTGCATATGACGTACAATCGTACATATGACATTTTCCTTTCAATGTCAATGGCATTTAATGTTTTGATGTTTAATTTACGTCATATTTAGTGGAATTTTGACCAAATGTATCCGTTCATTGCCAATGGCAAATATTGAGACGTGTGGGGACAAGATTTAGTGGACATTTGACCTGAATTCCCCTTTCATTGTCAATGGCAAATCATGAGATGTGTGGGGACTATGTATACCGGTATACATAGGAGGCCCTCCTATGTATACCGGTATACATGTTATCAGCGCTAGCCCCTCCTAAGGAAAACACATTATTTGATAACTTTTCATCATGCTCCTAAAATAATTTGTGTGCTACTAGATTTTTCAACTTAGTCGCACACGTGCTACTTGGAAAAATGCTAAGCGTCAAGCCCTGCTTGGCCATGCCTTCTTCAGCGATCCTAGACATGTTTCACACATGCACACTGTCGTCCACTTCCTTGTTTACTAAATTGTCTCCAGGGTTTTGATCAAAACGGCAATGTTCTGTCCTCATTTCTGACTTAACCAAGCATCTCGTTTGGAATATAAACATTTCTGAAGAGAGATCAGATGTGACAGCGCAAGGTAGTAACGGAAGATTATGCCTCCCGGTTTTAGTGTTAACATGTATTTGTCCACGGAAACCCCCCCCCCCATGTGCTAGGGACCCCCGTAACAGAGATGCATATCCGGTGCACAATTTCAAAGTGCACATGTGGCCTATATAGTCACTTATTTTGGCCTGGTTGCTTATTTCTCTGGCAAAATCTGACCAACAATGCCCCTAAAAGGCACTGCAGCAGTAACAACGATCAATGTGCTCCTCCTCACCACAGAGCCGTCAATCACAGTGATGATGTTGTGGCTCATGTCCACGGTGGTGAGCTGCTCCCACACAGGGATGACGGCGGTGACGGGACACTGGGACTCCACCCCTTCCGCCTCCCACTGAGAAAACTCCCCGGATTCTGGGACCAGGATGGACTGTGAAAACACACACACACACACACACACACACACACACACACACACACACACACACACACACACACACACACAAACACATGGATGCAGAGTTCAATGGAGTTGATTTTGTACTGCTTGAAATGTATAATCGAATGATTGAATTGAAAAAATCTAACTTCCATAACCTTTTAACCCCATTTCCAGGCCTATATATATACACAGGTATTTATATATATGATAATATGGTGCCATAATGAGGCTATCAATGCCTCTAGTCTAGACACTCGAGCAAAGGTGTCACCAAACATAAGTTAAATAACAGTTCTACAAGGCAACAACATATCACAGAGCAATGTGTTGTTTTTGTCGTCCTGTAATACGCCACACGTATTTCACGTAATGTTTTGGCCTTTGGGACATGATTTTATGAACAAAGTCAATAGCCAAAACATTTGAGTAATTCCAAACCTTTTCCAGGCCTGAAAAAAGATCTCTGTGGAGACACTGGAGATAAGAAAGGGAAGTCTGCACACTGTTGTTTATCAAACGGCAGGTCAGACAGACCTGGGGAAGACCTGTTTTGGGTCGAAACGTTGTCTATAAAATACGTTGGACTGGGAGCTGGTAAACAGTGTGCAGACTTTCCTTTCTTCTCTTCCACTGCTTGCACGTTACACCACACTGTTTGACCTCTGTCTGTCTACTCTGTCTGTCTGTGCACATTGGATACACCTTAAACCTAACACTCCATTATTCATTGTATTAATAGACCGGGACAGTACAGTACAGTAACTTGGCACATGGACTTTGTATTCACTACTAAAAAATTTAAACATCTAAAAAAAATACTTTTAACAGCTGCGTTGCTTACCAGCCTGCCATATTTCCAAATTTGGCGTCCAAATTTTGAAAAATAGTAACATTGTATATACCATAAGCTCACAACAACGTTGTGATGTGTTGTGTGCCTGCATGTGTTTTTCAGAGTTAGTGTCGAAGTGTCCTTGAGCAAAACGCTGAACCCCTAATTGCGCCTTGCATGGTCTCCTCTGCCATTGGTGTATGAATGTGTGTGTGAGAGGATGAATGTAATGCAAAATCTATGTAAAGCACTTTGGATAAAAGCACCATTTACTGTGTGTGTGTGTGTGTGTGTGTGTGTGTGTGTGTGTGTGTGTGTGTGTGTGTGTGTGTACCATCATGTTGTCAGTTGAATTATGGATGCTGAGAGTTGCCAGGTTGGACCTCAGAGATGGCAGACCTGAGATCTGTTGCCAACAGCATTCACTGATCTGGAAATACACACGCACACACACACAATTAACACACACACAGAAATATAACACCACAGCGTGTTCCTGTGAAAATGATGAATATCACTAATGATGGTTTGAAGACAACACGTTGTCTATTAACGGACGGACAGACAGACAGACAGACAGACAGACAGACAGACAGACAGACAGACAGACAGACAGACAGACAGACAGACAGACAGACAGACAGACATACTTACCTCTATGTGTATCAATGATTTGAAGACAGACAGGTCAAAGGGCAGGTTGTTCTCCTGAATGTTGCTGCTCCCAATCGGACCTTTACTTCCTGAGATCTGACAAACACAACACTAAAGATTAACAACTGATCTGAGATCTGAAACAAACACAACATTAAGATTATATCCATCCCAACATTTCTTGAGACAGTTTATTGAAAACAGTTTAAAGGTTATTATATTCCAATTAATTTTGAACCTTGAGGTATCTGAGGCGACAGGTGAAGTCCAGGATGTGACCCAGGTCTGTCTTGGCGTCTCCCGTACAGCAGGTTGGTTTGGCCTGACGAAGCTGCTGAGTCACAGAGTACAGCTGGAGGGGCCGCAGCGTAAACACCTCACCTGCTAATATCAACTGATCACCTACACACAGAGACGCAGGCAGGCAGGCAGGCAGGCAGAGGGATAAAAAAAAGAAGAAAAAAAAAAGAAAAAATAGACTATCCATCATACTGCTTTATGAAGAAAGACTATAGGACTTAAGCGGTTAAAGAGATTCAAAATGTAAATATTTTTCCAGATCCCAGTGTGTGTGTGTGTGTGTTTATTTGTATTTTTATATATTGTTCATTATATCTATGAATGCATTCTACTGTACATGTCTGAAAAGTCTCCTGTGGTGCACACTTTGTGTAATGATCAATGTAATTGTGATGTCCATATATAATTAAAAACAAATCTAGATCTGTGTGTGATGTTGCAGTACCACTTGCCCTAGCCTTGACTACCTTGCAGGTGTAAGGTCAGACCCAATGGAACTAGTCGCAACTCCTGGAAGCAAAACAGTTTTAAGACCAACGCAACTCCTTGCAACTGCCATTGGGGATAATGGTTGCAAGTAGTTGCATGTCGCAATGAGTTGCAAGGAGTTGCATTGGTGTGGACTGGCCATAATGGAAAGGCTAAAAATGTAATGTAGATATGTAGACATTATGCCAGGTTCATTTGTAGACCTGGAATCCTATAGTGTGTATAGTTTCAATGTATAAACCATTGATTTATTTTTAATACAAGTAAGACGCGCAAACGCGGGAAGCGAACGCAGCTCGTGTGTGTGTGGTTGTGTGTGTGTGTGTGTGTGTGTGTGTGTGCTACAGCTGCGCCCTGTGTGTGTGTGTGTGTGCTACAGCTGCGCCCTCTGGTGGCGGGCGGGTGGTGTAACAGCGGGACAGACAGACACACACACACACACACAGACATTCAGCCCTTGCTGTCATAGTAAGTGGCTCACTGCGTTCGCAATTATACTGTGTAGAGTGTAGACTGATTATAGGTTATTCTTTTACCTATGATACTAGATTACTATTTCTATTAATTTGATGTATAACCTCGTGTTTACCTTGCTTACTGTAAGTCGCTCTGGAGCAAATGTCTAAATTGTAAATTGATGATGACTCACTGACCTCTGTGGAATAACTCCTCTGCCAACGCTGCGGTGACACCGTTTACCTCCTTAAAAGACACACACACACACACACACACACACACACACACACACACACACACACACACACACACACACACACACACACACACACACACACACACACACACACACACACACACACACACACACACACACACACACACACACACACACACACACACACACACTTTATCCAAAGCGCTTTACATAGATTTTGCATTACATTCATCCTCTCACACACATTCATAAACCAATGGCTGTTACATTGTTACACTGATCCAAGCCAAAACACATTAAAATAAACAGTCTGAAAATGCACACGGCCCACCCATCTGATCCACTTAACCACCCATCTGACAACTTAACCTCAGCCTGTTGGCTCCCCAACAAATTTCTGACCACTTGAATGTAGAAGAGGTCGTAGCCAAAACGCATCACACAACCACAAGGGTCACAGAGTGTTTGGCGCAGTGCAATAAGGGATTGTGAAGGACAAATATCACCCCAGCAAATGGACTGTTTGTACTGATGTAGTAGACAAACGCCTGAGGTGTCTCAGTAAAGTTCTTTTTTTCCCCTGCAGCTATCAGAGCTCTGAATAAGGACAAAAAATGCATTCAACTGTAACACCCCTTTGCTCACTGCAGTCCAAACCCCCTGCACATACTGTTCTAGTATGTATGGTACCCTGTTAAATACATGCAGGTCAGCATTTTGTTTTCCTGCTACTTAAATCAACTTCCTCTTTATCACCCAAACATAACGACAGTGACACACTGACAGCATCAGTCTATCCAATCAGAGGGCTAGCAATGTGATGTGACAGTCACTGGTTATCAGGCAGACATTGGAGCATGCAAGATAAAAAAAATAAGTAACTATTATAACTATAATAACTATTATTAAATGGTAAATGGTGCATTTATCCAAAGCGCTTTACATAGATTGTGCATTACATTCACCCATTCACTCACTGATGGCGGAGGAAACCATGCAAGGCACCAACCTGCACATCGGGAGCAATTAGGGGTTCAGAGACTTGCTCAAGGACACTTCGACGCCAACTCTGGGGGAGCCCGGGTTCAAACTTGGAACCTCACGGATTCCCAGCCAGCTGTTCTACTGCCCACTCTACCCCTGAGCCAATGCCGCCCCATTACACATCCATCTATACATTCCAGGATTCTCTGTATGTCTGTCCTACATATATCTGGAGAAACGTACACAGAATTAAGACTTGGTGGGCGTATTGATATTTCCAGAGGACGGTTGACGCCGTCAGCAAGGGCATGTGGTCACAACGGGTTTCCAACGCCAAATCAAATTGGTTCAGATCTGAGACAAGTCTCCTTCAGAAGGCACATCTGCAAGCATTCCAGAACCGGTCCTAAACGGCCATTTCACTATTACACTAATACATATTTCGACTTTATTTTCTATCTATTGACTGAATTGTCAATTGGTTATTTTTCTTTCATGAGCAATTAATTCAACCATAGTTCATAAGTTTAGTCTATGTTGTTGCATTTGCACTTTGCTTTATATAGATTTTGTAAAGATAGTTTTTACAACTATCTGTACAGATAACACTTATGACTGAAATGGCGGATCTGTGGACTGATCAACTGACTCCATTCAGCTCACAGAGTTTCAGTGTACAGTACTTACAGTACATTTACTACCGTTCCATTGTACTCAGTACATTTACTACCGTTTCAGTGTACTTACGTATAGGTTAAAGTGCAAGAAGCAGGACAAAGCTTTGGGAGTAACCGTGGTGAACTGAGACAACAGTGTGTGCAGGTAGACGTCTAACTCTCTCTGTCTCTTCTCTACCAGACTCTTGGAGTTCTTGCCCAACATCTTCTTAGGAGGTAGGAGCTGCTTGTCCACCTTCTTTTCCGCCGTCAGCTAGGAAGAGCAAACATAATATGACAACATTATACCCAGTTTACATGCATGTGTTTGTGTTAAATAAAAGCAGTAAGCCTCAAAAGGCTGTGGTTTACTGTGATTTTAGAACTGTTAAGGGGTGTTGTTAGGCCCAATGTGGAGCAGAGTGCCTTCCCAGATGTTATAAAATAACTGGAAACTAAGAACAGTCTCTTAGGGCTCATTGCTTTTTAAAACACTATGGCAACATGAAAATCATAGACATTCTTGATTACCTGCAGAAACAAGGAAGTTGTTATGCAACTCAAACTAGCTGTTGTGAATGTGAAAGAAGTCAATACTGCATGGCCAATGTCTTACTTAAAATGTTACCATAGTTTTGTAAATCAACATTTTGAACCAATTAGTTTGTGCTGTGTGTTTCACAGCACATGTCATCTTGCCAGCACATCGTGGAATGCCATCCATTAAAACATGTTGTTACAGTGATGTTACCCATGTTTTAAATGGCAAGTTTGTACTTCTTCCCTCTGGGAGAAGATACAAAGAACCAAAGTGGAAGTACAACGGATTTAAAAAAACGTTTGTACCAGCATCAACTAAGATGTTGAACGAGGCTCTGAAACAGCAGTAACTGTGTGAGGCTAGATTCTTCACATCATGTGTGCAATTGTGTAATGTTGTGTCTCCCTCTGTAATGTATTTTTGTTTGTCATTGATGTTTTATGTGTGGCTGTAGCTGGGGTGAAATCCCAAGACAAATTTCCCTTGTGGACAATAAAGTTTACCTTGACCTTGATGCTAATCACTGATTTCTTTCAATACTAGCCTATCATGAGGCCACAAGGGGAGGTACCGGTAAATGCATTTTCCCATAGAAAAATTCACTGCCAACGTTTTCCCCTTTCTCCTTCTCCTGTACAGTGTTTATTTGTTGATGACATAGTATTGATTTTTATGCTATGTTGAGTAATTGAATACATAGGGCCACAATGGAAACAAGTCACCAGGACTTTTTTTGTACTATCCTTTTAGCCTTAATATCTGACTGTGTCAGTTTTAGTCAGTTACAGCCAGTCTAGGTTGTCTATTATTGCATTGTGGGATAAAGTTAGTCTCGGGACAACAGTCAATGGTTTCCATCACAATAGCCCTACGCACACACTGTTGATTAGATTGACTGACTGGATGTGATTAATTCAACTGTTACACAAAAGGTGCCTAGTACACCAAAAAATAACATTGTAGTTATGAGACAGGCGGACCTGGTTGTTAGGGCGAGCCAATTAACTGAAAATATATTCAAACTGACATTTAGAACCAATGACCAACTCAATCTTGTAGGTTAAGTAAAAAATCAATAAGCAGCTGCTTGGGGGGGGGGGGGGGGGGTAATAGTTTAATAAGAACAGTATCAAGGTGTCCTGACCTTCTGGTGGAGGTCGTGGAAATCACTGTAACGATGTTTGACCATCCATTTATGGTCTCCGTCTCTCACCTCGATGATGTACACCTGCAACATTGTACAGTATGTCCGTTATGGACTCATAACATACATTTACAGATTACATGTACTCATACATTTACAGAGCAAACGTGTACATAAATGTTCAGATTTCAAATATAAAGGCCACGGATGTTACAAATTTCCTGGAGCATTTAATATTAATCCGAGCTGTTTTTTTCACCATAGGCTTTCAACTACTCGCCCCTATCGGTTGGGAGGTTTGATTGATTGATTGATTGATTGGTACATTTCAAACGAAAGCACAAGTCAATACAAAAACTGTTACTGTGTATG
Organism: Protomyctophum parallelum; assembly: GCF_964188405.1. Classification (NCBI taxonomy): domain Eukaryota; kingdom Metazoa; phylum Chordata; class Actinopteri; order Myctophiformes; family Myctophidae; genus Protomyctophum; species Protomyctophum parallelum. The sequence continues at coordinate 11,652,995 of NC_139703.1, read as the reverse complement.
ACACCATGATTAAGCATTACACTTGTTTACAACAGGGTCCATCGGTCCACCAATTTCAATTCATCAGAAAGGTGTGTTGCACTGATACACTGGGTGTGTTCTTAGATATAGGCACACTGACCCTACTGCTACAAACTAATAATAGGCGAGTGTGCTCCTGGTGTGCAACTGTGGGTTTTCCTAACGCACCCCGTTTGAGAAAAATAGCAGAGGGCTCGGATTAAAATGCCTTTTATTAAACAATGCGAAATGCACGGGTGCCGTGCATTCGACCAGCTAAATTCTAACATCAGTGGCACTTGGGTGAGCGTTTATATTTGAAATCTGAACGTTTATTTGACATTTGCTCTGTAAATGTAGCAGTCCCAAAAAACAGGCTGAAGTTGCTGCATGACTGTTATAATCATGACAGTCATGTTTCAGGGATAGAACAGATGCAACAACAGATGCTCTTTTCAATAAGCAAAGTAATCACATAGACTGCACAAATATGTGATGAACGAAATTAAACATCGATTTGAATATCATAGGGTCTTTAATAACCTGTATTATATGGTGTGTCTAAATCGAAAACAGTTAACTCATATATGATATGACACTTCAGTAAATTGACACTTTGAACCAACTACAGTGCAGAAGAACCTGTCACATCATCATTATGATCATATAGCATTGCATATAATTAAGATAATCATTTTCATCAACCTTCTAACCTCATTGATTGATTGATTGATTGATTTTAGAATGGGTAGGTAGATATATCTAAAAGTGCTTGTTAGACAAGCAATGTAACTTTGAGGAATTAGAGTAAAAGAATATGTTTTAATATATTTTTCAATCACCAAATATATTTTAGTAAAACCAAATCAAAGCAACACACGTGTACATTGCATTTCTTCTTTAGGTGTTGCACCGAAAATGGTGACCTAACACATTCTGTAACTTAAGACGGTTACATCATAGAACGGTTTAGAGGAACTGTGACTTTTTCAGTCAATATTTAGTTAAAACTGGTAGAATTCGTATTAATATCTCATGAGTCATGACCAATGCATCAACGCTGTGTAAACGCATGCAAATAAACAAATCAGTAATGACAGAAAGTAAACATTTTGTAACCTGCTGTCCAAACTGAAATGGTGAAAATGATGTCAACATTAAGCATTTATCATAATACTGAGGTGTTAGCTCAGACACAGTATTGGATAGGTCACAGATTCCCCTGCAACACCTATCTAACTCCTTACCTACCCCGGTGTCGCTTGCAAAAAATAAACAGCAGATCTGTTCGAATAGCTTACATAGTAGATCTACAAGCCCACAAGGCCTCGCGGAAGCCACTTGTGGCCTTGTAGATCTGCTATTTTAATTATTATTAATATTTTACATTTTTGAAAACCGAACACATACTGTAAGTGTTCTTTTATTTTGGTGTCAATAATTCAAGCGACACCCTCGCACCATGGCATATAAATGAAGCCGTAAAGGTATTAAATAAACACTGTTAGTTAATATATACAATATATGAATATATCAGTTGTTATAATGATAATAATATTGAATAAAAGTGTGCAACGTACGGTGTAATTATCTACCAGCTCCGAGCCAACAACAGACACTAGTTTCCTCTCCTCTGGGAAAACCGCGACGGGATCCATGTCCAATATGAAATACACAGCTGCTGCTGTTCACCAAGATGTTATTAATAGTAATTATGATCAATCATAATAAGAAGAGGACTCTCAGCTCAGGACATGATGTTTCTGTTTCTCTCCTCATCATTCCTCTGAAACCTCCATGTTTGTTGTTGTGACGTCAGCAGTCAGCAGCTCGTTCAAAGCAGAGCAATCTTTATTCAGCACTGCAGTGCAGAACAGACAGGAGTCGCACACACACGCACGCACAAGCACACACGCGCCCCTTTCTATTTTGATTAGAAACGGACTCTCCTGTGTTGTGTAGTTTAGTGCAGAGCCATATGGCTCTGGTTTAGTGTAGTCCCAAAGTAACTGCAAAAATGCTGCCAGTGTATGAAAAAAGCTTTATGCCCTGTATAACATGTATATAATGATGCATATGTTTACAAAAAGCTGTAGTGTACCCCCTACAGCTGTATTATACTTTCCCCATTTTCAACAGTTTTTATATTTTGACACTTGCGCTTTGTTTTCTCATGCCAATAAAGCTCCTTTGAATTGAATTGAATTAATTCATTCAAGTTTTATTTATTCTCAAAATTACACCGAGTAATCAAACTCATTTTCAGTGTTTCAGTAATTGTGTGTGTGTGTGTGTGTGTGTGTGTGTGTGAGAGAGAGTGTATGTGTGTGTGTGTGTGTGTGTGTGTGTGCGTGTTGTGTGCGCGTGCGTGCGTGTCATAGTTCTAACCTCGTGAAAATTGTCTACAAATATTTTTTAAAGCGAAACATTTTTAAAATCTTTTCTTCTGTGATGACCTTAGAATAAAAGTATTCGAGATTGGGATCGTTGGGGTCTGCAGCCAGATATTATCTCTGGGGGTCCTTCCTTACATGAAAAGGTTTGAGCACCACTGATATTAAGCAACATACGATATGTATAGTTTTTCAGAAAACTGTTGGGATTTAGAGGACATTAAGTGGAATTGGCCTCAAGCATATCCCCTCCATCCAGCATGCATGTGTGTTGTGGGGCCCGTCTGAAGTGAGTGGTGCAAAAACCTCAGCTTCCCATCATGCACCTGTGCACAGTGTGAAGCTCAACAGCGCCACTTTGTCACCTGTTGGTACCCTTAACATACATACTGGTATACAGACAGTCATAGGGAGGGGCATATGATAGATATATTTGGTCTAGTTTGTGGGTGAATGGCCTTTTGACCTTTTGACCTTTTAATCTAATTGCCCTGTGACTGACATTTGATGTCCAGCTGTCCCACTGACTTTAAAATAGTATGGTTCTGAGTCTCGATAGTAATACTTTTCCCTAGCCAGCGTTGGTAGATAAGAATTGTTTTGTTTTCGTTGGCCAAAACACCCAGCCTCTGTGTTTTTGCCCTTGAAAGTTAGTATTCGCTCTAACAGACTGGTAAACTGCACTCAATGACGTTCTGCCTTGTCACCTGATTCCACTAACTGATATTCATATCAGGACTATCTCTGCCCCGTGAGATATTTTCTGTATGCAATATTCAGTGACGTCTTGCATTATCTGTCCATTTGTTAACAAATATGTTTTTTAACCTTGTTGTTCAACACATTGTCCGGTGTATTGATTACGGTATGCTATATCAACCATGTTTAATTGAACATGGTCAGAGATCGTTGTGAAACGCTGTCCGGATGACATGTCTTCTTCTCTCCCGAAGCAATGGTGAATATATCTGATCGAACCTCCCTCTAAGTTCTGCTTGTCTGAGTTCTCTTTCTTGTGTCCGTCAATTCATTCTAAGGTATATTGGTTAACTCTGTTATACTCTGACTTTTACTCATCATAGCCTATATGGTTTTTATATCCATTTCTGTAAAGTTACAAGCCCTCTGCTTCTATTCTGGTAAAGAGTATTTATGGTACTTAGATTACTTTCTAAAGTATAAGTATTTATTCAGTTCCGGTGCTCCGGAGTTCTTTCTAGCTCTAGCTCTCAAGCTATCGATCCTAAGCTATTGTTTAATATTATTAATACAGTCCTATACAGTCCTTACATAGTATCATTATTTTAAAGATGGATTCCAGATAAAATTATCCATCATTTGGTCCAATCTTGCCTCCTTTAACGAGTTTTAAGCCTAATTTTTATTAGCCTGCTCCGAAAAGTAAAACAACCAGTCCTATTAGATTCACTTCCTCAAATTCACTTGACACACACAGGGAAGAGATCAGACGAGCAATTTTTTTGAGCATGGAGTTTTCTTTTGATCAGTGTTCGCCATTGTATCGGAATGCATGTTATCAGATTTCGACGGACAAGCGATTTTTTATTTTGGGGTCCGTGAACGGCTCATGGCTCAACTATAGTGAACACTTCATGGACCTCTCCACGGATCTGTGAACGAGCGATCGACGCATGGGGTTTGACAAGCCTGGCTTGTCCAGGGTCGGAACGCTCCTCCACAGAACCAACCCTCCTCCCGGCTGTCTCTCTACTGCTGGCTCCTTCTTCCTCCGGACAGTGTCTGCTTCGGTTACGATACAAGTTAAGTAAATCAAGGCTTGATGTCTTTCTCTGTCTTTCTTTAGCTTAAATAGATTATACTGTCATTATAATTCTTCCCCTGATAAACACCTTGAGCAGCGAGGCATTCATTTTACCTTATCAACTTAAGACAAAGTAGCGGAACTTTTTATCATGTCATAAATTATTTTAGCAGGGTCTGTTTGTGGATCGTAACTACAGTCTAGATATATCTACTTTCCAGCACTCGGTGTAGAACGATCGCTTCATTGTGTGCGGGAAATGTATATATAATATTTATTCTTGCTTTCTCCTCCGAGTCGACACGGAGCGATCAATGCAAGGGTAAATTTTCTACCTTATAACGATCCATAAACAGACTGGTGTTCATTCACGCTTTTCCCAGTACTTAACACTAATTCATTCATTCAATTTTTTATCATCCCAAAACAATATAAGATTATTGATACCATAATTACATTTTGCCTATTTAATTCCCATTGTTTTTAAATTAATATTCTTTTAATCATCCAATAGTGTTTGTGAAGGCACTCTCTATTTTAGAGTGTGCTCTTGTGTACTATTTTCTTATCTCTGTCAGGGGAGAGCGGAATGTCAACTCTCTCCCTGTCTGTCGGTGTGCGTGTGCGCGTGCCAGGTGTGTGTGTGCATATGCGTGCGTGAATGTGTGTTTCTCCCTACCGTCACAGCGTGGGGGTGTGTGTGAATCCCGTGCCAGGTGTGTGTGTGCGTGTGCGCGTGTCAGTTGTGTGTGTGTGTGTGTACATGCTATGTGCTGTCTGGCTGTGGGAATGTGTTCGCAAGTGTGTGCCCGTGCGTGTGTGTGTGCGTGCATGTTTCTCCCTCCCAGTCTTAGTGCACGTTTGTGTGTGCTTGTCCGTGTGTGTCAGGGTGGGTTAATAGGAGATATCGCAGAGTGCCCTGAACACTTTAACTAAATTATTAGGTGCTAGGAAGGCTCCCAAGTTTGTTTTGTTCAATTTATTTCCTGCTAATTGAATGGTCACAATATCCTATCTTGACCATGACCATTCAACAGTGTAAACTCTTAGTTATTCTCCCTTTTAGAAGGTTTTCCCCTTAAAGGATCATTTCACCATTTTCCAAAGCGAACAGATCACACTGTTCTCTCTCTCTCTCTGTGTTTGCATGTGTGCGTGAGTTCTACATTTAATATTACATTATTAAGAAATAGGATCATGACGACAATTACTGTCAGACTCCGATTCCACCATTTTTCAAGTATAGCCTCCATTCTACCAAAACACAACTAAATAACATTTAATATTTCATTTTTACGTTAGGTAAACTTCCCAGTATTATTAATTAATTTATTTAAATGTATTTATTTTATTTACATTTATTTTTACATTTTTATTTTTTTTATTTTTTATTTTATTTTTATTTTATTTTTATTTTTCATTAAAAAAAAAAAAAAAAAAAAAAAAAAATCTTTTGAAATATTTTAATTTTGATTTTAATTTTAATTTTGAAATATTTTAATTTTATTTCAATTTCAATTTCAATTTTAGATTTTCGCTTTTGATTTTAAATTGAATTAATTTTTATTTTTTAATTTGAATTCTTTATGTTCAGGTGCTATAGTCTATAGTACTAACACCAACTTAAAAAAAAAAAAAAAAAACAAAAAAAAAACAGATGTCACATTTAGTCTTGATTTCTGTGCGCGGCAAGTAGCACAACTAGTTTATCAGTAAATTAGTGTGCCAAGTGGGGTGAATAGATCAGTTTGTCCACACCCATCTTTCAGAATAATCAGTTATCTCTGAAAGCAATACCAGCTAAAGCCGATACAAAACATGTGTATTGATCAGTCAACCACATACTTTTAATCCCCCAGAATAGATCAGTTTGTTCTGGGAGGCATACAGTTTATCAGTAAATTGGTGTGCCAATTTTGGGGTGAATAGATCAGTTTGTTCATCCAGGCCTTCAGAATGATCAGTTATTCCTGAAAGCAATCATAACATGTGAACGATCAGTCGTTTACATACTTTACAAAACATGTGTATTGATCAGTCAACCACATACTTTTAATCCCCCAGAATAGATCAGTTTGTTCTGGGAGGCATACAGTTTATCAGTAAATTGGTGTGCCAATTTTGGGGTGAATAGATCAGTTTGTTCATCCAGGCCTTCAGAATGATCAGTTATTCCTGAAAGCAATCATAACATGTGAACGATCAGTCGTTTACATACTTTACAAAACATGTGTCAGTCAACCACATACTTTTAACTACCCCAGAATAATCAGTTATTTCTGGGAGGTGCATAACATGTGAACGATCAGTCGTTTACATACTTTAACATGTGTCGTTCGGATTACGGAACGCTCAGGAGAAATATAAATATCTATATAAATATTGGTTATTTTGATAAAGACCAGGCCCTCAGGAGAAATATGAATATGTATATATATATCTTTTTTTTTTAAGATACCTTTCTCTTTCTGCCTTTCATCTGCCCAGTTCACATGCGCAGGTGTTAGAACCAGTTTGAAGTGTTTGTCAGAATTATTATTTTATTTTATTATTTTATGTTTTATTTTTATTTTTACATTTTTTTCATTTCATTCACCAGTTTGTTCTTTGTTTTATCTGTTTTATCTCCAGATACGGACTTCTGTGCGGGTCGTGTTCGAGGGACAAACCGACGGAATTTCGACTTCCACAAAATACGAGGGAGATTGTTCGGCTGGTCTGACTTCTCTTCATTTGTCTGATTGCTCTGTTGATTGTGGACGTCGACATTCCATCCTTGTACAAGGTTTGACACTTGATCCCGACCCAACTCAGAACCGTCTGAATTCACTATGGTTAGGCCCAACCCCCAGAACAGTTTGCCCTAATCAGTTGCCCATATATTTCCCATATGGAACAAATTTATTCCACTCACGTTTCACCAGACATTTCTTTCGTTTCACCATTTTTTTGTTTTTGTTTTCATGTTGTATGTGGTTTATTGAATGTTTTTCTTTTCTGTTTGCTAATATCTGCTTCCCAAGACATGTTCCCCTAATATTCCCTTCTCCCCACAATTAAACAAATATTAGGTAATTTTGATTTGATTTGATTTAATATTTACTCTTATAACCATTCCATTTCATCATAAGATCTGAGAACCCATTACATAGATTATTTGAACTGATTTATCCCATCTTTGGGACAATCTAAATTTCATTCCATTATGATTCATTATCCCACCTCACCCTATTTTGATTATTTTAAATTTCATATTGGATTCATATTTCCCCTAAATTGGAATATCCCTCCCCTGTAAACAGTTAACTTTATTTTCCCCATAACATAACCTATTATCCCAGAACCCCCCCTTTCACCTTAAATTGAGTTTAATATAGGAACACCTACCTCTCCATTTTATTTTTTTGGTTTTATCATCATGAGTTTAATTGGACTAGGCATTAATCTCCCCAGAATCACTTGATTCTATATTTTGACCTTTATATGGTACTAAGGGACTCCCAAAGACATTGTTGCGACCTCGCGCTGGAGCGCATGAATAATATCACCATCGGAATACCCCGTTTCCCCTCTCCAAGCTCTTGAACCATGTGACGCCATATCAGTATCGCCCACATGGCGGTTTGCAGAGAATGTATCTGTGAACCTGTCATTAGGGGGGGGGGGGAGGGGCGAAGAATCGGAAGAACTAGGGCATGCAGTCCGCTCCGACTAAGAGCTGGTTGACTGTCCAAAAGAACTCTCGCAGATTCAGTTCCGACAAAGAGCTGATGGCGAGCCAGAAGAACTGCTCCAAAAATGAACACTCATGTGGTCAAATGACACATCTCGCCGGCCAGGAGGCTGCAACGGTTTGCTGGGTCGGTTGCCGGCCCCGAAGATATCTTCATCATCATCATCATCAAGAGAGAAAAGCCATTCTTTCTCTTTCCCACGAGTACCATCTAAATAAGGATTTTATGCCTAGTAAAGTTGAAATCATTGTGTTTTTATTTTATTTTTCATTGTTCCTGTTGCCATTCTGTTCCTGTTTGATTCATTGTTAAAGTAAAGTTTCCCCTGAGGATTTGATATTGTCAAAGGTCACATGACCATTCGCCCACAAAATGCGATGGAGTTGATAGATATATTTGGTCTAGTTTGTGGGTGAATGGCCTTTTGACCTTTTAATCTAATTGCCCTGTGACTGACATTTGATGTCCAGCTGTCCCACTGACTTTAAAATAGTATGGTTCTGAGTCTCGATAGTAATACTTTTCCCTAGCCAGCGTTGGTAGATAAGAATTGTTTTGTTTTCGTTGGCCAAAACACCCAGCCTCTGTGTTTTTGCCCTTGAAAGTTAGTATTCGCTCTAACAGACTGGTAAACTGCACTCAATGACGTTCTGCCTTGTCACCTGATTCCACTAACTGATATTCATATCAGGACTATCTCTGCCCCGTGAGATATTTTCTGTATGCAATATTCAGTGACGTCTTGCATTATCTGTCCATTTGTTAACAAATATGTTTTTTAACCTTGTTGTTCAACACATTGTCCGGTGTATTGATTACGGTATGCTATATCAACCATGTTTAATTGAACATGGTCAGAGATCGTTGTGAAACGCTGTCCGGATGACATGTCTTCTTCTCTCCCGAAGCAATGGTGAATATATCTGATCGAACCTCCCTCTAAGTTCTGCTTGTCTGAGTTCTCTTTCTTGTGTCCGTCAATTCATTCTAAGGTATATTGGTTAACTCTGTTATACTCTGACTTTTACTCATCATAGCCTATATGGTTTTTATATCCATTTCTGTAAAGTTACAAGCCCTCTGCTTCTATTCTGGTAAAGAGTATTTATGGTACTTAGATTACTTTCTAAAGTATAAGTATTTATTCAGTTCCGGTGCTCCGGAGTTCTTTCTAGCTCTAGCTCTCAAGCTATCGATCCTAAGCTATTGTTTAATATTATTAATACAGTCCTATACAGTCCTTACATAGTATCATTATTTTAAAGATGGATTCCAGATAAAATTATCCATCAGCATAGGGAGGGAGGGACATAGCTGGGCATTAGCAGTGCTAGCACTACAACACTGTTTGTACTCGCAGTGTATTCACGTCGCGCACATATCCATGGCTGTGCCCAGTGGATGCCTGCCTGCCTCCCTACCTGCCTGCCAGGCCAGTCCTGCACTGGACCAGCACTATACCTGCCTCTGTCTGGCTGCGGCCTGCCTTGTCTGTCTTGTCTGTTTCCGCATGTCGGTCCGTTGGTGTGTCTAATCTCTGTGTGCATCCCTTTATCTTTGTATGTATTTACCCCCCAAAAAATAATAACACTAATTTGACACAAACAAATAATCCGTCCGTCTGTCTGTCTGTCTGTTCTTCGTGTCCGGCCCTCCTCTATAAGTCTATATCATGTCTTTCCAGTGGTTGGGTCAGGAGAGTGCAGCAGTATTTTTCTCCAGTACATTGTGGAGCATACAGTAGCTACATCTCATGATATGTTCCATTGTTTGTGGTTCACCATCAGAGCATGTTCATTTCCATCCCTCCATTTTTTCATGGATGCCTTGCAGCGTCCTTCACCGAACCGCAGATGGTTAAAAGTTTTCCAGACAGCCCAAGGTTGGTCATGGCCAGATGCGAGGCATTGGTCTGGGCTGATGCCTCTCTCTGTCCATTGGGTTGTCTGGCTGTTCCCATGGTTGTGCCACTCCGCAATCCTGGCAACAGATGGTGTGGTCTCCAGTTCTGCAGTGGCATCCAGGAAGCTACTTCTGGACCTGAGCCGTTTCTGCGGGGCAAAGTGTTCGTGGAGTGAGTGCCGGATGCCATGGGCCATTTGACCTGCTTTGTGCGCTCGGCTTTAGCGGTGACTACTCTGCTCTGGTAACTGCTCTGTGCTCTGACTGTCTGTCACTGTCAGTCAGTCAGACAGTCTGGCTAGCTGGCTGGCTGCAGGCTACAGGTTGTTTTCATTGCCACAGACAATCTTATGATCATCTATTGACGATCATAAATGTATGTCATACTCTTCTGTATTGTACTGTCGGATCCATCTGCAATGTATGTTTCTGTTTGTATGTATGTCAGTGTATATCCATCAGGCACCAGTGGTGGAAAGTAACTAAGTAATCAATTGTACTCAAGTACTAAGCAAATATTGTACTTTTTACTTAGTTACGAATGCAAAACATGACCCGCTTTAATTAGGCTACTTACAGTCTAAATTAGCAGCTTGCTGAGTAGTATTACAATAATGTAATTGTCTTTTTTATGTCCAATATATTTGTATTTAGTTAAAATGACTTTTCAGGATCCCAATTAAAAATAGCAAAACATTATTCAGGATTTCAATTCAAATATAGCAAAAATAGCTGATCAAGTTGTAGATCGGCTATTTTTGCTACGACATGCATGCAATGTGGCCCCTCTGGAGTGAGTATGGAAATATAATCGTCAAAGTTGCCCACCCCTGTTCTACATAATGAGTACTTTTACTTTTGGTACTTTAAGTTTATTTTGATGCCAATACTTTTGTACTTTTACTACAGCAAATTCTGAATACCAGACTTTTACGTTGTAACAGAGTATTTCTGCAGTGTGGTATTGATACTTTTACTCAAGTAAAAATGTGACTACTATGTGATACTTCTTCCACCTCTGTCTCCTCTCCACAATATGTCTGTCTGTGTATGAGACTCAAAGCCAAAGTCAGATGTGATGTGCACCAGTCTGTGTACATAGCAAGAGTGTGTCTTATTACACAATAAGGATGTGTTGTGGGGCCCACTTCTAAAAGTAGCAGTGCTAGCACGACAACACTGTTTGTACTCACAGTGTAGTGTATTCACATCGCGCACGTATCCATGGCGCAGTGGATGCATAGAGTTATATATAAGTGGATGGGGTGCCTGCCTGCCTGTCAGCCCTGCATTGGACCAAGGCTACCTGCCTCTGCCTGCCTGCACCCTGCCTTGTCTGTCTGTCTGATTTTATTCTGTAGGCTATGTATCTACCCACCAGAAAATAATAACAGCAATTTGACACAAACAAACGTGGTGATGGCACCCATTTTAGTGATTTCACACACAATGTTAATCACACAAAAATGTGACTATACTTCTTCCACCACTGTCTCCTCTCCACAATATGTCTGTCTGTGTATGAGACTCTGTGGGGAGAGCCAAAGTCAGATGTGATGTGCACCAGTCTGTGTACACAGCAAGAGCGTGTCTTATTACACAATAAGGATTAAACCATGTATGAACCACATATAGGTTACGGTGGGATATACTTAGCTGTGACTCGTTTTTAAGTGTGTCATTGTTACATTGTGGGGAGGCATTACATGCAGTGTTACTATGATTGATGACATAATGGTGCCATTTGTCACAACGGATCATGTTTCACTTTCCACCCAGCAGCACTGACAACAACAGCGGGAGCAACCATTCAGGTATAGGAAGAGGGGGGAGAAACCACATGATAATGAAGCCTCATCAACCACATGATCATTGATCATTTAACCCTCTATTCTAGGGGCAAACATTATTCGAAAATAGCAGATCTACAAGCTCACAATGTGTCACATTGCAAAAACGCGATGATAGCTTATAGATCTGCTATTTCATTCTTTAGCAAGATATGTGGTGTATATAGAGCAAGAAAAGGAGGATGGACTAGTGTAGACTGTGTAGACAACTGGGTGACTTTGGTAAAATAATATAGGGTAAATAAATCACACCCGTGTGAACTGAGTGGTGCAACTCCGTGATGTCCCATGTGGATTGACTTCCATTATAAAAGTTACATAGTTTGGAGATAGGCCTACTTCTGTCAAGAACTTCTGACAATGAAGAGAAATTTATGTTTGTTTTAACATTTGTCCCTAACACAAACATTAAATCCCATTAACAATACGTTAATGGGATTGTTAATATTTGTTTGTTTTAAATCATCATTACATCACCTAATCATAGCAACATGAGTTAGACTTTAATATATTAGAGTTAGATTAATAGAGGTTACACGTAAAATATACCTGTATGTATTATAGTTTGAGTCCTCGATGTTGTAAGATGATAAGAGCGCCCCTCACTTCACAGTTCACACAGGTGTGATTTTTACAAAACATACACCCGATATATGCTCACAATGTGACCTGATCTGATCTGTGATATGCTATTTTGAAACATTTTCATACATTTGAAATCTTGTGAAATGGGACATTCTGCAAAAATGAGTACTGTAAAGTATACTGAAAAGTGAATATATGTGAAAATATTTGTAACAGATTGTGGTATTAGTACTTTTACTAGTACATCTTCCACCAGACACCACTGACATACTGTAGGCTCACAGACTCTCTCAGACCCATTTTGTGTACAGCTAGGCTCGGGTCCTACAGAGCCATTGAGCCACACCATGAAAACTGTTGTAAACACTGAACACCCCTACATGACAGCAATGGCATGGATCATTCCAACTCCATCTTAAACCAGTGCAAATATCACCGTGTGATGTCGACTGAAAACCCCTACATGAAAGCAGTGGAATGGAACATTCCAACTCCATATAACACTGTGTAACCGTCAGTAATCTCAGTTGTGTTTGTTGGTAGTGAGACAGAAGGAGCTTATGTTAGATCTTAGACACATACACAAAAAACAGGTTTGATTCAGTCAGAAGAAGCTAAAACAAACACAACCGCGCCCCTTTTACGACACAAACACTGCAGAGAGAAATCTTTATTTGTAGCATTTATTTTTTCAGAAAAGGCAGCAGAAGACGATTGTATAGCAGCAGACATAAGAGGGTGTGTGTGTGTGAGCTTGGAATAAAGCTGCTTTAAGGGCCAGGCAGACAAGGGGAGCCAGAGCAGGATATGTGCTGTCTAAGGCCTGTGGTGACAAAAAAAACCCACAGGACAGTAAAAAGGTAGACTCGGACGGGGGTTCGGGGGCTTATCCGTGACCCCCTTGATCCCTGAATTCAGCCCCCGAGCAACAAGAGTTTAATTAATTCTTTGTTTAGCCGGAGAGGAGCATGTGAAGAGACAGCCAGGGGCCAATGGTGTCAGAGGAAGAAGACAGTATGTGTGGAAAGTCCATGTTGTGCCACTGGCAGCCTGCTGGCAGACACCACCAGCTGCAGCCACAATGGAACCAGAGAGGAGGAAGCAGTAAGAAATGGTCCAAGGCTGTCAGGGGACGTCAGCAGCAGGCCCCAGTAGGGGCCAGTCGTGGGAGGAAGAGAGGACAGCGCAGCCATCATCACCAGCATCCCCACTCCTACCTTCATCATCACCATCATCATCATCATCAGCCCAGACACTTCCACAGCAGCGGGGCGTCAGGTCGGTCCCTCCGGCCCTTCAACGTGAAGGGGAACCGGGCAGCGAGAGGCATGTGCGCCCCAAAGAACACCAACCAGTTCCTGATGCACGAGAAGTACCAGTTCATGAAGATGCGCTCGGACTCCACGGGGACCGACAGCAGCTCTGACAGCGAGCTGGAGCTGACGGACATGGACTCGTACCTGCACGTTCTGGAGAACGCCAGGGGCGCACTGCCGGACGACAACTCTGGCCTGGAGCACCACTACTCCCCGTCCCAGTGGTCGCCCCGACCGAGGCAACACGGTCCGCTCCACGTTTTCACCGTGCAGGCCACGGACATACTGTCCCTCAAGGAGGCCTGGCACTGTCCCCATCAGGAGGACAGCATGCAATACTTCCCCTCCGAGGACGACGTCCTCCAGAGTGAACAGTTCATGCAGAAGGACTTCAATGAGTTCTGTGACACTTTGACCGACGACACTGCCTGAAAACACCATGTTTTAACTTCTGGACATGTTTGTGTGTTTGTTGGTTTTTCTAGGCATTCTTGTTGTTGTTTTTTTTACAATGAAGAAGCATTTCAACAAAGACATGAGGAGGTAAGACTTTAAATCAGAGGCCATTAATGACTGGAAAACATAAATTATGGATAATGTGTATGATAGCCTATAGTACATTAACATAACTGGTTATTATATCTAATAATGACTCGATTTTACACAACTTAGCAAAGGTAACAATTAGATTTCCCCCCTCTGGGATCAATAAGGAAGGTCTATCTATCTATTGATCTAGATGTTGTTTTCACTTCTTTCTTTTTTTAGATTAGTTTTGTAAACAGAGACAGGAAGGGTGGGAGGGAGGCGGGGGGGTGTGACATGCAGCAAAGAGCTTTTGGTCAGATTGAAACCCTGGCCAGCTGCAGAAAGGCTGGTCCTAATATATGTATCTACATGTATGCACTCTTCACTGATCCGGGGGGTGGTGGTGGTGGGGGGGGGGGCGTGTCGTCCCTTTTTTCCATATTTGACCAGTGATTGTATTTTAACTGTGTTTTATTACTCTGTAAAATACAGTATATCCACAGGCAGTCGTTTATTATAGTAAGATAACTGCTTATTAGTTGTCATTGCTGTCTCGCAGAAAGACATTGCATCTCCATAATATTTCAACTTTCTTACCCCCCGCAAACACAAAAGTAGTGAGAATTGATCCACAACCTCACAGCTTGTACATTGGCTATTTTTCACAATTTTACAATGTTTTTTGATTTTTTTAAACATTACAAAAATAAAAATGAACAGTTTTGGACATACAAGGTTTTCCAGCCAACAGCTATTATGCATTTACAATTATGTCATTTAAGGTGCTATTTGTCAGTTGTGTTGTAATGGCCTCTCATTTAAAGAGGTATTTTTGACATGTACAGGTGCAGATAGATAGCGGCGCACACAGCAGTGTTGCTAGAACGGTGTCATTTTGTTGGAGTGTGTGTTGTGTAAAATGGTGGTCTGTTGATGTTTCATGCAGAGGAGGTGGGCCGAGCTGTGTGGGAGTGAGCCACAGTAGCCAACCAGCATCCAGTTGGTTGGTCTAGCCTGCAGGTGATTGGTTGATACTATCTGTCATTCATTACAAGAGCTTTTTTTTACTGTTAAAAAAAAACGCAACAAATAAATTCTTGTTATTATAACTGGTCTCATTCTCTGTCTATGTGTGTTTGGTTTCTATAAATGACTTTCAGAACAAAGGAAATAGTAGGGAGAATATGGAGGCTGATCTAAACCCCTTACCATTATATCGGTCAACCCATAAGCCTGTCTCTCTCTCTCTCTCTCTCTGTGTGTGTGTGTGTGTGTGTGTGTGTGTGTGTGCGTGTGCAAAGGCCCAGGCTTGAGGCACACAATATATAAATTTAACCCGTTGTGTCCCAAACCTGGTTTGAATAAACAGAACGTTAAGAAAAAGGGGAAAAAAAAGGTTCTGTGGTAATAGGCCTACAGTATATAACAGGGTCTGTCTGCCTGCTCGTCTGTCCGAAACCAATTTTACAAACCACTTGACCAGTCTGCCAAATGTCTTAATTGTGCACACTGCCACTAGGTCAATTTAGTAGGCCTACATATATTAAGCACATACCTATGGTATGTTTTATATTTTGTCAGAAATCTAACTCTAATTTTAAGATGTAAACCATTCCAAATTTTGAAGTTGGCTGAGGAACGCCAGAAAACAATTATGAAAGCTATTTGCAAGCACCTGATTTGATGGTCTGTTCGTTAGTTTTTTGTGTTCTCTCATGTTTTACATTTACATTTGATATAATCGTACCCCCTCTATTATTAATCTATACAGATTTGACTGAAGTCGATTGGTTGAATCATGGTTTTCAAGATATGCAAAGGACAGACACACTCACAGAGATTTGCATACTATACCATCTACTACACCAACTACTACTGCAACTACTACTATTACTACTACTACCTGAAATTCATATAGCACTTTTCTAAGTAGGCCTACTCAAGGTCATATTTTAAGTGTGTGGGGGTGGGGGGCGCACTGGTACTAGACTACTGCTACAAGTAATTCAAAAGCTATAAACAAGTTGAAACAACTACAGCTCTTAACACTAAGCAGAAAGATTTGACGTGATGTATATTGATTCAAATTTTGATTTAAAGTTAATAATTCCAAAGGTCATTTCAAAACAGAGAAGTACATGGAGAGCAGGATATGGCAGGCTTCTTCAAATTTGGGCCCATGCTGCCTGTCACCTTCTGATGTACTTTGTTGTTATCATGTCAAATAGAGAAAATAGAAGATCTACAGGCTTTTAATGCACCGCGTTAAAGGTCCCTGCACACTGCTGCGCTTTTCTGATTTTTAGCAGCATTTTTCTGACGGTTTTCCGAAAAAACGCGTCCAGTCTGCAAGGACGATTTGCTACTCTGCCGAAGTTTTACCTATTTTTGCCAAATGTTTGCCTATACTGTTCACCCCTTTATCATGACATTAATAGCGACGATATGGTCCATGCAGTCAATTGTCACATTCACACACTATGGCCACACTATGTGCAAAGCACCAACGCAAAGCCATGTAGTTGGAGTAATCGGATATCGGAGTTATGGGCAGTCCCTGGCACGAATGGCTTCAGTGTCTTGCTCAATGACACCTTTGACACAACGCCAGGAGGAGTCGGGGGATTGAACCGGGAACCTTATATACGGTTCCTAGATGCTGCTGTACTCCAGAGTCCAGGGACTGCCGACGTCAGTGTAAAGTTAAACTGAAACAACAGACTGGTTTCTAGTCAACACCGTCTTGGAAGTCCCTGCCTATACGTGCATCACGTTGGCTTGTGGTTCAACTTTCAGTGGCCATGTTTTCTTGCCAATGGCATGTGTGTGCTTGTGCACACATTGATGCGTGTCCTGATTGGCTGGTTTGTGTGCAGCCCTGGTCAAAGTTTCCGCCCCTCCGAGCAGATAGTTGTACTTTTCCACTCCTCTTCATTCCTCTTCTCTCCCTTCCTTTACACTCTCCCTCCTTTCCTCAACTCTCGTCTCCTCTACTTCTCTGTGCTCTCTTCTCCTCTCCTCTGAGCTCTCGTCTCCTTTCCTCTCCCCTGCCTTTGTCCCTCCCACCCCTCCCCCACTGTTTCTCCAACTACTCACCCATGAAGTATTCACAGATTTGCACTGCAAACACCCCCCCCCCCCCCACACACACACACACACACACACACAAAAACACACAAGCATACACGCTCACACACACGCACACGCACGCTTCGCAATGTTTTCATACTTCTAGAGTTATTAACAAGAGTGGCAAAACATTTAGCTTTAGCACAGCTAGCTCCCCGGTTTATAAATAGGCCTACCAGAGCCTAGAACACATCGACATAATATGTGGTACTGGTAGGAAGCAGTGTTTACGAGACTATACTGTAGGTGGTTAGGAAATGGGTCCTATCTTGCACCCAGTGCATCGATCCAAATCGCAGTGTCATTGCTTGTACCAAAATCTAGGTTGTTGCCCATATGGGTTCATGGGTATGTTGTTCCTGCAGTGCAGGTCTATATACTGTAGTCGTGGGTAACCGTAAGGCTCGTCCCAAAAAATACTTGCCCCCCATTTCTTTCATAGACCGCTCTCCCCAGTCACACACTGGCATTCCAAAACCTATTCTGACGCACTGCTATTGCGACGCACTCAATACTAACCCTGTCCCTAACCCTAACTGCACGCGGAAGCCTCATACTGTAGTGGTAGTTGCGGTGCCATTACTGAGGAATATAGTTAGAAAATTCGTAACAGATTAGCACGCACGCACACGCACGCACACACACGCACGCACTCACGCACATCAAGACCATCACTATGTATTGACAAACGAGTGTTGAACAGACAACATATACCGGACCACACCAACGAGTGTACAACACAAAACAAAGTGATGGTATAACCTCAAATTCCTAAATGACAGAACTAGCGGCCGACATGGGGATCACGCCGATGAAATTAATTGGCCTCTGTTAACATGCTAATGCTATAGCTTATCAGGAGTTTAGTTAGATTGTGAGATGGACTGAAGGTCAACTGGTGGAAAAACACATTGAGAGAAAAGATAAGCGCACGCACACGCACACACTTCAAGTGTTATACTCAGTGGACTATCGCGCGGCAACTTGCTGTTGATACATTAGACATTCTAGGTCAAGGAAATTACGGTACTTTATTATCCCAGAGGGGAAATAAATATAATCAACACACACCAAATCACCAATCAATGTATGCACCCTAACCCACTTGGCTACTGGATCGCCCCCACGGCCCCAATGCACTCAAATGACTTCTTCAATTGTCCTGCACCTTGAGGGCCTTTTCTATGCCCAGCGTTGTGCGTTTGTGTGTAGTGTACCAAACAACGATGATTTGATTGACTGAGCACGGAATGTGATGTATGATGATGTATGACGATAAGAGCGCCCCTCACTTCACACGTGTTTTTTTGCAATGGCAGAATCATCTGGTTTCCAGGCTACACCTTGTTAAGCGTACTACTCTGGCTTAACACATTTACTGCCATCAAGCACACAGTATTGCATCCTATGGTCTTTTCAGTGGTTTACGCTAGAGGGCACTCTTCTTTTAAAGATTAGTTTTTGCCTTTTCTGCCTTTATTGATAGTATCAAGTGAATACTGACAGGAAAGAGGGAGAGAGAGAAGGGGAGAGACATGCAGCAAAGGTCGTCATGAACGGGACTCGAACATGCAAAGCACTGTCAGGCCAACGCCTATATGTGGTATGCGGCTATGCGCCTGTACCACTTGGCCACTTAGCCTGGAGGGATGCAACGCTCTGATTGGTTCAGAAACTTAGATCCTGCCGTCTGAGGCTGAAACTTCAAAATAAAATTCCCCAAAAAACATTTCACTACATCTTTCAGACCCACCTTTATACCTTGGCTTTTAACCCCGCTTGAGTGTTTCTTTGGTCCATGTTTACTTTTGTGTCACTGTCTGACGCTGTTGCGTCTTGTACTTTTCAGTGATGTGTCTCAGTTGTTTCACTGGCTTGTACTGTGTGTTCTTGATGTTTTTTTTGTGTTTTAGCTATAGTGCATTTGGTTAAACTCTGTACAGCACTTTGTAAACCTTGAGTTTTGAAACGTGCTATATAAATAAAGTGGATTGGACACATTGCGGGTCCTGTGGGTCGACAAAATAGTGGCGGTGGCGGGAGAATTAATTAATACCTGGCAATAGGGATGTCCCAATCACGATTCTTTGCTCCCGATCAGATTCTGATCATTTGAGTATCTGCCAAAACCGATTTTTCCAAATCCGATATTTATATTTTTATAGAACACTATATGCCATATCACAGTACAAATCCAAAATCACGGATAATATCCAGTTTAACATCATGATATGGATAAAATATTGATACTAGGGATGTCACGATCACGTTTTTTGCTCCCGATCCGATTCCGATCTTTGTAAAATGACGTGATCGGCCCGATTGTTAATAGTACTGGAGTATACAGTATGCTCATATATGGATATCTCTATATGACATCATAAAATGGGTAGGCCTACTGCATTCTGACAACGGATATTCTGGCAAAGAAAGAAAGAAGAAAGGAAAGAAAGAGCTAATAACGACAACACTCCCATGTGGATTTTGGATTATGTGGGCTGTCTATGATGCCAGTCAACTAATTTCCATATTTGGGATTAGAGGCGTGTCATTGATGACATGGCACATATAGCTCATACGTCATGGTGTAATGCACATATATATTTCCACGAAAGAGTCCTCTGTGATCAATTGACACCCGTGTGCTTATCCAGCTGGTATCTTGGTATTTTATTATTCAAACAGAATGTCAAACAAACAGGACATGAGTGCATATTTCCGCAGTGGTGAGCGAGCCACCATGAGGCCGATCTCCTGGAAGGACACCAAGGACTACCTGCTGTCCTTGTCCGTTGAGGACAGGCGACAATTATACAAGACTAGATATATTTCCCTGAAAGACATCCCCGTTTTTACTCCCACATCAAATGGCAATGATCAGCCCCGCTACGCCAGGAACGAGAAGCTGGACCAGAAGATATCCCTCATACGCGGTGACATCACAAAGCTGGAGATAGACGCCATCGTCAACGCAGCCAACAAAAGCTTGCTGGGGGGGAGCGGAGTAGACGGAGCCATCCACGATGCTGCCGGTAGCAAGCTGTTGAAGGAGTGTGCTAGCCTCAATGGCTGCCACACGGGCCAGTCCAAGATCACAGGCGGCTACTACCTCCCGGCAAAGTATGTGATCCACACGGTGGGACCTATAGTCTTTGGATGCGTAGGGGCGGAGGACAGGGCCAGTCTGAGAGAGTGCTACAAGAGCGCCCTGGAGCTCGCTGTCAAGAACAACATTCGCTCTCTGGCCGTGCCTTGTATCTCCACCGGCATCTACAGCTACCCACGGGAGAAGGCTGCTTGCGAGGCATTGGCGACCGTGAGGGAATATCTGGATGAGCATCATGACAAGTTTGACAGGGTCATCTTCTGTGTGTTCGAGCTTAAGGATAATGAGATCTATCTGAGGAATCTGCCTCTGTACTTCCCTGGGGCTTCTGCAGGGTCTATGGATGAAAAGCTAACTTCCGCAGATAAAGAGAAAAAGGAAGAATGTGCTTCCGCAGATAAAGAAGAGAAAAAGGAAGAATGTGCTTCTGCAGATAAAGAAGAGAAAAAGGAAGAATGTGCTTCTGCAGATAAAGAAGAGAAAAAGGAAGAATGTGCTTCTGCAGATAAAGAAGAGAAAAAGGAAGAATGTGCTTCTGCAGATAAAGAGAAAATGGAGGAAAGGGCTTCCAAAGGGCCCATAGATGAAGAGCAAAATTCATCAGATGATAAAGAACAAACTAAACATGAAGGGATGCGAGCCCCTCATCCTGTTATTTGACCAGACCCATCCCTCTGTTACAGACTCACAAGAGCGCTTGGGTGGCGTAGTGGTATAGTCCCTGCCCACCATCACCACAAAGGTTGTGGGTTTGAATCCACCGTAGTTCATCCGGATTTGTCTGGCGTCTATGTGAACATTGCCGTCTATGTGAACATTGGCCTGTGTTTGGGGAGAGGGGGATAGCTGGGCGGGGAGGGCGATATTGGTCATAGCATGTATCCTAGTACGGGCTGGGGTGGCACCTGTGTTTGTCGGCCGTGGGAGTACTAGGACTTAGGGCTGTATTTTGCGTGTCTTAAGTACCAGGTCTTATTCCCTAACTTGAGTAAACTAAAGATCAATGCTCTTTGGCCACTCAGAATAGCCAAATGGCATTGATCACGCCTCCAGGTCTTTAGTTTACTCAAGTTAGGTAATAAGACCTGGTACTTAAGACATGCAAAATACAGCCCATACTCTAAAAACATGTCTCAATTTTTTTAAAGAAAGAAAAAGAAGGGTTAAAGACACATTTAGGTTCCATTTGGACACCTGGTCTGGTCACATGGAGGAGGGTATACTGTATGAAGGAAGTGGGGATTTTTAATAACAAACAGTGGAGGAGAAAAAAGTAAAGCAAGGAATGTAGTCTACAACATAAACAGGCAGGTAAACATGCTTCCCAAATTAACTGTGGCCGCTCCTATAGCCTGGAGAGGAATGAAGAGATTGAAGTTTTGACAGGGCAGGTATTTTATACTGTGGGGAAATAAACTAATAAAAAAATGGACAAACGTTTCAGCTATCCAGCCTTCATCAGTGTCATCCAGTGCTGGATAGCCGGAACGTTTGTCCATTTTTTTCAAATATGAAATAAACTATATTTGAACTGCAGTCTTGGTGTGCGACCCACTACCCTTTATTTTGATGTGTTTTGAACGGGTGACACACATAGTCAGAGCGCGGTGGTCATATGAAGATTGATACTGTGTGGGGAGACAGTGGCCAGGTGTCTCCCCTTCACTTCCAACGAGCACACACTGCAACAGAGAACAGTTACACAGCAGAGCCCTGGCCAAGGCCCCTGGGGGCCATCAATGTAGCCCCCCGTATTTTTCTGTGTGACTGCAGGAGTGTAGTTATTGTGGTCTTATAGTCTTAGCTTATGTCACAAACCAGGTTAAATAAATGTTATAATTGAAGTCAATCGGGATCTATAGCCTATCTATACCCAGGCTTTTTTTTGTTTTAAAATAGAATCTAAATCATATTTTGTTGAAGCTAAATGAATGACCTAATTCACCCAATTGACACCCAAGTGTCACACAAAAGTAGAGAAAATAGCACATTGCAACAACAACACATTGCAGCACGCTGTGAGCTTGTAGAATGGCCGTTTCCACTATTTTAAAAATAATAATACAAAAGGAAGGTTTCCACCCGACATGGACATGTCACCCGATAGATGAGTGTCACAGGCTGCTCTCATGATGTCCTATAGTTCCACTTTGGAGGTCCACATGATTCTATTTTTTTGTTTTTTTCAACATCCTCCTGCCATAATTGTACACACACACACACACACACACACACACACACACACACACACACACACACACACACACACACACACACACACACACACACACACACACACACACACACACACACACACACACACACACACACACACAGGTCCCCAAACTTGCTATATACAAAATAAAATCACACCTGTGTGAAGTGAGGGCTGCTCTTATCATCGTACATCATCATGACATAAAATAGACACTATGCCTATTTGCTCAGAACACTATGATGTAATATAATGATAAAGAAAAGATAATAACAACATCATAGCAATATAGGGACGGAAAGTTTTCTATTTTTATGATTCCCTATTTATCTCTTCAATTGCCCCCGTACGGATCTGGCTATTAAATCGCCCCCGTACGGATCTGGCTATTAAATCGCCCCCGTACGGATCTGGCTATTAAATCGCCCTACAGGTTTTAGAAAAATCATCATCCGACATATTCTGCAAGGTCAAATGTCATATAACTTATAAATAAAAGATGTACTCAAGAACTCTGATTTCTAATCACACTTTAGGATATGTTTAATGTACTGTTTGCACTGTTGACTCTGTACTACTACCGTCACTTTTGCCACTGGTTTGTCAACAACACTTTTTGTTTGTGGCCCGGATACTATGAGGACATTGTAATCTTGTGTTGTTTTTATGCATAGTACAAAATAGTTGTAGGTGTATCCTTTAGGGCGAGGTCGCTTCTTGCCCTCAGGCGTCTTACTGTTCTGGTGTATACTGTAATTAATGGTGCTTCTTATTGTTATTTCTTACCCTTGTATTGCTGTACTCTATATCTGTAACTTTGTAACTCTCAACTGCCATTTCCCCATCTATGTAGGTTGGGCTGAAATGTTGCCCAAATATAGTCATACATCATGGATACATCTTAGATGAGTGATGTCAGTCCACCAGATCTAACAGATATACCTTTAGCGAGTGATGTCAGTCCACCGGACATGTCAGCATTTCCCTGATTTGGCACCATGTTGAAATCTAAAACGTTTGTTACGAAGACCCGGTCGGGTGGCGTGATGAAGATAGTGAGAGAACACTACCTGAGAGATGATATCTGGTGTGGAAGTGAAGCTTGCACTGAATGCAAACAGGAGTCCACAGTGCTGCAGAAAGATGCAATCATTGAGAGCAACCTGTGCGTCTTTCCACATTACCTGCTTCCTGACACTAACGTGGTGTTGCATCAGATTGACGTGCTGGACAACCCTCTGATTCGTAATGTCATTATCCTACAGATAGTGCTCCAGGAGGTCCGCCATCGCAGCCCACCAGTCTATAAACGCCTGAAGGACATCACCCATGACAAAGACAAACACGTTTACACGTTTACAAACGAGCACCATAGAGAGACGTTCATTGAGCGTGAACCAGGGGAGAGCGCCAATGACCGCAACGACCGCGCCATCCGTGTGGCGGCCACATGGTACAACCAGCACCTGAAGACCACTGAGTTGAAGGAGGATGGACTCAAGGTGGTTCTCCTCACCAATGACCGAGCAAACAAGGAGAAGGCAGTGGAGGGCGGACTTCTAGCCTACACATGTGAGGAGTACGTCAAAAGTCTGATCAGCAACCCCGAGCTAGTGGATCATTTGGCATTAACCAGCAAAGAACATAACAAAGTTGGTACTGATAAGGTGGTGTTCCCAGAGCATCTGCCTCTCTCCAGAATCCAAGCAGGAATCAAGAGTGGGACATTCATCCAGGGCACCTTCAGGGCCAGCAGGGATAACTACCTGGAGGCCACTGTCCTCATCCAGGAAGAGGGGGAGGACAGCAACGAAGTTCTGCTGAAGGGTCTTCCGCAGCTAAACAGAGCGGTGCACAATGACGTGGTTGCTGTGCAGTTGTTGCCGAGAGACCAATGGGTAGCACCCTCTTTGGTGTTGCTGCAAGATGATGGCAGCGACGAGGATGATGACACCACTGAGAAAGAAGACGGGGAGAAGCCGCTGAAGAGTGTTGGGCCTGAATTAGCCAGGAAACCCACAGGCAAAGTGGTTGGAATAATCAAGAGGAACAGGAGACCGTTCTGTGGCATGCTAAATGTCTCTTCAATTAAAGAGGCAACACGATACCTTTTTACCCCAGCGGATCGTCATGTCCCCAGGATTTACATTGAGACGCGTCAGGCTGCCGTACTGGTGAGCCAGAGAATAATGGTGGCTATCGACTGCTGGAATAAATACTCAAGGTACCCCAATGGTCATTTTGTGCGCAGTCTGGGCAAGGCAGGGGACAAGGAGACAGAGACAGAGGTGCTACTGTTGGAACATGACATCCCACACCAGGCCTTCTCTCAGACCGTGCTCAGTTTCCTCCCACAGATGCCCTGGACCATCACACCAGAGGACATGGCTGTGAGGGAGGACCTGAGGCAGTTGATGGTGTGCAGTGTGGACCCTCCAGGATGTACGGACATCGACGATGCCCTACACTGTAGGGAGCTGGATAACGGAAACCTGGAGGTTGGTGTCCACATTTCCGACGTCAGTCACTTCATCAGACCTGGCAACGCACTGGACATAGAAGCTGGCAACCGAGGGACCACTGTTTACCTATGTGGCAGGAGAATAGACATGCTTCCTGAGTTACTCAGCTCCAATCTATGTTCTCTACGCTCCAATGTGGAGAGACTGTCCTTCTCGTGTATCTGGGAGATGAACCACAAGGCGGAGATCCTGAAGACCAGGTTCACAAAGAGTGTAATCAGCTCCAAGGCATCTTTGACCTACGCTGAAGCCCAGATGAGGATAGACGATGCCTCGATGAATGATGGCATCACAAAAAGCCTACGAGGTCTTGACAAGCTGGCCAAGAGCCTCAAAAGGCAGAGGATAGAGAACGGTGCATTGACCCTGTCGTCTGTAGAAGTGCGTTTCCACATGGACAGTGAAACCCACGACCCCATTGACCTCCAGACCAAAGAGCTCATAGAAACCAACTCCATGGTGGAGGAGTTCATGGTGCTGGCCAATATTTCTGTGGCCCAGAAGATCTACGAAGAATTCTCTGAGTGTTCCCTGCTCAGAAAGCACGCCGCACCACCTCAATCAAACTATGACATCCTCAACAAGGCTGCCAAGTCTAAGGGCCTGCAGATCCATACAGACTCGGCCAAAGCTCTGGCTGACTCT
Organism: Protomyctophum parallelum; assembly: GCF_964188405.1. NCBI lineage: Eukaryota > Metazoa > Chordata > Actinopteri > Myctophiformes > Myctophidae > Protomyctophum > Protomyctophum parallelum. Next base: position 11,627,287 of record NC_139703.1, on the reverse strand, counting down.
CTGAATGTGGCCACAGTGGACGGTTTCCCCTATTTCAACACGCTGCTACGCATCCTGGCCACCCGTTGCATGATGCAGGCCGTCTACTTCTGCTCTGGCATGGACAGCGACTTCAACCACTACGGCCTGGCCTCACCCATATACACACACTTCACCTCACCCATTAGGAGATACGCAGATATCATAGTCCATCGACTGCTGGCGGTGGCTATAGCAGCGGATGGCACCTACCCAGACCTGGTGGACAAACACAAGCTGTCTGCCCTCTGCAACAACCTCAACTACAGACACAAGATGGCTCAGTATGCACAGAGGGCATCCGTGGCCTTCAATACGCAGTTGTTCTTTAAGAGCCAAGGCATCCTAAAGGAGGAGGGCTATGTCCTGTTTGTGAGGAAGAACGCCATCACTGTCCTCATCCCAAAGTTTGGCCTGGAGGGAACAGTCTTCTTTGATGGCAAGGACAGGTCTGGGCCAAAACTCAGTTTTGATGAAGAGGTCTTTGCTCTGACCGTAGACCAGCACATTTTCCACATGTTTGACAAGGTGAAGGTAACCATCAGCGTAGACGATGGAAATATTCAGCACCAGAAGATCCGCATGGAACTGGTTGAACCCATGATTCCTGGTGTGAGCCGGGAAATACAGTTGGCTTCCCAATAGTACCAGTCGTAATTACAGAGCTCAAGCATTTAATTTAGTTTTAGTTGTCCATGAAGTGCTGGTATAATGTCAGGTTGTGGTTTCTTTCAAAATGTTGTGGTTTAGTATGGCCAACATAAAAGCCTCCACATGGCCCAGTGAGGCAGTATACAACACACTGTAGGTAGGTGGTGTTGTTGTAGTTTAATAAATCTCTGTGGAGGTCTATTGACTTTATTCAGACCGTGGCCATCTTGCCAGCAAGGTGCTAACTAGGTGCAACTTCCCATTGACAGCCCATTCATCCAAACAGAAATGTCAAATCTGATTGTATTAAACAACATCAAACTCACCAACATTGCAGCTGTACGAAAAGCTTGAATTATCCTATTTCTATCTGCAAAGTGTTTGTTTCATATAAATCCACTGTAGACATATTATGAGCTACTTCCTGTCAAGAAATTCCTTGCAGGTGATTCTATTTCTAAGTGTCGTATGTGTATCACCTGTTTTGAATTTGCACATAATGCAGGCAGCAGCAGGAGGTTGCTTTACCGATAACGAGTGCTTCCAAACTCTGATACTTAGAAAAATAATCATCTGCAAGGAATGTCTTGACAGGAGAAACTCATAACATGTCTACAGTGGATTTTGAACACTTTCTTGACAGGAGAAACTCATAACATGTCTACAGTGGATTTTGAACACTTTGCAGATAGAAGATAATTAAAGGTTTTTTAATACAATCAGATAGGACTTTTCTGTTTGGATGTATGGGGTGTCAATGGGAAGTTGCACCTAGTTAGCACCTTGCTGGCAAGATAGCTGAATAAAGTCAATTAATGTTTCAGTTGTCATTACATCTGTAGGTGCCCAACGGTCTCCTGAGCCAGCCAGCAGTGGGCCCCAGCCAGCAGTGGGCCCCAGCCAGCAGTGGGCCCCAGACAGCAGTGGGCCCCAGACAGCAGTGGGCCCCAGACAGCCAGCAGTGGGCCCCAGACAGCAGTGGGCCCCAGACAGCAGTGGGCCCCAGACAGCAGTGGGCCCCAGACAGCAGTGGGCCCCAGCCAGCAGTGGGCCCCAGCCAGCAGTGGGCCCCAGCCAGCAGTGGGCCCCAGACAGCAGTGGGCCCCAGACAGCAGTGGGCCCCAGCCAGCAGTGGGCCCCAGCCAGCAGTGGGCCCCAGACAGCAGTGGGCCCCAGCCAGCAGTGGGCCCCAGCCAGCAGTGGGCCCCAGACAGCAGTGGGCCCCAGCCAGCAGTGGGCCCCAGCCAGCAGTGGGCCCCAGACAGCAGTGGGCCCCAGACAGCAGTGGGCCCCAGACAGCAGTGGGCCCCAGACAGCTGTGGGCCCCAGCCAGCAGTGGTCCCCAGACAGCAGTGGGTCCCAGCCCACAGGTTGAGAAACAGTGGTGTAGTGAAAGTCCATCCTGATCCATATTCATCCGAGCAGTGATGAAAACTAACTTAATGTATTTACTGAAGTGCTTTGATATTTCCATTTTGTAATACTCCACTACACTTGTTTGGCAGCTTTAGTAGTTACTAGTTTGTAAATGTAGATCAACACAAAGCACCCGTTAACCACTTTTGCTTTATCTTATATTTAGCTTGTACATTTGGATGTCAATACTTTTGTACTTTTAGTCAAGTAGAAGTCTGGCTACTTAACTCGGCAGCCCATAGAGTTATGTGTTCTGATGGGCGGACAGCGAACGCTTTTGAGATTTTCAAGTGATCCAGAAAAGGTTGAGAACCACTGGACACACAGCCCAATACAACAAGAGGAGGGGCAAGAACATTTTGGAGCAGAAAGGTAAACAGCGTGTACAAAAATCCTGCCGCTGGGGGTGACGAAGGCGTTGCCTAGCAACCGGGCCAATGTTAAAAGATTATTTTCGGCTAATCAGTTTCATATTTGGTGTAAAGCTTAAGGTACAAACATATACATACTACAGCCAACGTACCAATAGGGGGGGTATGAGTATGTTCGTACTTGGCAATAGAATAATGAATATGTTCATTAAGAATAACCGGTCGGGTGGGGTGATGAAGATAGTGAGAGAACATTATCCGAGAGATCATATTTGGGGCAGAAGGGAACTTTTCACTGCTTGCAAACAGGAATCCACAGGTATAGTGTTTGGAACCATAAAGAGGAACTTGAGATCGCTTTGTGGCATGCTAAACGTCACCACAGCAGACCGGCGTATCCCCCAGATATGTATCAAGGCGTGCCAGGCTGCCACGTTAACGAGCCAGAGGATTACGGGCCACACGGGGGACAAAGAGACCAAGATGGAGGCTCTGCTGTTGAAATATGACATCCCACACCAGGCCTTCTCTCAGACCGTGCTCAGTTTCCTCCCAAAGATGCCCTGGACCATCACACCAGAGGACATGGCTGTGAGGGAGGACCTGAGGCAGTTGATGGTGTGCAGTGTGGACCCTCCAGGATGTACGGACATCGACGATGCCCTACACTGTAGGGAGCTGGACAACGGAAACCTGGAGGTTGGTGTCCACATTGCCGACGTCAGTCACTTCATCAGACCTGGCAACGCACTGGACATAGAAGCTGGCAACCGAGGGACCACTGTTTACCTATGTGGCAGGAGAATAGACATGATTCCTGAGTTACTCAGCTCCAATCTATGTTCTCTACGCTCCAATGTGGAGAGACTGTCCTTCTCGTGTATCTGGGAGATGAACCACAAGGCGGAGATCCTGAAGACCAGGTTTACAAAGAGTGTCATCAGCTCCAAGGCATCTTTGACCTACGCTGAAGCCCAGATGAGGATAGACGATGCCTCGATGAATGATGGCATCACCAAAAGCCTACGAGGGCTCGACAAGCTGGCCAAGAGCCTCAAAAGGCAGAGGATAGAGAACGGTGCATTGACCCTGTCGTCTGTAGAAGTGCGTTTCCACATGGACAGTGAAACCCACGACCCCATTGACCTCCAGACCAAAGAGCTCATAGAAACCAACTCCATGGTGGAGGAGTTCATGGTGCTGGCCAATATTTCTGTGGCCCAGAAGATCTACGAAGAATTCTCTGAGTGTTCCCTGCTCAGAAAGCACGCCGCACCACCTCAATCAAACTATGACATCCTCAACAAGGCTGCCAAGTCTAAGGGCCTGCAGATCCATACAGACTCGGCCAAAGCTCTGGCTGACTCTCTGAATGTGGCCACAGTGGACGGTTTCCCTTATTTCAACACGCTGCTACGCATCCTGGCCACCCGTTGCATGATGCGGGCTTTATACTTCTGCTCTGGCATGGACAGCGACTTCAACCACTATGGCCTGGCCTCACCCATATACACACACTTCACCTCACCCATTAGGAGATACGCAGATATCATAGTCCATCGACTGCTGGCGGTGGCTATAGCAGCGGATGGCACCTACCCAGACCTGGTGGACAAACACAAGCTGTCTGCCCTCTGCAACAACCTCAACTACAGACACAAGATGGCTCAGTATGCACAGAGGGCATCCGTGGCCTTCAATACGCAGTTGTTCTTTAAGAAGAGCCGAGGCATCCTAAAGGAGGAGGGCTATGTCCTGTTTGTGAGGAAGAACGCCATTACTGTCCTCATCCCAAAGTTTGGCCTGGAGGGAACCGTCTTCTTTGATGGCAAGGACAGGTCTGGGCCAAAACTCAGTTTTGATGAAGAAGTCCCTGCTCTGACCGTAGACCAGCACATTTTTCACATGTTTGACAAGGTGAAGGTAACCATCAGCGTAGATGATGCCAATATTCAGCACCAGAAGATCCGCATGGAACTGGTTGAACCCATGATTCCTGGTGTGAGTATCTCAGACTCAGAGACTGAACCACAGGACAAGAAACCCAAACTGGACCGCTGACACAGAATCTAGTACCTCCGCAATGTTCTCCAAACGGATTTGTTGGAGAACAATTTTTACAGCACCATGCACAGTACTCTTTATATTACTGGTAAGTAGAGGAACCACATCTCAAACCTTTACTATCTGCTGGCTCGTGCAGGAAACGTTTCTCCCGTTTCCAGCACGGTGTGGTGGCTTCATACGACTCTACCATTATAAAAGATTGAGCCCTGGCATTGGCATATTAATTCTTGGTTTCAGCCGAAAATATGTTAAAGTATAATGACACTTCTATAGGTTTCAGTTGTGGAGTTACATTGCCATGATATTATATGCTCCGGCCAAGGACCCCTTAGGCCCGAGGGCTGGGTGCAATAACCGCAATATCGCCATACCGGTTTTTTTAATGAAATTAAAATTGTATCATAATAAACAGTGACGCTCAGTCAGTCTAATCATGCCAGCAACACAACAACACCAAAAAACCATGTGCAACCAAGATTCGGCACAAACAAGGGTGGTAACCGCGGTAATAAAAATCCCATACCGCCCCAGCCCTATTAGATGTTGCAGATTAAACCTTTCCATCGACTTCATAGACAGCTTTATAGACTTGTTTGACAGCACTATCAGTGTATTTTAAGACATTTAAAACTCTCAGTTAACTTGACCCTTTTTCTTGGTCTTTTATTGCCTCTACATCGAACGTCTTTGCCAAAAATAGACGATCTACAAGCTCACAACACGTCAGATTGCGCAGTGAAACAGCTCTCAAAGTCACTCTTTGTTAGCACATACGATTTTTCCAATATGTATAAACATCACAAAACTGGGAAAGGGTTTAGGTGATGCTATTTGTAGAAGTAGCTTTGTTTGGTTAATCTATGTACTAAAAGAGTTATTTTGAGACTTGTTTCACCGTGCAATGTAAGTCTTCAATGAGGAGACTAATCAACAGAGCAAGATAAGTGTTCTCATGGCAAGGTAACTACACAACCTAAACCTCTACACAGTGTCCTTGTGCTTCATGTCAGGGGCCTTCAACTCTTTTATTTTTTGTATTGATTCAACCTTTTCATCATATACTTGTTCCATATACTTGTTTGTGATCAGTGTTGTGAAAATTCATGTTTGTTTGTTTCTATTTATTAATAGAAAAAAAAAAGAATCCCTTCTCCGGCAAAAATAGCTGATCTACAAGCTTGTAGATCAGCTATTTTCGGCTAATGTCCCCCAAAACAGGTAGCTTACCGTACTACTGTCCTTACTGGCCTCCCCGGCATGTGCACTTAAGCCCCTCCATGTGACCCAGAATGCTGCAGCACACCTATATTGTGTAGAGATGCTAGGTTTGATATTCACCTCACATCTTAGTTGTTTTGAAAGACATGTGTTCTTTGCACTCCATTTACGTGAGCATTTATCCCGTCATTTGTTGACTAGAGTTCATGTCATTTACTCTGATCTTACACTTTGTAAATCACTCTGGAATAAGAGTGTCTGCTGAATGCCTAAATTGTAAAACTGTAAAAGGGCTTGATATACATCATTGCACGCCTTGCCATGCAATATGTTGATTGTGTTGTGTGACACTGGGGGCACATTAACCAAATCCAACTTCTTTGTCATTTTTGTAGGACAGTATTAGGTTTAGGACAGACAGACAATCGTTAGAAACATGTTGATTCATCAGAGAAATGACATGAGATTTCATGAGCGTTTCATTTACATTTATTATTCCAGTTCAGCTTTACAGCATATCTAGGATACAGAATGTTTGAGGCCTGACATTTTTTATCAAAAGCAAAAATCGAGTAATTAAAGTAAAATAGTTATCATAGAATACTGTGGCTGTACTGGTCAGCTCTCAGTAACCAACAGCAACAAACTGTAGTTGTACAGGTCAGGTTGAAAACCTTTGTATGTGTGTTGTACCTCCTGACCACCTGTACAGGGCAGCTTCCAGTGTCCTCCTGAACACCTGTACAGGGCAGCTCTCAGTGTCCAACTGTAGAAGAGTGGTTGTGCGTCTTCAGCTTCTGTGAGAAAAGTTGACTTTCTTCCGGGCTTCTCTATGTTTCTTACGGTAGTCCTGCACACACGCACGCACGCACGTAGGGCAATTAACCAAAAAATATATCGACTCGACTCAGACATTTAGAATATCTAACCATAATAATTTGTCTTGCTCATGTAGGTTAATCGAACGAATCTTTACAATACATCCATTATAGACCGATTCCGTAGCGGTTTCATGGTCGCAGCCTACGTATTTCCTGTAGGCGGACTCGACGTTGCTGCGGGTTTAAACCCTCACCAGGCGGCCCAGGCCGTAGCGTAACGGTCTGGGCACCGGACTGGTAATCCAGTCGCAGTGTGCCGCGGGTTCGACTCCCGGACCCGACACGGCCTTTACTGCATGTCATCCCCCCATCTCTCTCCCGTTTCCTGTCAGCCTACTGTCTGTCCCTTAAAAAATCAATAAAAGGCGTAAGCCGCAAAAAAAATATCTTAAAAAAAAAAAAAAAAAAAACCCTCACCAGGCGCATCTCTTCCACTACAGTGAACGGCAGAGTGAGAATGTTAGTTTGCCTCAAACTTTACTCTTTTACCTGCTTTTTTACTAACACTAACATTACAAAGATGTCCAGAACATCGAGATGAACCTGTGTAGTTTATGGCTGCTCCAACAGTAGTGGCAACATAAAGAATAAATAAATACGGAATGTCAAAATATCCACCGCGGTGGCCAAGACCAGAGCCATTGAGTAATGGTTGAGACAAAGCAGTGAAAGGTCCTGAAAGATACATAATGTCAGTCTTACCCAATACCCAATCTTTCTGTTTTATGAACACAAGGCTGCTGTATTTTATACCTCATACTAAGCATTTAAAGTATGAGGTATAAAGTACAGCAGCCTTGTGTTAATAAAACAGAAAGATTTCGTATTGGGTAAGACTGGCGTTATGTATCTTTCACTGCTTCGTCTCAACCATTACTCAATGGCTCTGGTCTCAGCCACCGCGGTGGATATTAGACATTCCGTTTTTTTTCTTTTTTTAATGTTGCCACTACTGTTCGAGCAGCCATTAACTACACAGGTTCTCGATGTTCTGGGCATCTGTGTAATGTTAGTGTTAGTAAAAAATCAGGTAAAAGGAGTAAAGTTTGAGGCAAACTAACATCAGTCACTCTGCCGTTCACTGTAGTGGAAGAGGTGCGCCTGGTGAGGGTTTAAACCCCGCAGCTACGTCGAGTCCGCTTACAGGAAATACGTAGGCTGCGACCATGAGACCCGCTACGGAATCGGTCTATACCAGTAAAACACACAAGAAACAGGCTTGCAAAATAATGTGTATTTTACTGGTATGTATAAACCTTATTATTATCATTCCACACCAACAGCAGAAGATCAACAGAAACTGTGGATAGCCTACCTGGATGAGAGAATTCCTCTTCTCCTCCCATGCCTCCTGTTGCTCCCCAAGCTCAGAGGAACGACAGAATAACCTGGGCCCCTCTGTTAGAGGAGAGGAGATAAGAGAAGGAGAGGAGAGAGAAGGATGATAGGGGAGAGGAGAGAAGGAGATTATAGAAGGATAAGGGCTTATTTTACATTCTGTTTTTTTGTAAATGAATGCAACACTTTGTCATGCTACAGTGTCGCACAAACACAGCAAAAATATCGAATCTTACAATATTGTTCGGCAATTTTTGAATTTTTAAGTACATTTGAAAATGGCTAAGCCTGTCTGTGTGTTTCATAAATATGCAACCAATGAAAAGTATTAACAAAGAGCTTGTGACAAACCTGAAAAGTAACACTTTGACATTTTTCAAGATTTCCACCCGACAGTAACGCTCATAAATTATAATGATCAGTTTGGCCGCACAAAAATAGTCTTAGCATTGTGTTTATGTTTGTGTGTGTATTGTTTATGTGTTTGCATGCGTTTATATATATATGCGTGTGTGTGTGTGTGTGTGTGTGCGCGCGCGCACACGTGTGTTGTGTGTGTGTGTGTGTACAGTACAGTATGCGTGTGTCTTACCGGTCAGTCTGTAGTCATCAGCACAAAAGAAGAAGAAATCTTTCTTAACTGGAGTTTGAGGCCTACACACGCACACACACAATATAGAATTAAGTAAATATAAAATCGATAAACACAAGTAATATACAGAAACATACCGAATAATCTCATTCAGGTTGAAGCAGCCCCTCTTATTAACGGCTATTTATGACCAAAATCAATCATTTGACACAAAATAATCATTTACAAATGACATTAGCATAACAGCAGTCCATTAGCTTCTGGAATTAGTCAACTCCCCAGTCAGCTTAACTACTTTTACCATAATTATACTGTATCTGCAGCTATTTAAAAAAAAAGATCTTGAAAAAACGTGAACACTCTGAAGACAGATTCCGCTGTACCACTACTTTAAACACAGTGTTGTTATTAGTAGGAATAAACAAAGAACAGAAGAACCGAGGAGGCAGTGGACTAAGAAAGGGGAGGAACCAAAAACAGTTCCTGTTTCTACACAAAAAGATCCTTGACATAATTTTTTTTGAAAACCACCGATACCGTAATAATATCATAGTAGTGTAATACATAATGATGTAAAATAAAATGGTAAACGGTGCATTTATATAGCGCTTTTATCCAAAGGCACCAATCTGCACAACAGGAGCAATTAGGCGTTGAGAGTCTTGCTCAAGGACACTTTGACACTAACTCTGGGGGAGCCCGGGAGCCACTGCCACCCCTAATGTAATGTAAAATAGCTTTAGTGCTTTATTGCAATAGCATTTATACTGAGGTTCAGTTAAATATAGTATCGCTCACTGTTATCTTCTACATAATTTGATGAAACTGTTAAATCATTTTCTCCAACCACACTTCCTGTTTCTAGAGCGTAGCCTATTTGCACTTCTCGTCAGGTCTACCACTTTGTGGTCAAGACGTTGATCATTTTTCCACACTGAATAATTAGCTGCTTTGAGTTGTCTAAGGCCTTGTCCACACGTATCCGGGTAAACGGATAAACGTAGGTTTTTATATGCGTTTTGGGGGGGTCGCCCACACGCAAACGCGTTTTTGGTCCATATAAACGCATCTTTTGGAAAACTCCTGCCACAGTGTATTTCTTTAAAACTCCGCCTGTGTGTTCCCTGTGTGGACAATGTAAACGGAGTTTTGCATGGGTCTTGCTATTGGTCATATGGACAGAGAGATTTAAAAAAACGTGTCGTATGGACAGAGAGATTAAAAAAAACGAAAATGAAAACGAAAACGCTACGTTTATGTAGGTGTGGATGAAGCCTAATTCTCTGCTGTATCACATTCGATCTTTCCTCTTTTAACATAAACCAGCTATCCAATGGGGTGACAGGTCTGCACAGGGATAGCTATTCAAACAGGTTACTCAAACATGGCTTACAATATGGAATTAAAGTTGCAGTCTAAATTTTAACTTGAAGTATTGATTTGATTCATGCTACTACTGTTATATAAAGATATAATATTAATTATGGATATTATTTATAATGCACTTTACATTTGCATGAATCTAAAGTACTACATATATAAATAAAACACCAGTAAATGTTTGGTATATTATACATATATAAATAAAACAACATTAAATGTTTGGTAAAAGTAATGATGTAATCGTACTCTATGGTGGTCTCTCCGCTCTCCTCCTCTTCTTCTACGTCACGTTGCTCCTCCTCTTCATCAGAGCTGCTGTCTTGGAAACGAGGGTCTGTTTGCCATGACACCTTGGGTCCATGGAGAGCTTCCACACTGTACTCTGTACGCACACACACACACACACACACACACACACACACACACACACACACACACACACACACACACACACACACACACACACACACACACACACACACACACACACACACACACACACACACACACACACACACACACACACACACACACACACACACACACACATTATAAAACCAAATAGGACCAAATGCCTCCCTTCCTGCTTGGTACTCGACATCAAGGGTTGCAGTGGGGTATGGCACTGCAACATACAGTACTACCGTCAGGTCCAGGAAAACAGAAACATTATACTGTATTATACTTTGTTATCAAATGGTGGCGTGCAAAAATAGTGACAATAGCTGATCTAAAGCCTTTGTTATTTTCACAATTGTTTAAAAATCAAATCATTCCTTAACTGTAATCGAGCTAAACGTTTGAAATAATTGTCATACTGATTTGAAGTCCTATCGTGATATCCTATTAAAAAAAAACCCAGATAGGATAACAATGACCAGATTAGATACAGTCTTTAAACCATTAGTAATATTGATAATAAGTGTACAAAACATTTTGACAAGATGGTCCCGGGATCACCCATGATCAATATGTCTGTGTGTACTGACATCTGTTTTCCATTCAACCAACAGCTGCCCTTCATTCTCCAGGCCCAGGCTGCCACCTGCTGGATACACTCTGGTACAACAGTTTTTAACTAAATATTTTGCCCAACTGCCAAACAAACACAGCCGTTTGCTTGGGAAGTCATGTGGTTTTACTGTAGCATTTAAAGTCTTTGGTCATTCACAAAAACACTAGTTTGTTCTGTAGAGACATGGTGAATATGCATAATGACTGTGGGTGTGATTTGATCCTGTAACTAACTACACAGTAAAAGGCATTGATATGTTGTCCAGGGGCCCTGGACAGGATTCACAAACTACAGCTCTTGTGAACACAGTCGCAATGACCTTCTGCAATTCTTTTAGAAATTCACAAAGCGCAGCTACTGAGATTGCAGATGCATGGAGGGGAACAGAACCAGCAACCTTCAGCTCACAAACCTGCTCTTTAACCTCTGAGCTGCATGTCACCCTGTTCAACATGTCTTTACCATGTTATTATGGATTCCACCATTGTTATAGTCTTTACCTGTTTCCTGCTTGCTTTCCAGTTGGGCATCGTCTGAGAAGAAGGAGAACTTGAAGCCCAGGCCCTCGTCCTGTTGTCCTGCAGCGAGGTCAGAGGTCATGTAGGTGGACATCAGGACGTCCGTCTCTGTCCTCGGTCCTTCACCACTCTGCTCTTCCTCCTTCTCCTCCTCCTCCATCTTGTCCCAGCCCACACTCTCAATCCCCTCTCCTGGGTCGTGGTTCTTTTCATCCGCCTTGTGGTCTGTAAGACCGAAGGCAGCCTTCAGGTCCACGGAGACGTCGTAGTAGATCTCTGTGGACACCTCTGGAAGCTGAGATGCTTCCTCCCTCTTCTTCTTCCTGGAGGCTTTACTGAAGGACACAAATTAAACTCTGATGACGCCAATGAACCTGATTAAACTCCGGCAGACTCCATTAAGCCTCAAAATACTCCATTAGCCGTTGGATATCATGAAACCTCATCAGAACTCAGTTCAACTTTAGTAAGGGCCGTTCATGCCAAGCATACAGCTCCTTCTCAAGAAATAGAATATTGTGCCAAAGTATTTCAAACCTATTTTTGTTTTCATCTTTAATTTACAGATGAAAATCAAAAAATCCTATCTCAAAATATTAGAATATTTTACGAGACCACTAAAAGATATGTCGACCATCTGATAAGCATATGAATGTATGCAGTCAATACTTGGTCTGGGCTACCTTTGAAAATTAAAAAATAAAAATCATCAATGGGGGTGGCATGGAGGCATGGAGTGCCTGTGGCACTGTTGAGGCGTTATGGAAGCCCAGGTTTGCTTTGATAACAGCTTTAAGTTCATTTGTATTGTTGAGTGTTATGTCTCACACCTTCCTCTTGACAATGCAACCTAGATTCTCTGTGGGGTTCAGGTCAGGCCAGTTGGCTGGTCAGTTAAGCACAGTAATACCATGGTCAGTACACCAATTACTGCTAGTTTTGGCACTGTGGGCAGGTGCCAAATCGAGCGGGAAAGGAAAATCTGCATCCCCATAAAGCTTGCTTAAGCACTGAAGCACTCTAAAATATCCAGGTAGTGGTACAGTAGATGGCTGTGTTGACTCCAGTGTGAAGTTTTCACTGTCAGTGATGATTTTGGGTGCCATGTCATCTGCAGTCAACATAGCCATCTATCAAGAGTACTTTGTGCTTCAGTATGTTCACAAGCTTTATGGAGATGCCGATTCTCCTTTCCAGCTCGATTTGGCACCCGCCCACAGTGCCCAAACTAGTAATAATTGGTGTACTGACCATGGTATTACTTAACTGACCAGCCAACTGGCCTGACCTGAACCCCACAGAGAATCTAGGTTGAATTGTCAAGAGGAAGGTGTGAGACTCAACAATACAAATATAACTTAACTTACAGCTGTTATCAAAGCAAACCTGGGCTTCCATAACACCACAACAGTGCCACAGGTTGATCACCTCCATGCCACGCCCCATTGATGAAATATCTTTTTCCAAAATAGCCGTTTCGGTGAGGAGTGGACTCCACGCGAGTTAGAACAATTTGGAAAACAATATGACCAAAATGCAAACCATCGTAATTATTAAATCTCTTTAACCTCTGAAATTCATTACAAATGATTGTATTACATTACACCTCTGAAAACCTGAACTATTTGAACCTCATTTCGGAAGAGAGAGAGAGATTGAGAGAAAAGGAGTATGTTCTACCTCTCCTTGGGTTGTTCTTCTGTTTTTGTCTCGAAGGCGACGTGTTCTTGTCTGCTGGGATCATAATGTAACACATCTCTGCACACACACACACACACACACACACACACACACACACACACACACACACACACACACACACACACACACACACAAAGTTACTTGACACACAAACACATCACATTTAGAAAGTGTGTTATCTGAATGCGTTTGTCTTGTTGGTCTTGTGTGTGTTTGTGTGTATTACCTGAAAGTCTTGGCCTTGCTGGGTGTGTGCGTGGTGGTATGTGTGTCCAGGTTGATGTTCAGAACACTCTGTAGGATGGTGAGATTCTTGCTTTTCTCTTCAGCCAAATCCCCCTTCTCCCCTTCCTTCTGACTCCCTGAAGAACCACAGAATACACCTTCACAAAAATAAACCAACCCACAGAGCCACACCCAGATATTGGCTTGGGCAATATGGTAAATGGTAAATGGTGCATTTATATAGCGCCTTTATCCAAGGCGCTTTACATAGATTGTGCATTACATTCACCCATTCACACACACATTCATACACCGATTGCATCGGAAGCCATGCAAGGTACCAACCAGCACATCGGGAGCAATTTGGGGTTCAGTGTCTTGCCCAAGGACACTTCGACATGTAGACAGGAGGAGCCGGGATTCGAACCGCCGACCCATGGATCATTGGACGACCTGCTCTACCTCTTGAGCCACAGTCTATATATATATATATATATATATTGGTCAAGAGACCACTTGAAGCGCAACAGCCCTATTCTGGGTGAACAATAGTCAGAAATAGCAGATATGCAAGCTAAAAACATGTCGCAAGACGACGCACTGAGAGCTTGTGGAACAGATACATTGGCATTGGAAAAGGAAATGTGAAGAGAAATTGTATTTATCTTACAAGGATTGACTCAATTAAGTAAAAAATTTAATAAAATACAACCACAGTAATCTACTGTTGTACTGAGAGCTGACCGTGACCAGTCATTTTTGGGGCTTTTTGAGTGGTGCAACCACTCCTACATCCAGCAATGTCTGTGTACCTGTGTGTGTACCTGTATAAGTGAGCACGAGTATGTTACATATTTATACCAGTAGGGGGCACCAGAGATACAGAGAAGAAATTGGAACGATACAGAGAAGAAATTGGACGATACAAATTGGAATGATACAGAGAACCAATAGACGGGAGTTGCACCACTCGGTTCACACTGGTGTGTTTTTTATGCCTCTATTGATAGGGAAAAGACAGGAAAGGGGGAGAGAGATGGGGAGTGATATGCGGCAAAGGCCGTCGGGCTCGGGAGTCGAACCCGCCGCACACTGTCCGGTTGGCTTGGCAGCCTAGGTGCCCAGACGGTTGAGCCAACCCTCCGGGCCACAAGCAGTCTTCTATGGTTTTACTGTCTGACCAGTATGCGTTTAGTGTGAACATAACAGTAGCTGATGAAGCATTTCCTCACCTGGACCTTCCTCTCCCTCTTCTTCATCACTCTCCAGGAAGTGTGAGCCCATCTGGAAACGCTGGTCCGTACCGAACCGAGACTGGAGCGCCATCAGCTACAAACATGACACAACACCAGTTATGGATCAACCAAACAACTTGTCCATCAGCTCACACTACACTGTTCTCGGTCACATTTCATTTTACACTAATGTGATGATTTGATATATATATTTGTGATGTAAAACCAGCTGACACAGAATGCCTGTAGGCTACTTCCTTTCCTATTAAAACATCCTGGCTAATATTCCTAAAACACCCTGAAGGACTGCTCTCTCCTTGTTGTCTATGCAGATTTATGTTGGCGACTTGTTCAACTTCACATACGTTCTTATTTACAGTAGATATATAGCACGTATACTGCTTGCTTGCTTGACCACAAATGTAAAGAATGGTATTTAGATTTGATGTTTACCTGTATCCTAGTTACTTTGCAGCACTCTATGTGACCATTTCATCTGTCGTTTGTTGACTAGGGTTCATGTCATTTTGTCTTACCCTTTTAAAGTCACTCTCTGCATAAGAGCATGTGATGAATAGCTTATGTAGAGTCTCACCTTCTGTCCAGCTTTGCCTTCAAACTGAGGTTTGATCTGAAACCTGCTGTCTTCATCATCACCATCCTCATCATCACTGTTGTCAAACAGCTTACAGCCTGAGGGCTTCTGGAAAGACATTACACATGCACACAGTTACAGGACTCATCATGGCCCTCATTTATCAATTGAGTGTAAAATCTGCCACAGATTCGAGTGCAGGTTTCATAGTACACCCACGTCGCCACGGCATTTATAAAGTGATCGCAAACAGCTGATCCTTCCTTAATTTCGTTCTGACGTTAATAAATGTGACGGCTGAAATCTATCTGGCACTCCCTATGAAATCAAGCCTCGCCCTCGTTTTTGCGACATGAACACATGCAATACGTCCTTGAAACCCTGGTTACAGGAAGAAAAAAAAAGGTTCTCCCGTGCCTTGCTGCCCGCCTCACCCCCCTCTCTCATACACACACACACACACACACACACACACACACACACACACACAACTTGCAAGCCCTGCCCAACTAACTGGTGTGTTGTTAAATAAATAAAGAACGAACACCTGCATGAATTAAATAAAGTTGTAGGCCTACCCTGTCTGTTTCCCTCTCACCTCGCTTGCCTTGCTGTCATGCACGCGCACACGCACCTACATGACACATCGACATCGCATCGCCATGAATGGAATACGTTTGTAGGCTGGCCTATATTAATTTTACCCATTTGTGCGCAGTGCACGGCGAAGGCGTGAGACTGCGCACTGCTGTGATAAGTCCTGTGGGTGAGTGTCAGTGATGCCTGCATGAGATGCCTATCATGTCGTCAAGGCAGTCATAATCAACGTTGTAGTGATTTGATCATTGATGAACGAATCATAAACATATGGATGAAGGCTTGCCGCTTGCATGTGTGCTGGTATGTGTTGGCGACGCACGCCGCGGTCCCGTCCTCCCGACCCCCTAAAATAATCTCGCTTTTATCTGAACTGTCAAAGCACTTATTTAAATGGTGAATGATTAAGCCCCTTACGCCTATAGCCTGCTACAATTGCAAATAGGCAAGCTGTATATGCTTGTCATTGTCACTTGGAAATAAAGTCCATTTATGCCTTTTTTTAAATAATATCACACAGACAGTACAGTGATATAGGCATCTGATGTCATGCCGCATGCTCCAAAACATCTCACAAGTGCGCTCGCATAACAAGGCCAGTAAAGCACTGTTAGATTAAGCACAAACTAATACATTGTAAACATGTTAAATTGTTTTTAGTTTCACAAATTTAATTACTTGTAAAGTTGGAAATCTCTTTTTTTTTTTTTTTTACATGTATAGTTTTATATTAACATTTTAGGAGTGAAAACATATGCTTAGATGCCTGTGACAGCGTGTCAACAGTTCAGACAATGCTGCTCCGCTTGTGTACGACAGAAAAACAGCCGAGGACAAAGCATACGACCAGACGTGACTTTTTGTCCTACTCAAGTTCAATTTCAAGCTTTGTCGGAAATGGTAAATGCCGAAACTTTCGGTAATTTTGGCGTGCACCCATATTTTGGCGTACGCACGGTTGATAAATGAGGGCCATTGTTACTAGTAAAGTTCACCAGAACATCATTGGGACTTGTGAGGGTTGTCAAGCTTTGTCTCAATGTTATCCATCGTCTTTAGACTTTGAAAAACAAGTGTTATACTGTAGCTCACTGGCTCTCAAAGTGGGGTCTGAGGACCCCCAGGGGATCTTGAGGGATTCCCAATTTAAATAGTTGCCAAGTGGAGCTATATAGATCTGCAAGCCAGAGAGCATACAAATGGGCAGCGGTTTGGTTCCATTTACGATTGGAACCAAATGCCCTACTTTATCACACAAGAGTGTAACACAGAAGTATTGAGAATTCCCAATCTACAATCTCACAGCACATTGGCTATTTTCACTAATTTACATTTCTTTTTTTTTAAATAATGATAAAAATGGAACAGTTTTGGATATTGTAGATACATATAGCATAGATCAATGACATCATTTTGCACATACACAACATGTATACACATGTATCAACCACACCCACATACCTGTATTGCCTCATCATCCCCCGAGCCGTTTAATTGGTTGTCCACAAGCAGGGTTTTTTTCACTGAGGTCTGTTTGACTTCGTCATCATCATCATCAGAGCCGAAGACAATGTGTTTACCGCTCCCAGCTGCTGGAGTGTCCTAATAGAAACATCACAATAATGATAAGAATGATAAGAAGAAGAAAAGAGAGTTACAGCACATTTTAACAGCGGGCGACAGCCTGGCGTATTTTCCGGAAGTGTGTTATATTTGTCTATGGGACCCGGCAACTACTGGCGATAACAGGCGAAGAGGCGATAGTCGAACAGTGGGCGGAGGAAGGTCGTTCAAAAACATGAAAATATTTGATCTTTTGGACGACAACGTCCGGCGATAGCCAATCAAATTCATGTGTTGCTTTGTTTTCCCTCCACGCGGAACAGTGATACGTTTACATTACATACGGTAATGACAGCAGGAATGCCCACTAGGAGATTTCTAGCTCCCAGAGTAGCCACTGTTAAAACATAGGGTGGAGCCTGATTTATGCTCTGCTGCACAACGGTGTCACGTGCTCAACATAGCTCAGTGCGCATCACATTGTGACGCATAGTGAGCTTGTAGGTCTGCTATGTCTTCATCTGAGACAAAGTATGACTCAGGCTTAAAGGAGTATAGTTCACCCAAAAACAGTCCAAACTTAATGACAGGATGGATGAGCCAGCCAAACGAAATATGTGTGAAAATATGCTGCTATACTACTATATGCTGCTCACAAAGAAGGGAATAACAACTTTGATCTATTCAATACATACATAATATTTATATTCCTATATTTGCTTTCTACTGTCTGCCTGATACGCCATCGCATGGCGTATGACAAGATCTGTTCTTGTCAACAAGTGACACAGCCGTGCAACAGCATATAAACTAGAAAAAGTGCCCTTCTGGGCACAGGTCTCCACCAGGTTATCCACAGATCCGTGCAATTAGAGGTAAAAACACTTTTCGGCCAGTTATAGCGCCACCTTGAGGCTGAGTTGGAATTGTTCATGTGGCATTTCGTCCTCGGCCTAGTGGGAATGTGGGTGCACAATTTCACGGAAATCACGCGATGTGTTCATGATTTGCAGCATTTTGTTTGAAACTGAGCACTCCTGTGAACTTTGGAAGCCAATCTTAACCAATCAGGATGGAGTCTGAGAAATCTGAAAGACCCGTTTCGTTGAATGGCTCTAGAGAGACTGTGTACCAATTTGCGTGATGTTTGGACAAAATGTGTAGGTGTACTGTGCAAAAACTTGTTTTGCACAAAGCGGCCTCCTGGTGGCGCTATAACAGGCCGTTCTGGAAAGTTCATCGTTGGCATCCAGGGAGTGTGTGTGCAAAATATGGCATCGACCGGGTTAACGGTGGCCGAGATTAGCTGTTCACGGACACACGGACGGACGGACACACGGACGGACGGAGTGCAAAACATACTCTCCCCACATGCCTTCGGCCTGGTGGAGACAATAAGTCCTACTGTAAGCAGAGAGATAGAGAGAAGAGGTAGTCACCACGTTGCCCAGAGCTCCCTGAATGATCTTCTTGTGCTGTTCGACCAGTTGGACTCTGTGCTCCATGGCCGCCAGGCGCCTCAGGTTGGACTGCCTCTGCTTCTCTTCATCCGGCTCTTCAGCCACTCTGACCGAACTCTCCTCTTCCTCACTGGACGACGACGAGTCAGAGCTCGTCTCGAGGTTGACCCGTGTCACCGACTGCTGCTTTGAATCCGGCTGTCTCTCCGGAGACGAGAGCGTGTTGGCGACGTGTTGCGTCCCTGAGCTTTCCGTCTCCATCTCCTGTGGGTTTGAGGACATTTGTGTCTCCTGTAGTTTTAGGGACTGTGCAGTCTGCGGTTTCGAAGGCATCTTTGTCTCCCGTAGTTTTGAAGACGTTTCCATTTCCTCTGTTTCTGAGGACGTCTCATCAGTTTCTGAGGACGTCTCATCTGTTTCTGTGTCCTGCGGTTCTGAAGATGTTTCTGTATCCTTTGGTTTTGAAAAGGTTTCTGTCCTCAGTGTCACTGCTGCGTTCTGTAACTCTGTCGTGTTTAAGCCAGTCTGTCTCGGTTCGTTTATTCGCTCCTCTTTCGTCTCTTTCTCTACTCTCTCCATCAGTTTCTTTGTCCCCTGGAAAGCAGGGAGACATGTCACCTTCTTCCTCACTTCCGTTTGCCCGTCATCATCGCTGTTCTCCATGATGGCCGCCAGGATCTCGTGTGGCATGATTCCCTTTTTGGGGGCTCGTGGTGGCTTGGTGTTGGCACAAGGGATGCTGGGAAGTGGAGTTTCTGTTGAAGCCAGTGCTTGTGTTGTTGAGGAGGCACTCGGTGTGGGTGGACTTCCTGTCTGGGTGGTGGAGGGGACTGTGGGAAGAGTCGTTTGTGAGTCTGAAACAAGCTGCTGCAGGTCAGCCAGAGAGATCTCCAGTCTGGGACAGTTTGAGAAGAGAGCCTCATACTCACTGTCGCCTTCATCACCGTCATCATCGTCATCATCACTGCTGTCATCATCATCATCAGTTTCACCACAATCATCAGCAGCAGAAGTCTTCTGGACATTTTCTCCTTGTGAAGTGTCTATGTCAGAGCTACTGTTTGCATCTTGATGATCATCATCCTCCTCCTCCTCCTCCTCCTCCTCTCTCTCAGACTCTGAGGAAGGCGAGTCCGTTACAGATGCCCTCTCCTCCTGGCTGAGGCTCTTCAGACGTTCTCCCTGTACCTCCTCTGTGTTCCCCGCCTTCCCTCCGCTCCCCCTGGCACTGTGAGGAGCTGGAGGTCTCTTGGAGGTCAGCAGTTCATCAGTGTCTGCCGAGTCATAGTCGTCCTCATCTTTATCAGCCATGACACCTGGAACCACAATCACAGTCACACATGATGCTAGGTTATTGGTTTACCAGTGACCCTAGTTTATTGAGGCACTACACTGTCTCTCTGCATTTAATTTGATGCGTTTACCTTGCTTAGTGTAAGTCGTAAATGTAAGCATTTAAGCAAATCAGAGACATCTAGTACTGCTAGTTTTCTACTCTAGTACTGCTAGTTTTCTATCCTACCAGGACCTCTAGTACTGTTGGTTTTCTATCCTGCAGGAACCTCTAGTACTGCTGCTTTAGACTGGTTTGGTTCCATTCGTACACTGGTCCGTGACGAAACGCATAGTAAAGTCAGCTTTCTTGAAATAAAAACGTTTGACAGGACAACCAATGTGACAGAATACAGGTACCCTTATGCTGCTGCCGGGACCTGCCAGAATTGTCCAGGAAGTCTACTCCAACCACTTCCAGACGGTCATCCTCTTCCACTTCCTGCCCCAGTGCACCCTGGGAGCTGCGTTGGTTTTTCACTAGCCTGCGTATCTCCTCATCTGAATCGTCGTCGTCGTTCAACACGCACACCACCTTCGGTCGCCTCGCCGCCGCTCTGCCGTCTCCGTTATGCAGAGGAGTGCTGGGAATGTCTGGGGCCTTGGACCTTGGATCAGTGGGAACACCGGGCCTAGAACCACAATGAGAAGCACAGACCTAGGATCAGAACAATACCCCCATAAGAGAAGATTTATTTTTTAAATAGCGGCTGTATAACTATTCCTCATCTTGCTGAGGACTCCCTGGAACCCCCTCAAGGAGTACTTTTGAGAACCACTGTTCTATAGTAACAGGAGGTCATCTGAACGCGTAAAGGCCTATTCATACTCCAGTTTTCGTATAGGTAATAAGGTGACCACCGAAACGGTGGTCAGTATCAACAGAGAGATGTGTTCGGGTGAGTGGTGAAGCTTACCACGGCGGCATGATGTCATGTTTTCGGTGGTCACCTTATGACCTAAAACTGGACTATGAATAGGCCTTAACACATTTAGTACAGGAAGTGCCTTCAAAATAAAGGCTATAGAGTGCCAGAGTTGTCTGATCGCTTTTACTTTGAAAGCCATGAAACAGGAAACACTTGCCTAAAAAAGTTGACTTTACAAAGGGACCTCACATCCCCGATCATCTTAATATATTGTTTTACGCTCCAAAAAGCGTTCATATTTTGCGAGAGAGACGGATGAGGAACAGAAATGAAGCGCCAGCATATCGATCCATTCATCACCACGGAGAGCGCCCTGGATTAGGAGATACGAGTCATTCTTTCCGCTGCGCTAACATGGGAGTCAATGACAAGCTAATAGTTGCACTGAGCGTTAGCATACGGCAAGCGAAAAGCGAAATGCCAAAAAAAAAAAATAGGAAAAATTCTGAATATTCTTATCTCGCCCCGCGTCGCTGGGACGTCGCTAGGACGTCCTCACACGTCAATAGTACTAATATTTCGGGATCCTTATGACGTGCTCACACGTGTTTTGTATAGAATCTGTTAACAGTCTCATCAGTCTCAACGTCTACCTGCAAGCTGCATCGTCCACAGCAGATAGGGTGGAGTCCACGGCCGTGTCCTCAGGCACTGTCCGTCTCTTCTTGGGCCTCCAGGGAATGGACGGAGGAAACTCGCCCCGCCTCTTCTTGCTGATGTCATCGTCACCTCCCGTCAGCTCCCAGGTGAGCATGGAGACGGGGGTGGGGGTCTCGTCAGGGGTCTCCAGTCTCTTGATGTTGTGGGAGTGTTTGGACGGGTCGTAAGACACTGTCTTGCTCCGGTTCCCACGGCGGACCGTCAGCTCGACCACGGGGAGGACCCGCCCAAACTTACTGACCACCCAGGAGCCCTGTCACACACCACACACGCACAGTTAAAATAAGTGTTAAATAGTGGTAGCTCTTCATGTTGGGTTACCAATTTTAACCAATTAGAAATAAGACCTCATACAGGATAAACAAGTGTTTGAAAATGTTGTTGAATCGAAAGGGATGAAATGGATAAAATGAAACAGATAAATGAGCAGCAGACAAAAATTGAACTGAAACACAAGCTGATACAATTAATTCTCATCATTCATGTCTTAGCAATTACATTATTTAGTTACTGTATAACTAAGCTACAATATAAACCCCCTGGCAGTGAGACCTCGTGTCCTGGTACTTCAGTTCCTGGTACGGCTGCCTTCATGTGGAAGTTCTCCACCCCAGCCTTCTTCAGTGACTCCAGAACCAGCTGCTTGGGGTCTGAAGGCTGCTGCTGCTGCCTCTGTTCTGACAGGGCCTGCCTCTCTTCTGCTAGCCTGAGACAAACAATACACCATCTGATATACTGCATGTCATCCTAAGAGATTCAGACCTCATATAACAGAAATATACACACATTAACCAAGCCATTTAGGACGGGAACCCCTTTGGAGTTTTTTACATTTCAAGACGGCGGGAATCCCTTTTGGGGTAGTCGTTGCAGTATATAGCAACATACATTTATTGTGCAATTTTTAATACATAGTGTAGCCCGGGTGGAAAACAAGGGGTTAAACTGAATCCTTTAAGACGAATTAAGCAAATACTACGGAGTGTGGTTTTATGTTGTGTGAATGTGGGTATGTGTGGGTGTTCAGGATTGGACAAAAAAGGTTTTAGTGAGTACCACCTACGGTAATTGGCTGTGGGTTTTGGGGAAGGAGGAAGCGAGAGAGAGGGAGGAAGAAGGAAGTGGGGAAGAGAAAGGAACGAGGAGGAACGAGGAGAGACGGTTTTGGAGAGAGAAAGATTTAAGAACTGTACAAAACATTTAAATAGTTTGTTACTGACGTTTTCTGAAAAACACCAGTATATGTTTACTGTTGGACATCATGTGCGTGTAGTGTAAGAGACGTTTACGGTGCGCCAACGTTGTGGACGAGAGAGTTCAGCGTTTGTTATTACGAGCGTGGAGTCTACTGGACGGAGAACAACACCAGTCGCGATTGTCGAGACGTCGGCTTGGAGAAGACTGTTCCGTACCGGGAGCCCGGCTTGTGTTGCCGTTTGAAACGTTTGTCATTGCCAGTACTGAGTCTACAACAAACTGTGAGTTGAACTGTGTCTGTTTGGAGCTGCTGCGGGGACCGGAATCATCACATCGCGGGAGTGACGACGCACAGGCCTGCAACGTAGTGTGTGTGTGTGTGGGCCCACAGTCTGTTTTACATGTAACGTCCCATTCAATTTAAGGTTCAGTGTTATGGTTTAAGTTCATGGTTTAAAGGTAACTTTACAACTACTTTTGGGTTTCATTAGTCAGGGAGAGAGATAGGGAACAGTTTAGGTTTTTGAAAACAATTGAAAGGAATTGGGTTAGAAGATAGTATTTCATTTGTGTTATCAAAGAGTTCACATAAGTATACCAGCTATAATTGATAGTTGTTGTAATATTTTGAGTATTGTGGATTTGATTATTTTAAAAGATCACTAAGCCTTGTCTATTATTTTATAAGATCTGTCTTTTCTTTTCTTTATTTATTTTGTTTATGATTTTTGTTACTTTAAAAAAACACTTTCACATTTAAAAGAAGGGATTCTTTATATATATATAAAAACTAAAAAAGACAAAAAACGACAAAAAGTGCTTTTTCCCTTTTGGTTTAAAACGTTGTCTGGGTCCATTATTACGAACTCAAACACACCCCAGTTAGCCAGGCGGTTGGGGTGCTACAGAAGTTTTTCAGAAAAAAATCCAGGGACCATCAAGAAGCAAAGATTTGAGTCCAAAATGTTCGCTTTAAAAAAAAATATATATACATGTATATTCAAAGATTTTCACGTGATACTATAATACAAGCTCATAGTGTGGCACGAAGTGACACAGTATGATCTGCTTTATTATTTTTTTTAGCTCAAATCTAAAATGACACTGGTCTTAGTTGGTTAAATAATAATACACCAAAGGCTTTATGTGTGTATACATACAGTAAATAATATACTAACCTGTCTAGGAAGCTCTCCTTGGCAGCTTCTATCTGCAATGTTCCTCCTTTCCATTTAGCCTTATTCAACACACTCGTACCTGTGAACAACAACACAAACAAACAAACACTCACATTCAATCACAGCAATAACAACTAAACTAAGTAAGAACGACCAGGAATGCACTGATTGGGCCGATACCGATTTAGATGTTATTCGCTCCCCATTTTTTTTTGCCAGGGAAACAAATAAATCTGTGTGTGTGCACGTGTGTTCTTTCTTATACTATACTAATTCCAAACAAATACAACTTGTATTGTATGTAATCTTCTCTAATTGAACGACGCATTTCAAATGTCATATTATAAAAAGTGATAAGTCATTAAAAAAGTCGCATGACAATGGAGATATCTTACATCTTTTGAATTCTGCATCTGTGATGGTGATGTTGACGTAACCAAAGGTCTTGTATGGAACTCCTGCAGAGAGACACAGTCAATGTACAGTATACAGTAACTCATTCACAATGTTTATTAGTGTCACTGTCAAGTATACTTGTTGTATCCACTTCAAGCAATCGGTAACTTTTTGTGTGTGAATAATCAGTATGGAAAAGTATGTTAATCAGACCCAGTGTTTGTCCGGCGGAAACCTCGTATGAATCTGATCTCAGGTCAGAATGGGTTAAGCATTATGTTATACTTTAGCTATAAAATAGCAGATCTACAAGCTCATATCGCGGCACGAGTGCCGCACTAGGAGCTTGTCGGTGTGCTATTGTTGAAAATGCGGCTTGTAGGTCTGCTATTTTTTTTAATGCGGCTTGTACGTCTGCTATTATTTTTAATGCGGCGCAAATCTTTGAATATATATTCTTTCAGAGGGAATGTTTTTAACTAAAATCTTTGCTTCTGGGGAGGTCCCTGGAACAACATATTTTCAAATGGGGGTCGGCGGCCATTCCGGCCAATTACATATAATTATGTCAGGCCTAAATGGGATAATACAATATAACTAACACATCTGCAGTGGTTGTAGACTTGTAGTTATAGTTTGTTGAGAAGATTTCTGTAGAACAGACCCGTACAGGTCCATTTGGATTCATTTTCCGCTCTCAAGGGTTAAATTATTGTTACTTCATTTACAAGGAGTCTACACAATTAGAGAATGTAGAATAACTTTTACTTTGATCAAGCACAACAAAATATTTTTTAGTTTTGGGTCTCTGAATGTCATCAAATGGTGGTCCGTGGCTCAAATAACGAATAAATAATGGACTTGAAATGAAAAGGGTTGAAAACCACTGCTGTAGAATTTAGATCCTGTGGTATAGTAGGACACCTATTGGTTGACAAGTGGTACCTGAAGGTCCAAATTCAGTCTCCTCTGAGCATTAGTATTGTCACGATACTGGATTTCAAACTTTGATATGATATATTGAAAAGTATAGTTTTTCAATACCATTTTCAATACCATAAAACCACAGAGATTTCTCTGAGGTTTTAACATTGTAAGTACAAATAAAAGCTTATACATTTTCATAGTAACATAACATAAACCAAAGTGCAGATAAGAGTTGTGAAGCACAATAGCATTTAATTTCTTTCTGACCATAGTCAACCACATCATCTACTGTAGGTTTCTATTCAGATATTAACCAATGCATCCGGTCTTTCCAGGCTGATTTGTTGCGTTCCGTGAATTTGTATTGTTGTCACTTCGAAGTGACAAAACGAGATCCGAATTCACAGAACGCAGTGAATCAGACTGGAAACAAGGCTATTTCCAAACAGCATATAGGAGTGGAAACCAACTGGGACCAAGGCTGGTGGAGCGGAGGATAGGAGCAGGGACACTACTGACTATAGAGCACCGAAGTCCTGACGTAACTCGCTCATCCCTTCGATTCCCCTGGTTCGCGGAAATAATTTCTCTATGGAGAATAACATGGGGTGATCTTAATATCGTCTACTATAAGCGTTGTGGTCCAAAAATAAACAAGCTGTCTCTGCGTTATTGTCAGGGAGGTGTCTCTGTATCGTTTGCAACAGTCAGTCACTCATATATGATACAGTCTGCTTCTAGCGAAAATGTAACTAATTCAGTAGCAGTAACATTAGCGTTTTCTCTCAGTCAGTTGATTCTTCATATCCATATGAGTGAAGCGGCCGGGATGACATGTTCATTTTTCAAACACGGTTCTTATATGAAGCAATCTAAAAATCCTCCTATGGCAATTTCAATGCAACTAAAAAAATACGTGAACCTGAGGACTGACGCCCTCTACTGAAAGTGACGTCAGACTTCGGTGCTCTATTACGTTGCCCTACGCATGTTTGTGCTACCCCCACTCCCCCACGAGAGCGTCGCGTTTCCTCATGCAGATTGGCTACTTTCGCCGTTTGATAGCTTTGATTTGTCCTAATGTTGGTGCTCAATAGAGCGTCGCAGTCCCTCCCCCTTTCAGAACAACGAGTGGCCCAGGAAATGAATCCCAATGCATTTTTCCCATAGGCATTTCAAAACGTATTTATTTAAAGACCTTTTAAGCGTCGTACGAAGCCAACTCTTGTCGTGACAAATCATGACAACACACACAATTTTTCGGGCCAAACAAAGAATTAGAAAGTAGAAAGAAACGGCAGGTTACACTTTTTTAAATGTTTTTCTTCTTTGTAATTATTTGTTTGGTCCAAAATATTGTGTGTGTTGTGTTGTCATGATTTGTCAGGACAAGAGTTGGCTTCGTACGACGCTTAAAAGGTCTTTAAATAAATACGTTTTGAAATGCCTATGGGAAAGATGCATTGGGATTCATTTCCTGGACCACTCGTCGTTCTGAAAGGGGGAGGGACTGCGACGCTCTATAACAATTAAACGTTTGCTAGACCAGGTGTGGAAGAGGGGCTGCTTCAGTGCCTCAGCTCTGGGCAGATTCACATGGGCAGAGAAAATTATGTTAAGAGGATCACCCTACGCACAGTGCGTACTGCGCATATGCCTGGCGACGGTACTGGATAGGAGAAAAGACACCGGCGTGTGTGAGCTACATAGCTACAAAGGCAGGAGGGGAGGGGCTGTACGTAGCACTCTAGGGCCGCGATGTGTGTGTAATCCTGCCGCATATGTGTCTCAACCAACGAGAGACAGAGTATCGATACATCGATACTATGGAAAAGTCATATTGAACAGTTTTTATTTTTCAGAATCTATATTTACTGAGCATGCATGCATAATCTATTGCAGCTGTTTCCAGGTTTTTTATTTTGCTCAAAGGCCCACTTTCACCACCGGTTAATTATTATACGGGCGGCAGTGGCTCAGGGGTAGAGTGACCGGATGGGAACCCCAAGGTTCCCAGTTTGAACCCGGGCTCCCCTAGAGTTAGTGTCGAAGTGTCCTTGAGCAAGACTCTGAACCCCTAATTGCTCCCGATGTGCAGATTGGTGCCTTGCATGGTTTCCTCCGGCATCGATGTGCGAATGTTTGAATGTAATGCACAATCTCTGTAAAGGGCCTTGGATAAAGGTGCTATATAAATTTACCATTTACCATTAACCCATTTATTTATAGAGAATTCCTTTTATACTTACTATACAATATCTGACGTTTTCCTTTTCTGTCTATTTTTATTAACTATTTTTGTAAGAGCAAATCATTGTAGCTTGTAAGGAAAATACTTTTAAAATGTTCTCCTCCTTCATTTAAAGTGGCACTATGTAACTTCATTTTAATGAATACATTGTAATTTTGTCCAATGTGTATGGTAGATTACAATATAACATGTATTGTATACCATATACCATGGGGTAGTTGTATTTTGTCTCCCTGGTCTTCTATTGAGACTTTTAGATTGTGTCAAAGGTCATGTCTCACCTAGACACAAGACTGGCTCGAATTTTGACCTGAAGGTTAATTCAATTTATCCCCTGAGCAAGCAGGCAGGCTCTATTAGCTCAATGTTAAGCATTTCAGAACTTGCGCAGGGAACCAGGTTCAAATCCGGGGTAGAAGAGGAAAGTTACAATAAGTTCAAACTCCATTGACAAGCAGTATGTGATCACGCACAAGCTCCCAAGCTCTAACGTCTCTCCCCAAATCCCTGCTCATGTTTAGAACATGTCAAATAATGCTCCTGTTCACTCGCCATCACCACAACAGGCCCAGTTTGACAGTTTAATACAGTTGCCAGATATGAGTTAATCGAACAACTCTGCAAGGCACTTTAACGGTTCCTTTTAACAATTCCTTAACAAAAAACCTCCATATAATATAATTTAGGCTAATTCAATTTCGTTCCCTGGAACAAAATATTTTGAGATGAAGGCCAAATACATCATTTGGGGATGCTTGGCATGAAAAAGTAGTTTAATTAATGTGTAGAATCGGCCTCAGTTCAGGTCTGTGTAGTAATGATCCTGTCATCTGTGTAGTAATGATCCTGTCATCCTACCCTGGTCGTCCCTCCTGGTTCGGACCTCCACGTCCTCCACTTCTCCAAACTTTCCAAAGCGTTCCCTCAGGTCCTTCTGGGTGATGGTGTGGCCGAGTCCGCCCACATACAGCCGTCTCATCATGACTGCAACCAACTACAGCCTCTGTGTCTGTCCGTCTGTCTGTAGGGACTCAACTACAACCTCTGTGTCTGTCCGTCTGTCTGTAGGAACAAACACAAAGACAGTGCTTTGCTGTTGGGCAGAAAACTCTTATCTCCATATTCTAACTTTTCAATTTCATGCAACTTGATTTAGTTTTTCTTTTACACTTACATGATCAGAGATTTAAAAGCAATCAATGAATATACTGCACGTAAAGACTACAATTTGGAAAATTGTCATAGAAGTATACACAATTGATATTTCTAGATTTGCTAAAATTGCAACAAAACCTGTATATAATTGTGGGCATAAACAAGTGTCTCATAATGATTTACCTTTACCATGCATGTTTAAATACATTAAACTACTTTGCATTACTGTGATGACCATTTGTCTAATATATTTTATTTGACATTAACATTTTTGGAAGAAATAGCCAATTTTACATTGAGGTGTCCGTGTCCACTCTTTATTAGAAGGTTTTTCTTTTGTTATATTGGCGGTTTTCAACTACAGTACGAACCCAATACAACAACAGTAGTACTAGTTTACAAAACCGTTCTCAAAGCATTTACATGGCTGCAATTCGAAACATTTTATGACATTAAATGTTCTATATAATAAAGTATTCAATCAATCAATCAATCAAATCTCATTGAAATACTGTAATCGACTGTAATCTGGGTTGTGGGTACAAAATCCTTTATCGTCATAACATTGATGACACTGATTATTTAATAGATAGTTATATACCCGGTAAGCAGATTTTGGACATTATTAAATAGTATATGTTCCAGTATGGCACAGGACGGAATGAAATAGACATTAGACAACAGCTAGGCTAAAGGTTAATCGTGTTAACACGATACCAACAGAAAACCGTTTAAAATCCCCAACTACATAAAACAACAAACAAAGTGTTATTGAATTAACACGATAATAAACACAGAATAAATGTTTACCTCACATGTATCCAGTAGGGGTTACACTCACTCCTCTCCGGAACTCTCGAGAACAACATTACATGGTTCCGGGGGAAAGGTTCCGTTCCGCTTTCCCTTCATGACATGTATGACGCACACATCAGACGTGCTCATTTCATCGCATTTTAAAGGGGGGGACGTTAAACATTGATTTGTATTGTTAGGTAGGTGGATTTAATGAATTAACTCAATCTAATATCCAATTACAATCTTAACTCTACATATCATTCATAATATCAAACACTAAAAAGAACTAACGTTAATATGATATGATTTCACTGATACAGACAGTAACGTTTACCCGCATGTGAGGTCATGAGTGGTACGGTCCTCGAGCGCCAAGCTGAAACCCCGAAACCATTTGTACACATACTACGTACAAACATAAGCAAGGTGAGGAATACAATATTCACTACCACACTCATAATAACATTATTATGTTTTGTAGGTGACACAATACTTTATGGTGTGTGTGCATGCGTGTCATGGACTATTAATGACAGACATCTATAAGCACTTGCTAGCACTTTTGAGCATCCTTTTAGCCGCGACTCGAGAACTATAACCTTGTCTACATAGAAAAGGTAAACAACTGGGTCCAGAAAGGGGCTAAGAATTAAGTATTGTGTAGTGAGGTGGAAAGCCTGGTGACACTTAATTGACAGACAGACAGTTAGCCAGTCAGTCAAACAAACAAACAAACAAACAAACTACTACTGAGTACAGTACTGCACCCCCCCAGACGATTGCGTCCTTTCTCAATTTAGTAAGGATGCATGATACATCAATCATCATGCAGATATAGTGTCATTTCCTGACAGTAGGTTAGACATAAAACCGAAAAAGATTCCACGTAAATTGCACACTGCCTTCATGATTTGAGTCATTTTCAAAAATCCACCTTGCCAAGCCGTGGATATCCACGGATATCCGTAGAGAGAGATCTTTACCTGTACTATATTTTTTACCTGTACTTTGAGATTTTTCCTGTACTTTTAAACAGAGAGGGAGGAGGGGGCCATCAGCCTCTTTTGTTTGAGTGTGCTGGGTCGTTACTACAACAAGAACAACAAATAGCAAATAGCCTGCATGCATGCAGGCTATTTGCATCACTGTTGATGGGAACCTTTTTTTAACCACTTTCCCTATTCTGAGGAGAACAATTGCAGAAGTCACACTATTCTCAGCGAAGAGGTTTGGTTCGCAGTGCACCCCCTGTTACCTCCTGACCATTTGACCCAGATACCTCATGAACGTCAGTCAGTTGGAGTTGGATCGAAACATAGTACACACACACACACACACACACACACACACAGTGCTCAATCTCCCTTTTTTCCTGTCTCATGCATTGACCGCCTGCTCACACCTGTCTGTTCCCACTGTAGTAGTAGTTTAAGAAATAAAACTCCACCTTCAAAGCCTTTTTGTTATTAGGCAAAGGCACTGGACCATGATGTGTCTGTCTGTCTGTCTGTCTGTCTGTCTGTCTGTCTGTCTGTCTGTCTGTCTGTCTGTCTGTCTGTCTGTCTGTCTGTCTGTCTGTCCGTCCGTCCGTCCGTCCGTCCGTCCGTCCGTCCGTCTGTCCGTCTGTCTGTCTGTCTGTCTGTCTGTCTGTCTGTCCGTCTGTCTGTCCGTCTGTCTGTCTGTCTGTCTGTCTGTCTGTCTGTCTGTCCGTCCGTCCGTCTGTCCGTCCGTCCGTCCGTCCGTCCGTCTGTCTGTAGCAAACAAGTTAATGATGTCCATATTTTCCATCTACGCATCGTAACGCAAATCAATCTACGTTCAAAACAAAAAATACTGTATTCCTATAGTGCTATATTAGACTAGCAACAACCACTTTTGTGTGTGTGTGTGTTTTGCAGGAAGACATGGATCAGACGGCAGCGCTGCAGGCTCAGGCTGAAGGACTGCAGGCAGAGATCACAGCGTTGCAACAACAACGCGACCAAAACCTCACATCCATGAACCTGCATTTAGGAGAACACATGCTGTGAGTGTCTACTCGAGGGCTGTCATGATTACACATTTAAGTAATGTACTTAAGTTGAGTACAATTTTGAGGTCTTCTTGAGTATTTCCAATTTCCAATACATTTACTTCTACTCCACTATACTCTCAGGTCCAAATAAGAATTATGCGTCCAAATAAGACTATGCGTCACATCGTCTATGGTCACATCGCGACCCATTGTGAGCTTGTAGATTCTCAAGTGCATTTTTAATTCCGGACTTTTACTTGTAACAGAGTATTTCTATATTGCAATATTGATACTTTTACTTATGTAGAAAATGTGAGTAGTTTTTCCACCACTGCTGGTTTACGTATTTATATTGTCTCCACAGAGGGTTACTGTGCAATTCCAGGGCAGGTGTACAAGCCGACAGAAGACAGCAGAATGCGATTTCTCTCCTGAAGACTCAAATCAGAGAGTTGCAGGAGAGCCTGGACCAACAGACCCAATTTAGTGGCTTCAGCCTCACCAACTGCAACTTCCAAACCCTGGACTTGAGTAAGAACCTTTTATTATTATTATAATTATTATTACAAACTTCCCAAAAAATATGGGAATTGTAGTCCAGGAAGGAAGTGCTAAAATATCTAAAACCACATATTCCACACACAAAGATCTGTGTACCGCGATTGTCATTTAATCCACCCAAAACATACTTTTTGTAAGCGAAATACTATTGTTTAGAAAAATCAGAAGCAAACCAAGCTTGTTTTTGGCCAAAAAGAAGAATCTGAGATATTTACGTTCTAAGAAGGGGCGCCGTCGTCTGGCCAGGGAATGCCAGAGGCACTGCCGTCAAATCCCTATGCCTATATATGGAGATCCTTGACTGTGATTGCGAACGCAGTGAGCCACTTACTATGACAGCAGGGGCTGAGTGTCTGTGTGTGTGTGTGTCACGCTGTGTGGTGTCACGCTGTTACACCACCGGCCCGCCACCAGAGGGCGCAGCTGTGGCACGCACGCACGCACGCACACACACACACACACACACACACACACACACACACACACACACAGGGCGCAGCTGTAGCACACACACACACAACCACACACACACGAGCTGCGTTCGCTTCACGCGTTTGCGCGTCTTACTTGTTAATATTAATATATGGACATTCCTCGTGACTTCACGTGACATCGTCAGGGATCACAATATATGGGCATACATATATATATATATATATATATATATATATATATATATATATATATATATATGTAGTTGAGATCCCCCACAAAGCCGACCAGTGCCTTGTCGCGATTCTGCAACTTCTCCATAGTGTTTGTGTGTGATTCTGGAGGTTTGATTTGTACATGGACCAGGCATTTCAGGATAAATAATTCTTAATTGAATCCTTTATCTTGAATTATCTTAACATTCAAAGTATCACTACCAACCATTACTTGAAGAATCATAACAAACCTTGGGTACAGATGTAGATTCTCCATACTGATATTTTGAAGCCTGAGCCATGTACATAAACTGGCCATGAGTGGCCTAACAATGCCTGGCATGACAAAGAGCCAAACAACTTATAGACACAAAGAGAATATTGCTTAGAATATTGCTTATTAGAGAGTTTGTATGTGTGGAGGAGAAGATATCCTTAGAGGTGCCCATGAACTGTCAACCCTATTACATTTGTTTCCATGTCAAATTGGTTTTATGTGGATTCAAATAAAGTGTGTGTGTGTGTGTGTGTGTGTGTGTGTGTGTGTGTGTGTGTGTGTGTGTGTGTGTGTGTGTGTGTGTGTCCGCGTCCGTCCGTCCGTCCGTCCAGGTGCCACTAAAGTAGTTCAGAAGGTGTGTCTGACTGGTCAGTGTTGTGATCTGCTCTTCCAGGTTGAGTTCCAGCTCTCCGAGGTCAAGGTGAGCAACAACGGTGTGTGTGGAGCGGTGTGGGTCTGTGGAGAGAGAGAGAGGGAGAGAGAGTGGTAGGAGGAAAGGACATAGGAGGATCTCAAACATGTTTCATTCTTTGAAAATATTTTGTGACAGGGACCCCCATTACAATATTTGTGTTGTTAAAATGTTTCAGAAATATTCCAAATGTTTCCACAATGTGATTGGTTATTTTCAAATGGCCAATGTATACAGTATATGGTTAAACTGAGTGTTTCACTTTAAAACACACAAAAGATTCTTAAGTTGAGAGTTTTTAGGTTGTTTGTTTCAATAGCCATTTTATTAGTCATGCCCCGCCCCCTTACCACTGTATACTGTATAAATCCATTGAAATTCAAAGACCATTTTAACCATTGTAGACTCATTGAAAACGCATGCCACTGGTTCTGGTGACTGATATTGCCCTTCTAATGTATGAGGAAGCCGTGTTTTTTCAATGATTTCTTTTCATTTTCAAAAAGATTAATTACAAAACAAATAAAAAAATGTACACATTAGGACTATAGGGGAATGTTTAGTGAAAATAGCAGATCTACAAGCTCTGTTGTGATCTGGTAGATTGGCTATTTTTGAAAAAAATAATTGGTGTAGAAGGAAAAAAAGGAGAGGGATCGTATAGACCGTATAGAGGTGAAGTATATAGGGTTTAAAGACTACCACTGTGTGTGTGTACAGAAACTGTCTCCTACCAGCAGAGCGCAGTAGAGGGTCACAATAGAATGCTGGGTTCAAGTCAAGACCAGTCTCCCAGCAAATTATTTGTGTTTTTGGCATTGAACGTTGGAATATTTAATTTAATATATAATTACCTG
Organism: Protomyctophum parallelum; assembly: GCF_964188405.1. Classification (NCBI taxonomy): domain Eukaryota; kingdom Metazoa; phylum Chordata; class Actinopteri; order Myctophiformes; family Myctophidae; genus Protomyctophum; species Protomyctophum parallelum. The sequence continues at coordinate 11,592,852 of NC_139703.1, read as the reverse complement.
ACTTTCAAAACGTTTTCAAAATTGTAGATCTGCTATTTCCACTATTTTATAAACTTGAAATGTATGAAAACGTTTCAATATGGAAACAATTATGATTATATGCAGAATAATGGTGAATATCTCAAATAATTACTATTAGGCCATTATCTAATGATTGTGACAGGCTTGGAGAGAAGGCTTTTAATCCCATGCTGAAAATAAACGTCAAACGTTTCATGACATACATTGTGCAGGAATTTCATGAGAGAAAATAATTTTTGTGGCCAAACTATCTCAACTGTGGTCCAACCTTTTCCAGATCAGGGCCCACTTGAAAATGTTTAAAGTGTTTGCGACCCACCGATCTGACCACTTAAGTAGTCAGCTGTAGGGTTGGGATCAGGAACCGGACCCGGAAGAACCGCGGAATCCGGATCCAACATTGAGATACTAGGAGTCGGTTCCATCACATTTGTGCTATACAATTAAATACCAGTGGTTCTCAAACCTTTTCATTTCAAGGACCAACCATAACTCTGAGATGGTAAATATGGAACCAAAATGGACTCTTACCGGTCCATTTGGTTCAATTGGTACCCTCTCAGAGTTACAGACTTCTAAGGGATCATTTGGAACCCCCTATAAGAATTGTTAAATGTTAATGTTTGATTATCATTACAATATTATTGCTTTGAGTTTGCTAATTATTTGGGGACCCACTTGCAATACCCTTGTGGCCCACAGAGAAAATGAATACTTACAAATGTCTGTCATGGGGGTCCCTGGCACAAAACCTTTTCAAATTGTAGCCAAATGCATATCAATCGGGGGGTCCTTGACATGACATTGTTTGAGAACCACTGGTCCCCCTCCCCAAGACCAGACCGGAGGGATTGGCAGTGACTGGGACTATGTGGGTGGAATTGGAATAACTATTAAATTGTGAAGAAAATGATTAATGACAATAATACACATGTGATCAGAAAAAAATGGTTAAAAGTGACTGCATGGGCCTGGGCCATGGCTCAATGGTCCAGGCACCTTGGCTGGTAATCCAGTCTGGCAGTGTTCCGCGGGTTCGACTCTTGATCCCGACGGCCTTTACTGCATGTCTTCCCCACATCTCTCTCCCCATTTCCTGTCAGCCTACTGTCTGTCCCTCCATAAAAAATATAAAATAAAGGCGAAAGCCACAAAAAAAAAACATTACAAAAAAAACTGAAATGTTAAATGTTCTTGTGCCGTTTCCGCAGCTAGAAGATCGGACGGAGAGGACGGTCAATGGTCTGAACCTTGTCATGAATACTGAACACATCCCAGACTTGAGCAGTTTTATGACTCGGTAAGACGAAGCACTTAACCTACATTGTCACAAACCTAGGATGTTGTGTTTATGTGGTTGATGATTGTATGCTTTTATCGACAATTGTGCAGCCTGTGCCCTAACATTTTTGAAGATGTTGCGAAATAGCTGACTTACATGCTCACAGCTGTTACACACCTACAGTACATGACAAACAATACCAGGGACATCCATGAATGCAGCATTTTTTATTAAAAAAACATGTTCAGGTCATATTGTACAATATATTGTACAATATGCCCTGAACCTAAACCTTAAAGGACACCATGCATGGTGTCCTTTAAGCTTGTGACTTTGACTTTTGATGTGACTTACCTCACGCCAAAACTCACGTCTGGTTGTCAGCTAGCTTGTTTTTCTGTCATAGACAACAAAGCGTAACAGCATCGACTGACCAAATAGGCATCTAAACATATGTATTCACTCCTAAAATGTATAGCTATAAAACTAAGAAATAATACATGTGAAAGAATATATATTTTGTAAAGGTATACATTGACAATGTGTCATATGAAATTGGTAGGATAGGTTAGATGCTTAATCAAACTTTAATGTGTATTAACACTTTACAGTGTTTTTTTTTTGATCAATGTTTTATTAATGTTCACACGAAAATATTATACAACATTTTTCGAACATTTCTTTTCCCCTTTTTTTCCCTCCCCTCCCCCCAGAGTTCCCGCTCTGAAAGAGCCACAACCCCGGTATCTTGCACCATATGAAATAAAAGGCACATACAAATATACATAGACATAATAGAAGACTAATAGAAGTATGCAAACAAATAATTACACTTTACAGTGTTAAGTGCACATGCGAAAGCATTTTGGGGAGTCGGGACCGGCGGCGGCAACCACCGTATGTCCTCTGCAGTTATGTACAACCTCCGTTAAGGATAGAAACTACAAACCTGTGCCCAGCACTGTACAGTTGATCATGCTGTGGATTTATTTGGGCCACCGGGAGATCTGAGATATAACCAGCACACACCAGCCTTCATCTATTAATGTTTATGCATTACTTCATCATTCACTCCATAAACTTTGATTATGACTGCCTTGCCAGGCTATCTCTCATTAACGTGGCGGCGTCAGTCACAGCGGTCCGACTCACGGGGATATCTTGCCCTACATGATTGATTTATATATATTAATGTACAAACGTATTCCGTTCATGAAGATGCAACTGTGATGTGTGATTCATGTTGATTAGCATTGACTACTACTTGACAAAGGTTGTACCCTCTGAATACATGGTATGTTTGTGTATTCAGACACGTTTGACCTACAGTATCTGCATCAGTTGCTAGTGATACTAGTCGTGACAGAATGTTGTGTGGATTAGCAAAACATTTTATTGCAGTTCAGTCTTGATAACACCAATCAGATTCCAGTGTGGTGTGGTCGGGGCGAAAAAGAAAAAAAAATCTGATTTACGACTGCTAGTCTGAACATAGCCATAGTTGCAGACAGTGCAGTGCGAGTACAGTCAGACGCACATGTGTCTGGGATTGCTTTCAGCCAAGGGAACCTTGTTTTTTTGACCCTCTGCAGTCAAAGTATCATTAGTTATATAAGACAGAGTGAAATCTTAGATTGATTAACCAGGCCTGGCTCCTCTCAGGTCCCCTCCAACCCTGTGCTTCCCTCCTCATACTGAGCTGAAAATGACTGCAGCAGACATTCCTCCACTCAAATTAACATTCTGAAGGCCGGGGGCTCCACAACATCTGAGCTGTGGCTCTCAGCCTTCAGGACAAATGATTTTCACTACTGTGTGCTTCGTCGTCACACCTGTACTCAATTAGCACGGCCGGAGCAGCCAGTGGTGCTCTATTACTGGTATTAGAGTAAAATAATAGATACTACTCCTTGGTCAAATATTACTCGACCATAGTGAAAGTTGCTCAGTCGAATTTGTACTTTAGTTCAAATACTTATTCTATTTCGAAATTTAACTAGAGCAGGGGTTTTCAACTGATAGTGAACGAGGGACCACCACCCGGACTTAGAATGAACCTGGGGACCACTGTTGTTGTGTTGGGTGGGGATATGGGCTAAGATTAGTGCTTTTTTGTAACACTAAATTGCTATGCATCCCATGTGTATACAGTATGTAGCATTGCACAGAAGCGGGGATTGAACCCGGGGCTCCCACTCGCCAGACCAACGTGCAACCCACCGTGCCAATAGGGCTGAGCCCGATTGGCAGGGCTGCTGCATGCTGGGTCTTGGCTGGGGGCTACATATACATCCCACTGTTTCTCAAGCAATGGTCCAGTGATTACTAATACTTTCCCAATAATAATGACTCAACAACCAGACAATCCAGTGCACTTCCCCCTCTTGAGATTCTAACTCCCTTTTTCTGTTGAATTTCTTGTCCTCCCAACTTATCAGTAAAATGACTTGCATGCATGGACGGTAAGTCATAAGTCATTCAGTTCACGGTTTCTCAACTAGTGAAAAAAAAGATACTCAGGGACAACATGCAATACCTCCATGGACCACCAGTGGTCCACAGACCAGATGTAGAAAACCCCTGAACTAGAGGATAAGGCCCTTGAGATGCAGCATCTCATTTTCGCGCAGGACCTCAAACACAACAAGAAAACAATCCAACAACACAGAACAAGGACGTGTAAAACATGTCAACAAGGACGTACAGTAGATCTGCTAATCTCACTATTATTGAAACTAGACTTGTACGTGCTCGTCGGCTACCGGCCTACTTGAGAACGATGCAACTTGGGAACCTAATAATACCCGTCAACTTGTCATAGCACCCGTTTTAACTGTCTGTCTGTGTCCCACATGGAGATCTCTGTGTCTGCCTTTGTCTGAAGAGGGCAAACTGACTGACTGTGAAAAGCGGACTGAATCAATGTCAGGTGTGGGGTTGCCATGGCAATCAATTGGCTGAGGCAGAGGCTGGAAATTGCACAGGTGAGGGGATTTAGGCTGATTAGGCCCACTGGCAGAGCCTGACCAGAGCCTTTTGTGGTGGTTCTGGAGAACCGTGGGTCCGACCGACTCGAGGGGGTGTGGAACGCCTTTTAACTATCTGTTTTGTGCCCATACTGTATATGGAGATCTCTGTAGTATCAATACCCGTTGTCATAGCACCCATTTTAACTGTCTGTCTGTGTGTGAAGAGTGCAAACTGACTGTGTAAAGTGGACTGGTTAAGTAATCAATTGGCAGGTGTGGGGTTGCCATGGCAATCAATTGGCTGAGGTAGAGGCTGGAAATTGCACTGGTGAAAGGATTTAGGCTGACTAGGCCCACTGGCAGAGCCTGACCAGAGCCTTTTGTGGTGGTTCTGGAGAACCGTAGGTCGACCGATACCGGGCACTGCACTCCCTGCGGGGGAGTGAAACGCGTGTGTCGAATTTGAAGTTGGTGGGGCAAACAGTTCTCGAGTTACGTGCATTACAACTGTACACACACGCAGACAGACACACACACACACACACACACACACACACACACACACACACACACACACACACACACACACACACACACACACACACACACACACACACACACACACACACACCCAGAGACGTGGCACATTTATTGTAGGATAGGGCTTAAGTGGCTAATTCATAATGTACTTTTTGCCCTTCCCTAGAAATGTAGTAGAGTCGTAATTATCCAAAAATACAAATACTCAAGGAAAGCACAGATACCCAAAAACTTACTTAAGTACACTACAGTATTCTAACTAAATGTACTTTGTTACTGTCCACCACTGTTGTCTGTACTTCGTCACGCTAGTTTTCCCTTCAGTGGAACTGGCTCTCCAAGAGGCGTTTTAACTACAGTCTGTTGTCATTACATATTCAGTTTTGAATGATTTGTTTTGTCACCGTCCCAAGAGACTTGTTTTCACAGACGTGTCGTAGCAGAGTAACGGCAGGGGCGGGCGGCATATTAAATGAACAAGTCCCTTTTGATTCAGGCGTGCTAAAGAGAAAGGCGCTGTCAATAGTCTTATCAAATGCTGGCTGTCTGGTTCAGCTAAATCAAACGCACCCACACTATGGATGTTATTAACTGCAGCTGTGTTTACCCTGTTATGATGACACGTGTGAAAAGGCTCCATTGTAGAAAACCTTTTTCTTACCAAACCCTCACTGTCTATCGGACAGAGGCCTTGTATCTCTAGATTTCATATTTTTGAGGGGCGCTAGCCCCTCCTATGGCCAGCTTTGAGGCGTTACAAACATTGTCCTAACACAAACATTGAATGCCATTGTTAATGAATGGCCAGTTTTGAGTGTTTGTCCCAACACAAACATTGAATTCCATTGACAATGACTGGCCAGTTTTGAGTGTTTGTGTAAACACAAACGACTGTGGGGCGACTGTGGCTCAAGAGGTAGAGCAGGTCGTCCAATGATCCATGGGACGGCGGTTCGAATCCTGGCTCCTCCTGTCTACATGTCGAAATGTCCTTGGCCAAGACACTGAACCCCAAATTGCTCCCGATGAGCTGGTTGGTACCTTGCATGGCTTGAAGCTTCCGCCGCAATCAGCATGCATGTGTGTGTGAAATGTGAATGGGTGAATGTAATGCACAATCTATGAAAGCGCCTTGGATAAAGGCGCTATATAAATGCACCATTTACCATTTACCACAAACATTGCGTAAACACAAACATTGAAGACAAAAGTGACGCAAATTGTATGTCCCCAAATAATGCAAACATTTTATAATACTAAGATTGTAATAATAATGCAACAATATTGAAACATTAATTACATTGTCAAGGTATTTTGTTCATTTTATCTTAAAAAAATAGTTTTCATGTGATGAATAGGACAGTAAAGATGCATGGAGTGCCGTGATTTTTGTACTTTTTCTGTTTTGTATATGGAGTCAACATTACTCTAATAGACCCACAGGTGTGGTTATAATATTCTGTTTTGTATGCGTCTATCGAGTCAACATTACTCTAATAGATCCACAGGTGTGGTTATAATATTCTGTTTTGTATGCGTCTATGGAGTCAACATTACTCTAATAGAGCCACAGGTGTGGTTACAATATTCAAATATGTCTTCCCTGTGTATTTTTGGTTTCTTCCTGAAAGCCTTTGAGTAAAGGCCCAATCGAAAATACACCATTTTAGTGATATCATAAAATCATCCCCTATACCAGGGTTCCCCAATAAATTTTCCTCAAGGGCCATATTTTGACTACGGTACCAGGCTGGGGGCCGAGTCGGCACGCGCGAGGTCGAGGTCGAGGTCTGAAATTAATGTTCAGGGCAAGAAACCCATTTGAAAAGGACCCCCAGTTTGACATGCAGAGGCTACTGACCCCAATTTAATGCCATTTATATCTGGGGACCCCCCCAACCCCCCCCCCCCCCCCCCCCATTTTTTTTAATAAACGTTTTTCTTTTTTTTTTCTGCCTATACTATACTAACCCCTCTATACACTCCCTCTAAAATCTTCCTCCTAGTATGATCATAGTATCTGATGATCATGTTTTTTAGGGAACAAAATCACGGCACTTCATCCTTAAAGTATACTACGTTAGTTCCATTGATCCACGAAAATGCATGCAGCCAACCCACCTGACCACTTAACTCTGTCCACTCACAGCCCACCCATCTGACCACTTAACTATGTCCGCTCACAGCCCACCCATCTGACCACTTAACTCTGTCCGCTCACAGCCCACCCATCTGACCACTTAAATCTGCCCACTCACAGCCCACCCATCTGACCACTTAACTCTGTCCACTCACAGCCCACTTATCTGACCACTTAAATCTGTCCACTCACAGCCCACCCATCTGACCACTTAAATCTGTCCGCTCACAGCCCACCCATCTGACCACTTAAATCTGTCCACTCACAGCCCACCCACCTGACCACTTAACTCTGTCCACTCACAGCCCACCCATCTGACCACTTAACTCTGTCCGCTCACAGGCCACCCACCTGACCACTTAACTCTGTCCACTCACAGCCCACCCATCTGACCACTTAACTCTGTCCGCTCACAGGCCACCCACCTGACCACTTAACTCTGTCCGCTCACAGCCCACCCATCTGACCACTTAAATCTGTCCACTCACAGCCCACCCACCTGACCACTTAACTCTGTCCACTCACAGCCCACCCATCTGACCACTTAAATCTGTCCGCTCACAGCCCACCCACCTGACCACTTAACTCTGTCCGCTCACAGCCCACCCATCTGACCACTTAAATCTGTCCACTCACAGCCCACCCATCTGACCACTTAACTCTGTCCACCCACCTGACCACTTAAATCTGTCCACTCACAGCCCACCCATCTGACCACTTAACTCTCTCCGCTCACAGCCCACCCATCTGACCACTTAACTCTGTCCACTCACAGCCCACCCATCTGACCACTTAACTCTGTCCGCTCACAGCCCACCCATCTGACCACTTAACTCTGTCCACTCACAGCCCACCCATCTGGCCACTTAAATCTGTCCACTCACAGCCCACCCACCTGACCACTTAACTCTGTCTGCTCACAGCCCACCCATCTGACCACTTAACTCTGTCCACTCACAGCCCACCCATCTGACCACTTGACTCTGTCCACTCACAGCCCACCCATCTGACCACTTAACTCTGTCCACTCACAGCCCACCCAACTGACCACTTAACTCTGTCCGCTCACAGCCCACCCATCTGACCACTTAACTCTGTCCACTCACAGCCCACCCAACTGACCACTTAACTGTCCACTCACAGCCCACCCAACTGACCACTTAACTGTCCACTCACAGCCCACCCATCTGACCACTTAACTGTCCACTCACAGCCCACCCATCTGACCACTTAACTCTGTCCGCAAACAGCCCACCCATCTGACCACTTAACTTGCTTGTGGCTAAATAGTATCCACATTGGATCCAGTTGGAACCGTTTTGGACACACCTGTACAAGGTTTCCACCAAAATAGTCAACAGTGTCCTCCTAATGGTCACAAGTTAACCTGGTCCTCGTGGAGTTTTCAATTATCTTGTCAGGTTTGTAGCCAAAGAGAAAATTCCACCTGTGTTGAATAACATCATCTTAGGTTGTACAGCTGCAATGTTTCTTGAGTTTGTGTGTGTCAGTGTGGTCTTGATTATGAATTAACTATTGGATACAGTCGAAGGGGAGTTGAAGAATTTAAATAAATGGTTTGATATAAATAAGCTATCACCACTGAATGTAAGCAAAACTACATTTATTGTGTTTGGAAACCGTACAATAAGTGAGGACATCAAACTCAGGATTGACTCAGTAGAATAGAAAGAGTGTGGGAGAACAAATTCTTGGGAGTAATCATTGACAATAAACTAAATTGGAAACCTCATATAAAGTACATAAATATAAGGGTTTTTTATGATAAGTGGAACATGAGTGGCAACAAAAGCTAATGTTATGAGCTAACTGGAGCTACAGGAGCTTGCTGAACCTGGCAGTTATGACTGAGTCATTCTTGTTTTAAAGGAGGTTGTACTACGAGCTACATCAAATATAACTCACTGCTTGCCTCTACATGCCTTAATAATGATTGACTTTAATTCTAAATGAAGATCTTGGAGAATGTGGATGTTACTCTTTAATACTGTGTAGGTACATCTAACATACATTCATACAGATAGACATTCCGCTAATTATATTATAACGGAATGTCTGTCTGACTGTCTGTATATGCATGTCTGTACGAAACACTGTCGCTGCTACTACTCACTGGCTGCACCATAGTGCTGCCAACGAATATTCTATATCCGAATATATTTTCGAATAAAAAATATATATGAATAACCGAATATATAAAATTAAGGTTTGAATTAAAAATAATAATAAAAATTATATTTTTTATTTATTATTATTATTAGTTTTCGCGAGACGGTGCCATGGGTAAGCGACGCGTTGTGAGCTTGTAGATTAGTTATATTTGCCACGCGACACGCCGACACCGGCATACATTAAAGAATAAATCAGCTGCCTCGTACTCTTCCTAAACGCAGACTACCGTACGCAGCGCAGCCTGCGTAGTGAGCACAGGGCGGGCGGGGCCGCGGGAGCCTTTTACGTTCTTTGCGCAGTGGGTGTACGCTGCTCAGAAGGGTGAAATCTTCCGTCAACAGCGTATCTACTATCTAGTGATCAGAATCTGGGTCGGTGTTGTTTCGGACAGACAGATCTATCACTCATCAATCTTCAATCATGAAGCGACTTTATCCTTCAGGAAATTATAAAAAGGCAGCAGCAGCAATGCAGTGTTCTGTTCTGTGAATTGATACTGCCTCCGTGCCTCGTTTTGATAAGGCTGTGTGGTAGGATTGCTCATTTAAGGAAAAAAAAGTTTTTCTGGAGAAGGGAGAATGCATGCGTTCTGTTCCAACTCGGTTTTCAGCAGCACCAATGCGCGGAGAGAGAGTTGCGCCAGCAATGCAATCTTAAATGTTATGTCTCAGGTTGTATTGGTGTAAATATAATTATTAATAAATCCGAATGGCTCGAATTGAAATCCGAAATCCAAATGGGTCGAATTGCTCGAATCCACGTGGGTTTTTAAAACGAATATCCGAATGTAATTTTTGGACAATTCCGGCAGCACTACTGCACCAATGGCTCTGAATTTCCACCCAGACATTGACCATAACATTACGGAGGTCTTAAAGAGGCCCTTTTTAAATGTAACACATTCTCCCCATATAGGCCATGCCCATTTGTGTCTAGAAAGATTTTCCACCAACTTTCTTCAAAACATAGAATCGGTACACATGATCTCTGCACCTATCTGATTAAAACACCCCAGGCAGAATTTTGATAGTCCGTATCGTTCGGCCGTAATCGGCTTCTGAAGTTAGTGGGAGGGGCCTTTATTACAAAAATACCACAAATCACGAACGGAATGTCCAATGCACAAATGTTAAATTTTTATCACATGTCGAGGGTTGTTGATTCAACAGAGAGCCAAAAGAGATTCCATTTTCATCCATAGGGGGCGCCGCAAATGCGACAAATGTAAACGCTTGTTGCAAATACATGATTTTGCAACAAGGGGTGACTTGACATTGTAATAGGCTAGCAAAATCAGTGTGAGGGGCCTATATTTCCGAAGGCGATTGAGGCAACCATATAGACATATTTTTTCCATTTTTTCTCATGTGATCAGTGACAGAGTGACCTTCCCTCTGTCACTGATCACATGACCCCTAGTTCTAGACCTCCAGTTTCCCTGATAGGACGTATCGCGCGGAAGGAACACGTTATTCAAACCAGTTCCTTTCCCCTCCATCAGGCCAGGGGGAGGCAGTATAGAGCCCAGGATTACTAGATGTCTTTTGTGAGGGTTCCAACTTACTAGGGGACACGCAGAGAACATGCAAACTATTTTTTATTATTTCCACGAAAATTCCCCTATAAAGGGGCATGTTTGTTTTCCACTTAAGGTACACAGCTTCAGCACAGCTTCAGCTAATCAATAGCCTGAGCTAACGTGTTAGGTTTCTGGTCTAGAGGGGCGGGTCGCGGCTGAGATTTGCGCACGCCCTGATTGGATCTCATCGATCTGTCCGTCACCCCCGGCCCCTCCTCTCCCCCCTAGTGCAGCGCTACGTCACATAATTTGGAGCGACGCCCACCCGGAAGGGTTGACTCCCACTTTTAGACCAGAGCGGCCAATGCGTTCCTCCAGGCTTTCAATTTTTGCACCAACAAAAATGAAAGCCTGGTACCGAGGCTAGCTAATCAATAATGGCTATGCTTTTTTAGGGTGTGTTCATACTGTCCATCATGCTTGCACATTAGCATGCCTTGGCTTGGACACCTATGGAAATCTACCACTCTCATTATTTATTTGTTTGGTTTAGCTGGGTTTTTTGTTTTGAATCTGCTGTAGTTTTTAACCTGAACTGGAAAACAAATAAAGTCCACCTGGGCTTTCATTCCCCTATCAAGGGACTTACTGTACATCGTAAAAAGTAAGACAAAGATACAGTATACAGTATATAAATAATAATAGCAGATAAGAGTATAAATGGTTAATTACTGATATGGAAGAGGAACAGTTGTTCTGTGTTTCACTCACATCTGGATCATATCGTCTGGAATCTGTGCTGGAGCTCAGCAGGAGGAAACATCCTGGAAATGATTCTCACACAGAGAAGAGTCTCTTTCTGTCTGTCTGTCTGTCTGTCTGTCTGTCTGTCTGTCTGTCTGTCTGTCTGTCTGTCTGTCTGTCTCTATCTCTCCAGAAATGTAAATGACAAGTAGTTAAATGTGTTAAAGGAATTTTAAGACATTAAGAATTTTTATCTTCACAATGTTCAACTCTGAATTAAGTATTGAGCTGTGCAGGCAAGTGAAATGCATAATGGTGCCGTTGACATGCTTTAAAACAGGTTGGCACCATGGTTTTGGTATGATGCAGGGGAAAGGTATTATAACTAAGCATGTAATGATACACTCCACTCACGATACGATATGATGTTCATGTTACGATTTTTCACGACATTTTAAACACAAATTTATTTTCCAGACAAATGACTGAAAAATGTTATGATTTATCAGCTCCCCTCTGCAGGCCTCTACTACTGAAAGTGACTGCATGAAGTCTGTCTCATTTCTCTCCAAAAGCACTTGAATATGATGGAATATGATTAAAGCTCACACTTCAAATCGATTTTAAAATTTTATTTTATTATCGATATACGATATATCGTTACATGCCTAATTATAACATTTGGGTAATTTGCAGGCGGAATGCATTATAACATCTTGCCAATATAGTGCCAACATCTTACAACATGTTGGCATAGACTTAGTGCAGGTGAAATACATTATAACATGTTGGGATAGTGCAGGTGAAATGCATTACAACATCTCGCAGTGCAAAATGTTGGGTATGATGCCGATGCAGTTGAAATGTTTTGTTTGCATGATTCACCAGTGCAAGAACACAACACTGGCAGTTTGTTGTGCATGTAAACACAATACTGTAGCCAGTGAAATAGGCTTTATTTACATATCTGGACCAAACATGTGGACTTTGTCATGAAATAATTAGTTAGAACGTATTGTGTAAATTGTTTATCAGTGATGATAATCAATATAACAGCCCTGCACCCTAGCCAACGCTCCAAGGACATGATCCACCCCTACACCCCTTCCCGCACACTTAGATCAGCGGACACAGGATGTCTGTCCGAACCTTCCTCAAAACACCCTGGCCAACGCTCCACACGTCCTGGACTCTTCTCTCTCCTGGCTCCCAAGCTGTGGAATGACCTCTGTCGGGACTGAAGACTCACTCCACATTTTCCAACAGTCTGAAAATTCACCTCTTCAGAATCCACCACTCTTTAAAATGGCCCTTAGGAGATGTAACCTGCTCAGTGGCATTGTGGTTAGTCCGCCCTGAGACTGGAAGGTCGGGGTTCGATGATCCCTGGCCAGATCTTACCAAAGGCTGAAAGGGTTGGATTGGGATAAGACCCTGCAACATATTCGCGTCATGTCCAGGGGGTGTACTTGTACATCATGTCCAGGGTATGTACTTCTGTCTTGTGCATCAAGCTGCCTCACGCTACAGAAACAGGAGATATAATTAGCTCCTGCCCTATGGCCCTCATGGCTCGGCAAGGCTTACTTTACTTACTTAAGAGATGTAGTGTAAAGGCAGGGCATTGTTCCATGTTAAGCTACCCTGTACTGGACATTTTGTCCGAATGTGGTGCATCTGTGCACCTCACACTCATAATCCTCTCTAGTGGTTGAGCTGGTGCCAATCTCACTGCCAGTCTCTTTATGAACAACCCCCATACCAGGGGAGGCAGGCAGTCCATGTCTCCTCTTTATGAACAACCCCCATACCAGGGGAGGAAGGCAGTCCATGTCTCCTCTTTATGAACAACCCCCATACCAGGGGAGGCAGGCAGTCCATGTCTCCTCTTTATGAACAACCCCCATACCAGGGGGGGCAGGCAGTCCATGCAAACCAGGACGTGTGTCCGAACTGCCCAAAGCCCTCCTATGAGACACAGACTGAGTAGGAAAGAATTGTGGTGTTTTATCATGAACATTAGTGAGGACCAATTATATGAAGAGATGTTGAAAAGTAGTGAAGTGGTCCTTTAATAATTACCACAAATGTACAGAATGTTGTTTTGATACCATGGTATCTAGCATTGATGTTTACCTGGAATTCTAGTTACTTTGTTACTTTATTGTATTCTTTGCACAATATTGACATAACTATTTAAGCCGTGGTTTGTTGATTAGAGTTCCTGTTATTTAGTCTGATCTTTGGAAGTCACTCTGGATGGCCTGAAAAATACCTATATTGTAAATGCATGCATTCAGACAGACTACATATGTACATACTTACTGTATTGTACTATACCCACATATACAGTACCACCACATACTATAGGGTTTTATCATAGTGACTAAATACTGGCTGGCTTGTGTGGTCTGCATATAAAATCTAATAGTAGGGTGCAAATCGTGTGTGTGTGTGTGTGTGTGTGTGTGTGTGTGTGTGTGTGTGTGTGTGTGTGTGTGTGTGTGTGTGTGTGTGTGTGTGTGTGTGTGTGTGTGTGTGTGTGTGTGTGTGTGTGTGTGTGTGTGTGTGTGTGTGTGTGTGTGTGTGTGTGTGTGTGTGTGTGTGTGTGTGTGTGTGTGTGTGTGTGAGAGACACTACTGTAGTAGACAGGAGTGGAAAGTGTCCATCTGGAAACTTTAATGAACTGAAGTGACTTGGAACACTGACGTGTAGACCCAAAACGTGTGTGTGTGTGTGTGTGTGTGTGTGAGCGCGCGCGCGCCTGTCTGTCTTTCTCAGGTGTAGTTCTCACTTTAAATCACAGATCTCCTCTGCTACAGTAAAGTATGTAACTCTTCTGCTACAGTACAGTACGTATGTAACTTGCGGTGCATTTGTAAACTCACTCAGACTACAGTGTAAGCACTCTGTCTTCAGTCATACATTTGACCAATTGATTTAATCGTTTTTTTAAGTCGAGTTTTGGTGGGAAAATATGATACTTATTTTCTTATGTTTCCATGTCATTATAGGCAACACATTAAATGTAAATCTACAAGCTATACGTTATTTTTGCACACCACCGTTGTACAACAAACTAGAAGTGGTTAATCAGACTAACCAAATTGGTAAAATGTATAATCGACCAGTCGATTGTACATAATCTATTAGATTTTCACGTTGATTCATTGATAAAAAAATATTAAGTCTAATAATAGATTATATATTATATATTATTATATATAAATATTAATATTAAGTCTAATAATGAATTAATAAAAATCACACCAGTGTGAAGTGAGTGGTGCAACTCCGTGTGGAGGTCCCCGGGGGGTCCACGGAAGTTCCAGACCCACAGGAACGCGGCCAGGGTGCTGGCCCGGTTCCCGCAAGCCACCCTGCTTCCGAAACAGTCGAGAAATGACAGTTACCATGTGGGGGTCCCCGGGGGGTCCCCAGAACATCCAGACCACCAGGAACGTTCCCAGGGGGCTGGCCCGGTTCCGGCGAGCCGCCCTGCTTCCGAGAAGGTCGAGAAATGACAGAGTTACCAACCAAGCTATTTTCGTGCTTGGACAGACATACCCAGGGGCACACATAGCTGTGTAATGGAGTGGTTGCACTACTCAAAATCGAAATAGGATAGTTGTTGCCCTAATCTGATTCCACAACCGATAATAGTACTTTTTTGTATCAATATAACTAACTATAACAAACTATGATGTGGTTACTTGTTTGTGCAGGGTGGAGGAGAACAATGATCTGCTGCTGCTGTTCAGAACTATACGCAGGTACTGTCAGAGACGAGCTGAGAGATGCACAACCTACCAAGGCTTCCAGGTAGGAGTACACGCATGCATGCACACACACACACACACACACACACTGATGCGTGCGCTACCTTTGCCTGCTGGCATGGGGTCCGTATTGTTTGAGTGCAGTGTTCATTGCACTTACGTAGCGTCATGCTACAGTAGCTAGTACTCACAGAGTACCTTGATGTCTGTGTAATGCCCGGGATTCGTGTGGAAAACCAATGTCTTAACCACTTGTTTAGGGAATTTTTAGCTTTTGGTCATCAGTCAGAGGCTCTGAGAGCCACTGTACCAGTTTGGTTTAACGGTTAACCAGTTTCTTTTACTGGGTTGCTTGTTTTTTTTCTGTCTTTACTGGTCTGTAGATGTGGATTGTTACTTTCTCCACTTTAAGCTTTGTTTCGCTGTGTCTTTACTGGTCTATAGATGTGGATTGTTACAATCAATTGTCCAATGTAGTCCTCACCAGGGTTCTGTGCTGTTCTCAGGTCAGATTTCTCTGTTTAACAGATAAGATGGTTGGTCTCAGAGGTCATGCATCAGGTTGTGTCCATTCGGTTGGTTGACACTGATGGAAGCTTTCTTTCTTTCTTTCTTTCTTTCTTTCTTTCTTTCTTTCTTTCTTTCTTTCTTTCTTTCTTTCTTTCTTTCTTTCTTTCTTTCTTTCTTTCTTTCTTTCTTTCTTTCTTTACTTTCTTTCATAAACACAATCGAATGTCATCACACCCTGTGCTGTAGCTACAGTACACTCTAGTGAGTCTATACAATCTTGAGTTCTATCAAATGACATTAATTGTCGCTTTAAAGAGTAAAGTGTAAACTAGTTGATGTGAGGGGAGCCTCACTCTTACACTTGAAGGAATAGTTCAGATTCTTTTTTAATTAAGCTGTATAAAATACTTTTGGTGAAATTTTAAGTAGTTCCGGTCATTTTATGGGCACAGGGGGCCACGCATTAAAAGTAAATTAATCCACAAAACTAACGTAATTTGTATAATAATTTCTAAAATATTAGTGCAACTTTCGTTCATTTTTTACCCCTCTATCACACGTTTTTTGTGTCCATATCACTACGCCCAAAAAATAGTTCCATGTGATAGAGGGGTCAAACTCAAAGTTGAACGAAAGTTGCGCTAATATGCAAATATATTGCAAATATATTCACAGTGCAAACCAGTGAAAGGGAGGATTTTCAAACCTTAAGTCCGACTCTAGAATCGCTGTCCTTGGTGGATGTTCTGCCATCCACATTTCGGATTTAATTTGTGCCTTTGTACCGCGACGCTGCCGCCATGTAAAAGCTTCTGACGAAAGGTAAAGAGTGTGTGCCAATGTCGTTATATATCAACAAGGATAGGACGATAAAAAAAAGATTAGTCTGATGACCGTCTTGATCGTAGGCTGTGTCTGTATCACAAATTACTTTAGAACTTTAGTTAAACTTTCAGAGTGACGCATTACTTTACCTGTGTTAGCTATAGGGAATAGGGATGTCCCGATACGTTTTTTTGCTCCCGATTTTATAGAGCACAATTATGCCATATCACATCACAATAGTATAGTATCCCAAATCACAGACAATATCCAATCTAATATCATAATATGGATATAATTAAGCAATAAGCCACGAGAGGTCTCAGGTTACCGGGTATTTTACACTGCCTGGGAGCGTAGGCAGACCCGAGGCGCAGCCGAGGGTCTTCTACCTCGTAAAGCAATCAAGCGCTCCCCTTCCCCAGTTCAGCTACAAGGCTGCAGTTTGATACAAAGTGATTGAAGGAGTGGGTTATCGGTGAAATTTACACCGGTCACGTGACGGTAACCAGCCAATCAGAATGAAGTATTGGGACTACCTGTTTTAGAATATTGATACTAGGCATGTCCCGATCCGATTCCGATCATTTGAAAATGACGTGATGTAATCCCTTGGTGTTACATTAGCAACGGAAATAGGCTACAAGCTTGAGGCTACCGGCTACAGCTCGTAGTGACTGATGCGTTCCGCCTGTCCCCGCACCCGTTAACTTATAAAAGTACATTTTCCCACCCGTTTTCACCCCTCAAACTCGGATCCATGGATACCTGACCCGTTGCAGGACTCTGGCCTGAGTCCTGTAAAAGCTGACATTTCTGTGTATTTCTGTGCATTTATATACAGTATAAGTGTACGCCCGATGATGTCAAACGTCATAAAGAAATAGGGGTTTTTTGTATATTTTACGTCTAATAGGACAAACAGCTGATCTGTAACTCACAATCCATTGCAAGCTTATAGATATTTTGAAACATTTGAATATTTTTGAATAATCTTTATCCACTTTTTAATAAAAAAAACGCATCTTTCATTATTATTTTCCCAATGATATATTTCACGTGATGTCTTCATATGAGGGGAGATACATCTGAGAAGCTTCTATAACTCCAAGCCCAGAGTTGGAAGAAGTCATAAACAAATGTAGATAAGTACATGTACAGCTGTGTGAGGAACAGCCTCATGGTAAATGTCCAGACAGGACTCCGCTGATTAGTGTGGGCAGAACGTCAAGCAGAAAATCAAACTGCTGGAGCAATATGGAACCTATTCTTGTGTTTACTTGGACGAGGGAGTGAGGGGGGAAGGGGGGTTGGGGGACGGGGACGGGGGGGGGGCACTAGCCAAGTTGGCTCAGCTAAAGGAAGATTAACCCACATTTTCCATACCGGCCCAAGCGCTGCTAAAATGGCTGAATCGTAGATGTTTGCCTGCCAGGAATGTTATTATTACGGAGAAAAAGGCAGTTCAACATTTGAAAACTGGTTCCCCACACACACACATACACATGCTGTGTGTGTGTGTTGTTACTTTATTGGTCTGTGTGGAAAGTTAGTTGTTTTTTTGTCAGCACAAAAAAAATGCACAAAAACATACAGAACCAAAAGAGTTTCCATAACATTGCTGCGGCTGGGCAGTAACATTCTATCTCCATATTTGATCTTCTTTTTTTTCATGAAATGCCCTATTTAAATGCCCTATTTTATAATTTGCAAAAGTAGTGAAAATAGTCAAACTACAAGATCTGTAGATTTTAGATATGTGGTTTTAGTCTTTAGGTTGAACATGGCTAACTCTCTGTGGGTTTTTATAACCCAAGTTTTGGACAAATGGCCTAGACGAATTGGACTAGTTTGTTTTTAAGTTTTAAATTTTAAATATGTAAGATTGCCGCCTTCACTACCGTAAATGGTGCATTTATATAGCGCCTTTATCCAATGCGCTTTACATAGATTGTGCATTACATTCACCCATTCACAGTTTCACACACACATTCATACACCGCCTGAAAATGCCCATGCAAGGCACCAACCAGCACATCAGGAGCAATTAGGGGTTCAGTGTCTTGCACAAGGACATTTCGACACTAACTCTGGGGGAGCCCGGGTTCGAACTGGCAACCTTGCGGTTATCATCCGGCCACTCTACCCCTGACCCACTGCTGCACCGTCTACATAGCTCTCGGTTGCTAGGCGATCCGATAAACAAGAAATGGTCCACTTCAATGTTAACTGGATTTTTAAAACACATTTATGACTTTGTTTGTGATCGAAAATTTGGGGCAGAGGTTTGTCGTTTGCATCCAGGGAGTGTGTGTGCAAAGTTTGACATCGACCGGATTAGTGGTGCCAGAGATTAGCTGGTAACGGACGGATGGACACACACACACACACACGGACGGACGGACGGACGGAGGGCAAAACATACTCTCTCCCCATGCGGCGGCGGTGGCTCAGGGGTAGAGTGCCTGGATGGCAACCGTAAGGTTGCCAGTTCGAACTGGCTCTTTGGTTCCACGTGACTGGAACATACTGTAGGTTCTATATTTTCCCATTTTCTGCAAAATAATGGTTTTGGACTTACAAGGTTTACACCCGACAGCGACGATTATATTACAAACGTATGACTGTCTTGTCTGTCTGCATGTGGAAAGATGTTTGACACAGACTGTACACACAATGTCTTCAATACCAAACACCATGCTGACTTAAATGAGCCTCATCCAACAGAACAAACACACAGATGCCAAAACACATATGACTCATTATGAGATTACATTTCAAGTTAAAATGACCACATATAAAGCAGCGTTGACTGATGATGGCACTCAGTGGGAACACAGGCATAATTGGCTCTTTAGTGGAAAGTCAGACAATTTTGAAATATCGCTTTTTCATATGCTTGCCCATTGACTTCAATTAATTCCTTCAGAACCTGAACTTGACGTTTTTCGTGCTCTCCCTGTTTATGTGGCATGGTTACAGTGCTTAACCAGGTTACAACCGGTTACCAGGATACAATCAGCAACATAATGTGCTTTCGGCCTGTTGGAATTAGTAGCAGTGAGCACCGTAGCGCATTCTGATGCCTCAGACGGGTGGAATAGGAACTGCACTGTTAGCGGATTTAGAACCAGCTAGTGTTATTGTCTCCGTCCGCCATAGCAAAAATATCATGTAAATCTGACAAAGGGGATAACGGCACAAGGAGATGATGTCTGTGAGTAAAATATTCTCTGGCACACACTACGATGTGGCAGACAAAAACTTTTTATCGTCCACACGGCAGCACAATATATACTCTATGTACTTGGACTGCTTTTTTCCATCAACACCAATAATTCTCTTCATCAAAAACAATTGAACTGCCATTTTTGGCAAGTGTTCCGTGGTTAAATATCTTAGCCCTAGCTGGAGTTTTACAAATGCATTTGCGTGTGTATGAAAGTCCCAAACACATCACACACACACACACACACACACACACACACACACACACACACACACACACACAAACCTGTGTACTATACGTGTGGAAAGCATCTAATGTTCAACATTAAACAATGTCTTTACGTTTCTCTAGACTTGTTATTTTCCACCATTATCTGTTGTTTAGAACTGGGGAATATAGCATGTTTGGTGTCTTGTGAGCAGTGATGTACCATACGGCATGCACACCATCTAGTACAGTGGTCAACCCTTTTCATAATAAGGAGTAGGGTCCCTAATTTAGTTGACATTAGAGCCACGGACCCTCATTTGATATCTGTTCTGTTTCTCACACCCTTAGAATATGTGTTATGTAGTTGGATATGATATTGTTAAGAATTCCATTCCATATTGATGTGGTTGAGAGAACAGCTAAACTATTATACTGTAGAAATAACAATTCCTCAAGGACCCATGGTGATTGCTGGATACCACAAGGAGAACCACTGCTCTAGAGTTTCTCTGTTTGATGTGTCGTCTAGAGTCTAGACGACACATCAAACAGAGAAACTGTGAAACTTGAAAACTAGAAAATGAGTTTTGCCACAACATACTGTAAGTTTGTCAAGTGAAGACAAACCATTGTACCATGCAAATAAACCATAGAGACAGACTCCATACATGCTTTAATTTAACAAAAAAAAAGGTTTATCTTTATTAAAATATCTTAAAAACAGCAATGTCACATACACATTTAACTGTACATCATTGTTTTATTCACATACGTTATAATTCAGTAATTATAATTGAGAGGGAAGACGTACAGAAGAGTAACTTTTCACATTACTATATTGCATTAATACATTGCTATTATACCTCACTCCTCATTGACTGGAGTTTATAAGTTAAATGAAAGATAATTCACAGGAAATCTCCAAAGTTGAGCAATTGTACGTGACATTCTCCTGATTCAGGGGCCCGGTTTAATGGTTACAGGTTAGAATCCAACACATGAAGCTTTTCCAGTTGTTGTTTCGGACATTGAGCCAAAACCAAACAACAGTTTGATGTTACTCAAAGGGATACATTGACACTTGGCTAGGTTATCTATAGATTTCCTTAGCCATATTCTGCTTAACTTAACCACTTAAATCCTATATACTTCATTGCCTGGGGTCCTCCAGGGGTCCATACTTGGTGCCACCCCCCCTCTGCACCAAATATCTTTGCCGTAAATTGTCTACTTTTGTTGAATGTTTGCCTGTTTTCCTTGAATGATCGCCTATTATGACATGCCCAGAATAGGGATGCTAAGGTTAAAGGTGGTAAAAGGTGCATTTAACATTGAATACATTTTGGACTATGTGTCTGCTACATTTGGACCAACAACTTTGTTACCCGAAAATCACTTGTGAATGAATGAAGACATTACCATGTCAGGTAAACGTCCGAAAGTCTGAGTAACTATTGAGTTGCAGCGTTGGGACGTGAATGTCTCCGCTCATGAACAGACAGAAAAATGGCGGAAAACAGGAATTTTGTATGAGACAACGGAAAGAATCTATTTTGCAAGCAAAAAACAAAAAGCTGATCAAGCAGCTTTGCCAAAGCATTTTGAAAGCAGAATGCTTTCTTTCTTCTCCTTGCGACCAACCGCACCTGAACGCAGGCCAAGTAGGAAGAAAAAACATTTCACTAATTCGGACCCTCCATACCCGAGGACCACGTTAACGCAGCATTAGCTCATGTATTGCAAACCGCTAATGAACTACAGACTGCAGCGAAGGCTGGGACGCAATTCATATATGGAAATATTATTTTCTTCAGTGTGGTGGGTGGTTCTCAAACGTTTATTTAATTTCAAGGACCCCCAGTTGGGTATACATTACACCCCCATGCAGACTTGTAATGGACCATTTGGTTCCCAACTACCACTGGGGGTCCCCGAGACCACCGTGCTCTGCATCATGCTGTAGATCCAAATGACAGGCTGTCAAATGTCAAGGTCAACCCTTTGAACTAGCAGGTTAGCTCCTATTAGCACAAGTGTTGCCATATCTGTATCTGTATATCGTATTCAGTAATAAAGTACATCATCTCATCTGCCTTTTATAAACGACTTTGGGCTTGTTTTGCTGTAAAGTCGCTTGTACATTTTGGTAGTGGCAGGTTGTGTTTTTGGGGGCCTTGTTTCTAAAGTGTAGTTGCGTATTTGGGCTTCATTCCTAATTCCTAAAAAAAACAATGGTTCTCAAATCTTTTCATGTCAAGGACCCCCAAATTAATATGCATTTGGACTCCCATCTGAAAATATTTGTTGTGACAGGGACCCCATAAAAAGTTTCAAACACATTCCACATTTAGCAAATTTGAAGATCTTTTTTAAATAGCCGATGTATGTAAGGTTTAAGTGGTTCAACTCATTTTGATGCTATATTAACTGCAAAAAAAGCCTCAATGATGCATGTGTTTGTTTGTGTTGATGAATGTGAGACAATCGGAAGTAGATACAAAATGTGTAAGCTAGCTAAGAATGAACCGATCAAGTCTTTCTAAAGAAATATCGACATAGTGTAAATTATTTCAAACTGTTTGATATTTTAATGTCACATGTTTTTCTTCTAGAGTTGGCCACGTAGTAGCAAAGACAAATGTTTTGCTGCGTTCACACGGACAGATGCAAAAGCTACACCGCTACAAAAACGTTGAGCTGGTTTCAACTTCAGATATAAAGCTACCAAAATCTTTGTATGTTTTGCATCTGCCTGTGTGAACGAAGCATTTTTGTAGGACTTAATTCAATAGACGTGTTACGACTATTAGCTTGTGATACATTTAGAAGTACATATTGTTTTGTAAGAGGAATGTTCACAATACTACAAGCTTGTTTTACGGTCGCTACAGCACAAGTGTTGACATCTGATATAAAACTGGCGTCATATAAACCCATCTAACTGCAGCTTTGCAACAACAATTCCACCCAAATCTTAAGCCTGATATATTCTTAGTTGATCATTGGAGTCGTACACTGAACATAGCAGGTATTGCTATTTTTCCCATGCGCGGCAGGATGCACAACCACATATAAATCAGGCATTTTACGGCGCTCCCCCTTCAAGCACAGATGTTATTGGCCAGACGGAGCGTAGCTCAGTGGTAGCGGCCGATGGGCAGAGTCTTCAGACAGGTGAAGCTGTTAGGATACTTGGCCAGGATGACAGGGTTTCCGTCCATGCGGACCTCGTTGAGGTTTGGGCGGAGGTAGTAGGTGTTGTTGCCTTTACAGAAGGTGTCTGTGCTGATTTCAGTGATGTTGTTATTCTGAAACAACACAGAGGGGGAATGGTGGCGTTTTAGAGCTGGGCAATTTGTTATTATACATAAACAAATCAACACAAAATGTTATAAACTGTTATAATCAACTAAATCAACCACTTTAGCCCTTTATTATCCTTCGCATAGAAAATATAGCAGAAT
Organism: Protomyctophum parallelum; assembly: GCF_964188405.1. Classification (NCBI taxonomy): domain Eukaryota; kingdom Metazoa; phylum Chordata; class Actinopteri; order Myctophiformes; family Myctophidae; genus Protomyctophum; species Protomyctophum parallelum. Next base: position 11,569,430 of record NC_139703.1, on the reverse strand, counting down.
TAGCCGATCTACAAGCTCACGTCGCATCGAGATGTATTGTTAGGTTGTGGATCTGCTATTTTCAACAAAAAAGAAATAAATTAATTAAGGCAAAGGTTTTAAATTTAAATACAAATTCATGCTGTGTTCACGGTATCAGCGATTACTATTATTATCATAAACATACCTGTAGATGGACGATGCGTACACTCTCTGGGATCTGAGGAACAGCCTCCAGTCTGTTGTCAGCCAGGAAGAGGTTGGCCAGTTTTGTGAGTTTCTGTTGGAGAACAACATACAGTAAGTATCCTGGTTTGGACTGGTGTCATGGGTGTTGTCTGAGACTCTGAACACCATTTAACCTCAGACTAAACTCAGTCAACAGAGATGTACTCTGCCTTTCCTGAATGACTCTCATCCAAACTTGTATAGTACTAACTGACCTGTGGAGGGCACAGGCCCTATGCCGTGTTTGAAAAGTGTGTACTGGATGCATGATGATGAGTGACTTTCCATACAATGATTGGCATTTATCAAAAAGAAACTTGACATTAAGTCTGTACCATACGCTGCTAGCCTGGCTAATAAGCCAGACCGAATCAGCCATTGGCAAAAACAAATGTTTTGTGTGATTTGAGTCTGGCTTATTAGCCAGGCTAATACGCTGCAGCAGGCACACGCCCATTTTCAAGGCGAACAGTCCATTTTGATTTTGCAACATGACTAGAAATAATTATTGCTGTTCTCCTACAAAATATACATGACGCTTTCCTCTCCTCCACTTGCTGTGACAGTGATAGTGTGTGTATAATGTTGAGAACAATTCATTTGAGACGTTCACAGCTCTCAACTTGAATATACAATATTTTCTTTCGGCTTAATTTGACATGCCACTCAGCTAAAGCCAAATGTATACTCCGGAGTACTATAGTGTTGCTGGCTGAAAAGGCCTGGTCCACACACACACACACACACACACACACACACACACACACGCGCGCGCGCATAATGATGCATAGTGTCGTGACTCACAGCGATGTGTATAACGATGCAATGTGTAACTAGCCATGCGAAGTGTAGCAATGCATGGCAAAGTGATCTGATCTGTTGTGATGCTTAGGAGACCTCCTGTGCCTACTCCTATATCTCAACATCCGTATGAGGGTGTATGTGACTTTACTCGGCCTCTGCCAGCTTTGACATTTCACATACTGTAAATGATGATGAACATGAAAATGTACAGTATGAGTGTGATTCACACTCATACTGTAGCTGTTTCACACTGTACTGGGTGAAACAGCTTCATTATGTGTGTTAATATGAGAGTTGAAACTAGTATGCTGACACACTCACATGCACACATTTCTCCTGTGCTTGTTTCGTGATCACAGTTATTACTACCGCCACCATGGAAGGATGTTATGTTTTAACCCTGTTTGGCTTGTTGTTTGTCTGTTTAGCAGCATGACTTGAGAATGTTCTTGTGCAAAAACAAATGGTAAATGTTTGGGTTTAAATGGTCAAAGGAAAAGGTCACAAACACTGGAGCTAAATTAAATAATAATCACTCATAATCTCATGTAGAAATGGAACATTTACAGTGCCACAGGTCTCTAGTGTCTGCCCAAAAGATGAACAAGGGGGATGATGTTAACAAGCTGCTGTTTGAGAACAAGCCAGTCTCCTCCACCTGCAACACGGGGATGAACTATACTATAGCATGGTCAGACAACTCATTCTGTATTGCAAAATATTTTAAGGCAATATGCCTAACGAAAAACATACAGATGCAGCTATGAACTGTGAAAACGAGCAAGGTGCATGGAGTCAGGTGCCCTGGTTTAGGTCCTCTGTACCTTGAAAGCGTTGGCTTTGACTCCCTTGGTCCTGAGCAGGTTGAAGTTGGCATTGAAGACGGTGAGTTTGGACGGAAGCATGGGCAGCTTGACCAGCTGGTTCTCTGCCAGAGACAGCTCCTCCAGCATGCTGAGCTTAGAGAACGCCCCGTCCTCGATCTCCGAGATCAGGTTCCCCGTCAGGTCGATCCTCCTCAGGGTCACTGTGGAGTGGACAGTGCAGCAACACAAACCACTGTTTAAAAACAGACAAACCTGTTCAGGCCATCTCTCCAATGTCTCGATGGAGAGACCCGGGATTCGAAACCTGATCTACAGCATGGGAGACCAAACATGTATCGCTCATGCAACAACTTGGAATTCCCTGTTTGCCAGCGAAGAGTAGTTGTCCTGAATTGCTTTGAAAGACCAGGACAAAATGTGTCTTTCATATTCTGATCTGAGTCCGACCAGATAGGGATAAAAAGTTTTAGAACTCCTGGGCCCATGTCGACAAGACAATAATTTATCTTCAAGTTAACAAGGTGTAGCTTGAAGATAATATTGTTGCATATTGATCACACATGCGTGCGCCGTGCATCGTTATATAAATGAGGCATTTATCCTGGTCTCTCATTGTCTGAAACTAATAACTTACCAATGTCAACAAAGTCTTTGGAGGTGATCTTCTTGATCCTGTTGTAGCGGGCGTACAGGTACGCCGTCTCTTTTGGAAGCGTGGGCACGGCCTTCATTTCTGGACTCACTTCCTCACAGTAAACGGAACCCGTCAGACACACGCACAGCAGGCATGTTGGAAGATCTACGGCACAGTAGAGAGTAGAGACACACACACATCAATACTACTACACAGACCACAACCAAATGGACTCTTCTGGATCTATTTGGTTAGTCTAGGCAGCCGCAGGACGCAAACCACAGTCCTAGAGACCTCTAAGTGCCTGCAATTCCCCAAGAATACACAATGCAGGTGAAGCCTCCTGTTTTCTCTGGCATAGAGAAAGGACAATAGCTGGAATCCTGGATGAGAGGGGCAGTTATTTTTTGATTTTGGATGGATTATAATGGCATCTTTGATGTATTTACAAACTGTTACATTTGTACTCTCTCAAAGTTTAGTTAAAAGTAGCTCTGGTCCATAGCCTTCTACTGCTTCGATTCTGCCCTGCAGTAAGGCTATGTGACTTTCCGTTTTAAATCTCAAATCGAAATCAGACCAGCCTCTCCTCTTTTGTGGAAACGTTTGACCTACTCACCAATATTAAGACGGGTTGTGTCAATAGAAAGCCTACTTTCCTTAGTGGACGCACTCTGAGCCCCCCACCACACTTTTTGGCCAAAAAGGGATTTTCTTTCTACCGGAAAAGAAATACTTTTAGTTACTCCGCTGCGCCCTCTACTGATATTGCCCAGAGAACTGCCTCATAGAGAATATTTTTCCTCCGGTGAAAAAGAATCCCTTTCTGGCCAAAAAGTACCGTTTATACGTGTGGTGGCGTGTGGTGGGGTCCACTAAGGAAAGTAGGCTTTCTATTGACACAACCCATCTTAATATTGGTGAGTAGGTCAAACGTTCGTGAGGTTTCCACCAAAGAGGAGAGGCTGGTCTGATTTCGATTTGAGATTTAAAACGGAAAGTCACATAGCCTTACTGCAGGGCAGAAACGAAGCAGTAGAAGGCTATGGACCAGAGCTAAGTTAAAAGGTGCAATAGACAACATGCAGCCACTAGATTCCACACTCTCAAAAACACTTCTGTTTAATTAGGTCCTTTTTTCCCTAGCTCACATCTGTAAGGCAGCAGTTATGCAGTTTGAAACATTGTAACCGGCCGCTTTCTACATGTATTTCTTCCACACTATTGGCACTACACATGTAAATATGTTTCTTTGTACTTTGTAGGCCATCCTTGGAAGATCCTCCTGCTATGGATTGGTACTGCAGATTTCGATTGGAATTGTAATACTTTAGAAGTTTAGATAATCTAGTGCAGTGCCAGTTAGGAGCGGGCCGGTACTGCAGAAACACTCATCCAATCTATTTCAGCACTCGACACTGTGTTTCCTTGCGTCCTCAGCAATGCGTGTGAAGTAGATGCATGAATTGTTCTGGAGGCAGGGACAGACATACAGAGATACAGACACACACAGAGATAGGCACAGTAAACTTTGCAGCAAACAAAGGTTTATGACATTGGTTCCCAATGTAGGGCCCAGGGATCTTGTATGGGGGAACCGTTAGGAACTAGAATCGATAATTAGATCTGGAACCGGTATCCTACTCACAAAAATGATACTGAAACGATAACCAACCCTACATACAAGGCATTAACCCATTTAGACCTGAAAAGACCTTGGAAAAGCTAATGCAGTTTTATGAAAGATACCCTAAAACCTGAGGTCTTTCTGAGAATCTTCACAGAATTGAATCCGGAAATCCTGAATCCGGAAAAGTACCAAAAGGGGCTACAAAACTACAAGGAGACGTGCACGCACTCCCGGCTTCAGAGATCAAGTAACGCTGCCGCGGCAGATGGTCTTAAGGCGAAAGTAACGTGGCTGCGGCAGCCGTGATAAATGGGGGTTAAGATGGTGTCAGTGATGATGGCAGGGTTTCTTCAAGCTCTGGCTGAACTTTGTGTGTTAAGGAAACGACAAAACCAGCCTCCTCTTCTGAGTATTCTTTTGTGAACATCCAGTCACTGGATAATCACTTACGTGAACTAAAGAGCGATTCCTGGCCGGTCAGACTGTTTGTTGAACGTCACTCCTCTACTTTTTCTCTCCATGTTTCCTGTATCACTACGCTGCATCTTTCAAATATAGATACAGTGAGTCCCTCCCAAAAGAATGAGGGCACCAGGAAACATGGCTCCATCCAACTCTATGGCAGCGGTGGCCGAACGGATTGCGGAGCGGTCTTGATACCGGAAGGTCGCCAGTTCGAATCAGCGGTCCGACACGTTAAAAATTACCACTGCTGAAGTGCCCTTGGACAAGGCATTGAACCACTACCATGAAATGTTCTATGAAATAAGCAGGGCCTGGCTGTAAACAAGTATCTGATGGTTAGTCCAGTTACCCTGGGTAAACATAGTACCTTTCCTTTTCTTTACAATGCTCACAACTTAGAACTAGATCTAGATCAGCTATTTTCACTATTTACATTATTTCTGTTCATTTTTATCAAGTGAACTGCCGCCGTGTGGCCATAGAGGGTAGTTAGGTGCACCATCCGGAATTGGTCATTTTCAGTCACTTTCACTTCCGTTTTCCTCACTCGCAGATCGAAAAAGATGGACTCCAGAACACTGTCTTCAAATGCAGTGAAAAAGTTTATTAGGGAACCCGCAAGGTTTAGGCCTAGGCTATACCTATACCTATAACCATTGTAATAAACAGCTTATGTTCGCAATACCTTGTGGTGTTTATCTTTCACCAGAAACGTTAATATTTCGATCGCGATATGATGATCTTGACCGCGGACAGTGCTCATAGGTTCCGACTTCAGAGAAAAGAGACAAAGAAGATACTACTTTTAATGGGATGGAATGCGTGTGCACGTTTCCTGGTGCTGGTGGTATGCAAGGCTAGCAACCGGGCCAGTGTTAAAAGTAGATTTTCACAGGTAGAGGACAATTTGGTAATTGTTAGTTACTCATTCATAACATTTTATTTGTGGTGAAAAATCCATCTCATTCCTAATAAAGATCATTGTGTAACTTTCACATTTTCTCTGTATGGATGTACTCATGGCACCAATAGCAGTTTGATTATAATTTTTTTCAGATATACTAATCGCACAACACAACACAACAACAAAAACTCCCCCTGTATAAGATTCAGAGATTGTTTAGTCCACTCCTGACTCCTTGCTAGTCAGTGATCTTAGGGCACAAACCAATGCAACTAGTTGCAACAAAACCGTTTTAAGGCCAGTCCACACCGTCACCAATACAACTCCTTGCAACTGCCATATAGGGGATAATGGTTGCAAGGGGTTGCATTGGTGTGGACTGACCTTAATCTGATCTTTGTACTCTGAGGCCTTACTTTGTTATTGATTAATGTCACTGATCTAGGATCTGAACCATCTAATTGTAATGTAAATGAAAGCTGTGTTCATTCTTCATTGTTTCATATGAGCTCAGTGGCTGACTTCCAACACACACACACACACACACACACACACACACGCTCACACACGCACACGCGCGCGCGCAGGCACACACACACACACACACAGAACAGATGTTCAAGAGTTTGTAATTAGTTGTTGGATTGGTGTGTGGCCACTACAGTAAGGAATGTCAACCACACACACACACACACACACACACACACACACACGCTTTTTGTACCTATTCTGCTGTGAGGGCTCTATCCATCTGTAAACTGAAGTGTATGTCTTTAGCCCACCTGTCAATGTGCGTAACACATTGTGACAGTATACTGTAGATCCCATAAGCCTAATGGACAGGCACCTGGTTGGACTGTTCCCGTCCATAGCCTGGGGGGGTGCTTGCTCATTATTGCTCTGCCATTATTAAGTCGCAAAAGTTATACAGCTGTCATTAACCAATTTGAGAAAAAACATTCAGGGATGCCATAAAGACAAGAAATGTGATGTGCTAATGTGCCTATTAGCCTAGTAGTAGTAAGCAGCAGCATGCACGCACGCATGCGCGCGCGCGCACACACACACACACACACACACACACACACACACACACACACACAGGAGGAGCATATGCATGCATTCCCTGGCAGATAAATAAAAAGAATATAATGAACTACATAATACAGAAAACTCTTGTTGGAGAACACAGATCATATGGTTTAATTAAATGTCCCTTTATAAGTTACTGAAATATGTAAGGAACTATTGACTTGTGCATTAGATTCTCAGTTCAGATGGATTGTGGTAGATGTAGTCTTCATTAGATTCTAAGTTCAGATGGATTGTGGTAGATGTAGTCTTGAGTTATAGACTGTAGTGCATTATATTCTCAGATCAGATGGATTGTCTTACCAGAGGCGTCTCCAGCATCTGGGATAGGGCTGTCATCCGGTTCATCAGCCTGAGATAGCGCCCTCTAGAGGAGTAGAATACACTGTTACTGTAGTCCCCCACTATAACACAGAGCAAGGCTTTACCACAGGGGTCTGGACTCCCATGCATGCTAACATTTTCCCTGTGTCATTCATTGTGTAAAAATACAGTTAAATACGGTTTCTCTTGCCAACAACCCCCGCATAGCCGCATCACTACCGTACAGTGTTGGAATCCTGTAGTGATCCTGTAGTGACAGCTCTGACAGTGTGGCAATCGGTCCGGGCACCTAGGCTACAATGTAGCCTGACAGCGTGTTGCGGGTTCGAGTCCCATTCCCGACGGCCTTTTCTGCGTGTCATTCCCGATCTCCCTCCCCCGTTCCCTCTCTAACACACTTCACTTAAGTTGACTATCAATAAAGGTATGAAAAGATATCCCAAATATTAATCTTACAAAAATATATATATTTGGCCGCGAACCAAAAATTGGTCCCGACCCATTGTTTGGGAGATCTGGACGATGTTCAGAGTTCAGACCCTTGTTGGTACAGATGCAGTCTGGCGTGGCCAGCCCTCCAATCTCAGTCCACTCTGAATGGAGGAGGTCTGGAGAAACTCAGTGGAGACAGTGGGTAGAATCAGCGATGTGATTGAGTTAGGGATAATTATTATCACTGCTTTCACATTCATGTTGTGCATACATTTCTGCTAATGTACACATTCTTTAATCAAAATAGAATTGGTCCTCCATATTCACCTAAATTCTGTGCATCTCACAATAAATACCAAAATATAACACTAAATTAATTCAACAGAGCACTGCTTTCACTTTTATATTGCAGCATTCCTGCAAATTAACACATCTTTGAATGCATGGCAAGCTTGTCGATCTGCCGATTTTTATGTGCAACACGCCTACCTACCTAACAAGATGATGAACAATTTTTTATATCAGCAAAATTGGCATGGATATCATCTTTTGTTGACTAGCTAGGCTACGTGCTGCAGACAGCCCGTTTGTTGGACAGAGTAGTAGTTTAATGTGGACAATATTGATGTTTGCACCTTGGCGAGCCCTCCCCCACCATAGAACAGCTCCGCCCATTCCATCAGCAGCCCCGCCCTCTTTCTAACCACTTTTCACTTCAACTTTCCACAGACTTTCTTTCTTTTCTGAGAAATCAAGCCTGGGATCCCAAGGTTAGTACAGCTGCCGCAAGCAGAGTACAACCAGCCAATAGATATAGTTTGTTTCAAAAATAATCAGTATGTCACTTTTAGACAAATCCAGGCAGTTTCAGAAAGAAAGTTTGAACGTCACTCCCCAAAATGTTCTTATTATTTGTCATAAATGGTCCCTGAGGACTCTGTTATTAATATATCTATGAATGACAGAAAAACATTAGCCTAATATGACTTGCATAATAATGACGAAGAGTAACGTCATAGTTATTTCTCCTGACCTGGACCAGTAGTTGCTGCTAGTGGACTAGTAGTTATTTCTACATGTCGACTAAATTCAAGTATAAAAGTTCCAATAACAACATAAACTGAGGAACTATAGGTGGCTATACCTGCTTCTATCAAACAGACATTGTACTAGTCTGTCACAGTATCATCATTGTGTGAATGGATAACACTTTATTTGGGTTATTTTGAATCAATCAGACTGGGAGATGTTTTGGTTCGAATCCTGGCTAGGACAATTAGGGATTGGTTAACAATACCTCCAGGAATAGCCTAGGTATAATTGTTTTATTGAAACTCGTCTATAATTTCACCACATAGACCTTCTATATGGGTCTTCAACAGGGACCACCAGGGGGTCCTCAGAGGTACGGTACTACAATGGTGCTGTCACGTTTTTGTGATAGTAAGTGAAAGTAGCTGCAAACACTTGTCTCTGCGTACTCAGTAAATATTGGCACTGTGTGTGTGTGTGTGTGTGTGTGTGTGTGTGTGTGTGTGTGTGTGTGTGTGTGTGTGTGTGTGTGTGTGTGTGTGTGTGTGTGTGTGTGTGTGTGTGTGTGTGTGTGTGTGTGTGTGTGTGGTTACTTTGTTGTTTTTTATGCTCTTTACTATTTGTCTGCACTGCACCTTAAAGGGACTGGTGTGCGTAGCACTTCTGTGAACTCCCAATCCAACATTTGTAAACGAACAAGTTGAAAAAACAGTGGTGATTTCAAACGAATCTATGAAGCCATCAAAGCTGCAGCATCAGTTGGAGACAACCCAAGAAACACCTGAAGAAAACGTCTAAGCTAGTCTCAAATCTCTCACTGGTCAAGAGCCACTCGCTAAGTGATGGAGAACCAGCTCTGAAAAGGTCTTATCAAGTCGCTTGGAAGCCTTTCTCAAGGAAAAGAACAAAAAGTTGAATAAAGCAATATGTAGTGGCGTCTCTGCTTCATCATCTCTGTCTCAGCTAAGTGGTCCTTGGCCTGAAAAACATTTAATTAATTTATCATTATACTTAGTAAACTAATATATAGTTGAGTGGTGTCGGCTAAGTGCTTGATCCACTTCTTTTTTCCTTCTACAACAAATCTCGTTCGGCAAAAGTTCCCTAGAATAAGGATGCTCGGGTTCAAGTGGTTGATTTAACTGTGAGAGCTTTACATTGAGTGGAGATGTCATATTATAATTGTAAATTATTATTTTCTTTTTTTACCTTAGCCCTTCTTGTGTCCAAGTAGCGTTGGTTCCTGAAGTATCCATCAGATCTTAATCCAGATGCCACCAGCAGTCCAGCTAACAGTACGCAGCTCAACAGGAGCGCTCTCATCTTGGAAGGTCTGCTAGTCTGACTCTCAACGTCTGAACATCTACCAGCAGAGCAGCAGCCACCCAGACTGTGTGCGCGTGAGTGTGCGTGTCAGTGAGTTTGTATATGTATGCTGTAAGACCCTGCTCTACTACTAGCACGTGCACGGGTGTGTGTGTGTGTGTGTGTGTGTGTGTGTGTGTGTGTGTGTGTGTGTGTGTGTGTGACGTGCGTGCGTGCGTGTGCGCATGCACGTGTGTGTCACAGGACTGTATTTAAAGCTCCTCCAGACACATCCAGGAGATTCTTTAACAGTTTATGGAGTGGAAAAGCTTTAACCCATGGTTAACCACACACACACACACACACACACACACACACACACACACACACACACACACACACACACACACACAGTGTAAGACATAAGGAGAGAAAGACAGGACTAGAGAGAGGGGGAGAGAAGTAGGTGGGCAACTAAAGAATGAATTTGAGCTCCAGTCTTTACTGGTCCAGAACTATAACTATAATTTATACTGAACCTGTACTGATCCAAAACTGTATACTAATCCAAATATATGTGGATCCAGAACTACAGTAGATCAGACTGTAATGATGCTCACCATCATTAAACAATGATGTATTTATCTTGGTTTGCTTCTTGATTCGTACTCACCTGCATTTCTCTTCTGTTTAGTTCATAGGCTACTTGGATAGAGGTGATAGTGCATGCACATCCACTCCAGCCCAGGTGCTGGACAAAAGGCAATACTGGAGAAAAGAATAGATTCCGCAACACTGGTAATACTCGGCTCCCCTGGTTTATTAAGAATCAATGTTTCGATCCTAGTGATCGAAACGTTGAATGGTAATAACTATTCTTGCTGCTAGGATACCTCGGGTTTATCTTGTCTTGTCTTGCCTTGTCTTGTCTCGTCTTGTCTCTGCACCACATATCAAAATAATTAACTTGCTCAAACCTCAGAGTTGGCAATGAAGCCTATGTGATTCTGAGTAAAAGCCTCATAATGACCAATAAGCAATCTATCTTTCATTAGGTCTTCTCACACTGAGCGAGTTTTCCCAGACTGTGGTCAAACCAAACATTTACACTCATTAAGCCTGGACTCCATATGATTCCATTAGTGCATATTAGTGAGGTTTCTTTGGACTGGTCTCATGCTGGTGGCAGATGTTTGAGTTAAAAGCTAAACGTTTTGTTTACATTTAGCCACAGCCAGCTTTTTTCTCTGCACGGTTCATATTTAAATTGGCAGAATGGGCATTAATGATCTATGGTTATCTTGTAGTCATCGCAGAGAGCTCCATGCATTCATCTTAGCCTGCAGTGGTCTGCATTACTAGCTTAGTGAATTGTTATTTCAGTATCGTACTGTAAAGATACATTTGTATGTTGTCCTGCATGCTTCCACTGTCTCTCTAGAACATTCTGAGAACAGGAACACATAATGCTTTCCAAACAACTCCTCTTGGGGATGTAGGCCATGTGCAGCTGTACTTCAAAAACACTGAGCCATTTAAAACAGTGGCTAAAAAGACTTTTTACAATCCCAGACACGACTGGTTTCTGTAGCTGCTTTCACACATGCTCTTGACATCCTGCAGTAATCCCAGCCATTAGCTGGTGCATGGGACTGTATCTGAAAAGGCAAGACCTGAAGCGCTACAGACTTGTGACTGTGGCAGCTCCTTTGTATAAAGTTGGTGTTGTGTCTGATTGAGCCCCATCAGCTCAGTGTGTGAATGGGCCAGGTCATTGTCTGGTGAATTCACATCCAGTGAATGGACGCGGTGTTGACACGTCTATCGTTGAGAAGAGAGGAACCTTCCCGAGGTGTTTGCACAGAACTGCCACTTGTTTCAGTTCTGGCAGTTCTGTGCTGTTCTGGCAGTTCTGTACTGTCAACAACTGAAGCTCACAGTGATTAGTCAAAGGACCTCTGACCTTTAGATCTCCTCTCCCTATTATATGATTGTATGAATTATTAAATGATCAACTATCCACTCCTGACGAATGACGACATGATGATGTCTGAGATAAAACACATTCATCTGGACCCTGCTAATGCATGGTGGGCTGCAGGAGTTCAGCGTTGACAGACAACCCCTTCAGCCAATCAGCCAGGGCTCCAGACTAACTTTTTTCATCAACGTCCCGGAACCGTCCCAAAATGCAATTTTAACCGTCCCGAAGTAAATGTATATAGTCCCGGGGGAAGCAAAGCACAAAATATGTAATACAAAAACAGCACCACTGCGAAATTAATAACTGTATTCCTATTGTAATACAATACATGCACTACATAATTTGTTTGGCTTCATGTTTCTTCTGTAGAGAAAATACACTGATTTAGTCAAAATGCTCCCAGAGGGCTGGGACTAGATTAAAAATATTAATTTTGTTAATCGAATTAATTATAGGCCTTGTAATTAATTAATACAATTTTAATCACATATCAATATTCGACCTGAGAACAGCGATATTTATTTTCAAATGGATTTTGGTATACCAGTGAATCAATGAATAGTGACTATACATAAGCTTATAAAAGGTTGTGTGCTAGGCTACTTAACAGATAAACAACTTTTTTTAAACATCTCGTTTAAAACAAGGGCAGCACTGCAGGTAGTCTATATGAATACTCAAATGTGCTTTACATGTGTGGCATGAGAAAACAAATAAAACCAACTTTATTAGGGGGAACACTAGACGAAGGAATAAAATCAATACAATACAAACAGTGGAATGAGAGCGTTTTAGAGTGCATACTGCATTCCACAGGGTTGGGGCAGCAATTCCAGAACAACCTGATCATTAGAAAACATATGTTGCTTCAAAGGATACCAACAATACCAACATATTATTTAATGTGCCATAAAGTTTTATCTGGGCAGGTGTGGACTGTGGGTTGGACCGACGTGGGTCCAAGTCCAACTGACATTAGCCCCATTATGGAACCTCTCACGCCGTTATAATGTAGCTCTGTATCGGAGGGAGAGGTTCCATGGGGCAGGAGACTGACGTTGACTTCCACGCTGGCTGCATGTCTCGCATCGTGTGCTGATATATGCTAAATGAATCACCGCAGCGGCGGTGACATATTAAAGCAACTAGCAAGCCTAGCATGGAAGCTAACGTTAAAATTTGTTGTAGCCCCATGTCCACATGGAACGTTTCCCTCCGCTATAGCACTTTATCCTTTATCAACGCTTCCAACCGATAGTTTTTTAATCTAAATGTCCCATGCACGGGGCAAAAGCGATACAAGCGGCTTCTTGATTATTTTGGGGTGAATGGTGGTGTGTTCTTGTCTGACTGACAACACTGCAGACAGCGCTCCCAGAGTCTTTAGAAGAGCTCTCCTAGTGACAGTCTCATGCTGCACACGAAATGTGCATTTTCAATGCAAAAACTCCTCTCGTCCCGAAACCGGCCCGAATGAGATACATTTACGTCCCAAATAGATATTTTATAGGCCCCGGGACGCCGTTAATCTCGAGCCCTGCAATCAGCGAAACAAAAAAGTGACGTCATCTACAAACATTATGGCTTGGCCCCGTCTTAACACTGCTTGCAGCTATATTTATTATTCTGGTACTTCCATGCTCTCCTGTGCTGTGCCTCACGTTGTTCTAGCAATTTTTGGGTGCATATAAAAGATTATTATGATAACCTTTCCAGCAAAGCCAAAGAGTCGGACAACTCCTTATTGTTATGATGCTGGTACCTTTTCTACTTCCCGATACCAATACCCATAACTTTGTAAGTACCGATCCAATACCATTGATTCTATGACAGTGGTTCTCAAAGTGGGATCCAGGGACCCCCAGGGTTCCAAATGGACCTTTACAAGTCTATGACTCTGAGAGTGAACAAATGGAACCAAATGGACCCGTTGAGAACCACTGTCCTGATCTAGAAATGAATACACAAGAGGTAAAGTGCGGATCCAAATTGGTAAAATAATAATGTCAATTGTACAGAAAGAATATATATATTTTTTTAATTTATATTTTTTGTCCCACGATTTTGTAACCCATTTTTCACCCCTGTGTCAATCATCCTGTGATGTGATCCTGGGCTCTACACACCCTCCGCCAACCTAGGGAGAGCAACGGACTTAACTCATGCTTCCTTCATGCTTGAGTGTCCAAGTTGCTCCTTTACACCTGACAGGGGGGAGTTTCCCTGGTTGGACGTAGCGCGTGGAAGGAACACGTTATTCCAACCAGTTCCTTTCCCCTCCATCAGGCGTTCCGGCTGGCCAGGGGGAGGCAGTTTAGAGACCAGGATTACTGCATGTTTTTGTGAGAGTACCTACCCTAGGGGACACGGGGAGAACATGCAAACTCCACACAGAAAGGCCCTTTCGCCAACCCCGCCTTCGGGTATGGGCACTGATGACGTGGAGGAGGAAACACGCCGCCAGCACCCACAGCGCCCCGAGCGGGAATCGAACCCAGGACCTTCTAGCTGTGAGGCGACAGCACTACCAACTGTGCCACCGTGCCCCTCTACAGAAAGAATATAAAACAGTAGTGCAACATTAATTCAAAATATTACTGTAATGAAATCTCATGTGATCAATTTTATGGTATCGAAATGGCATAGACTGGCGCTGACTTGCTGAAAATGCTGGTATCGGTACCAGCATTTTAGGGAGTATCGGCAGATCTTTCCGATACTATGAGTTGTTGTGAAAAGTTGTTTTTGAAGCCTGTGCACCTGTAGAAGTGCGTCTCGGTGTGATCAGCCACGTATAAAGGTTTGTTGTATTTCAACAATCTGCTGTAGTCTGAACAGCACATCATCAATCCTTGTTAGTTTAACTTAGTTCTGTTTAGGGTAGTTGAGCTGAGTTTAGTTTGTAGAAAGGTAGAACTCAGAAGTGATCAAACAATTGAAGCAAAGTACAAACAGGACGTTGGTAGATAAAAGTTCTATCAAGCATCTCTGTCCACTGCTCAGTGAGTTTGAGTGCAACAGTCTTCTTCACTTTAACGCAATCGTATCTGTGAGATAGTGTAGTGGTTGACACTTTGTCTGTCAGACCGTCATCTGAGATCCCACCTTGCTGTCTTACTGTCTGTCTCTCTTCTGCAATGTCTCTCTCTCAGCTTTCCTACAGTCTCTCTCTCCTACACTGTCTCTCCCTCTTAGCTTTCCTACTGACTGTCACCTACACACTCTCCTTTTCAGCTGTCATACTGTCTGTCTCTGCTGCACTGTCTCCCGCTCAGCTGTCCTGTCATGTCTTTCCCTTGTGACCGACACAAAGGCAATCATCTGTCCCGCATTACAACTAATGGATAAGTGTTCTAATGTCTGATAAGAGTTGACCAGCCTAGTGTTTTCACAACAGAAACGTCCAGTGACTGATGGCTTCCCCCAAAACACTGGCCCAGCGGGAGGAACCCAGTGAGCTTTTACTGTTGCCAGACATGTCAAATAAAACACAACTCCAAGGACAAGAGACGGCTCTTCCTCGTAAACAAACATTTATAATAGGAACCACGTGAGCCCACCTTCCTAGAAGAGGACAAACACACACGTACAATACAGGTGTGTTAGTAATTATCAACTCCTTTAAAGTTTTACTGTGCTTGGAAGAGAGTCAAGTATACTTGGGAACCATTTTACCGTCGCTACAGTTTGGACGGCCAGTCAGGGCGGTTGCAGATCTGGTGCTGATTATGTAAGAGTTCAGACTGCCAGGATGGTATAAATCTGATCAGAGTGTAACAATTTGGACTGTAAGGGTGGTTGTAGATCTGATGATTATGTAACTGTGCTTGCCTTGAAGTGTCAGCGTGGTTATAGATCGGTTCATTATGTAACAGAGTTCAGACTGCCAGGGTGGTATAAATCTGATCAGAGTGTAACAATTTGGACTGTAAGGGTGGTTGTAGATCTGATGATTATGTAACTGTGCTTGCCTTGAAGTGTCAGCGTGGTTATAGATCGGTTCATTATGTAACAGAGTTCAGACTGCCAGGGTGGTATAAATCTGATGATAATGTAACAGTTTTGAGTGTCAGCATGGTTCTAGATCTGACGATTGTGTCAGATGTTTGGACTGTTAGGTTGGTATGAAACTGATTGTTTCCAATTGTTTATTGTCTGACAGTTTGGCCTGTCAGGATGGCATATCAAGTTGGTATTCTAACATCTAATAGGTTACCATTGTGAGATGTTCTGAGACAGAATTTTGGAAACTTGCTTTCATTCAGCTACGCCACACTTCTGCGGAATCGTCTAGAAAATATTAGACTCTTGCCTATTTAAATGATCTCTCGTTTGTCGATTTTGTGTGCTTTTATTTTCTTGTTTTTATTTGTGTTTGTTTTAATGTTCCGGCCAGGGCCAACTTAAAAAGATATAGGGAATAGCAATGTGGATGAATAAAGGATACGTAATAAATAAATACAATGAGAATGTACTGTAACAGTTTGGTATAGATCAGATAATAATGCTGTTAACACTAAACGTAAGCTTTCGTCCTGCGCTTCCCACAATGCAGGTAGCAGAACATACAATTCTAAAACTCAAAACGTGAAATTGAAACCTGACCCGACTCCTGACTTAACGATATCAGGACCCGTCCCGTCGGCGTCGGACATCCATCTCACATCGTAGTCTGGATAAGATTTTCCTGCAAGCTGCTGCCAAGACAGTAAATCAAACCACATAAAACGTCCAAAATGCCTCGGCCGCACAAAAATGCAAACCTGTATGTCCAAAGTACTCTAATGGGCGATTCAAAATATCACGGTTCACCTCCTGTATTCATAGCAAAGAGAGCAGATCTACAAGCTCAATGCAGATTCACAACATAACATAATTTCATAATAATACAATACAATTTAAATAATTTAATTCCCAAAATATGGAACCAGTCTTAAAGTGGTTAATACCTGTATATGTATTTTACAGTATAGACTTTCCCTTTGCATTGGGGAAAGAGTGTGCATCACGTACTGATGGTGAGTAAAAAATGAATTTATAACATTTAGTATACTGTATAATAATGTTGCGGTTTGTCACATAGATCCCAAGTGTGTGTGTGTGTGTGTGTGTGTGTGTGTGTGTGTGTGTGTGTGTGTGTGCGCGCGCACGCGGCTCATCACGTTTCAGGTGAACAGGCGTGCCTGCCTATACATGACCAAACCAGCTGTGACAAACTATATATGACACACACACACGGTTGTTTTGACAGCCGAGTGGACCACCTGGCCAGCCATGGTGTGCAAGGGGGTTTGGCTGAGGCCTTGCGTGTGTGTTTGTGCGTCACTGTGTGTGTGTGTGTGTGTGTGTGTGCGTGTGCATGTGCATGTGTGTTTCTTCTCAGAAGAGGCCAGCCAGTCTAGTCGGAAAATTCAACTTACACTCTGTTCAAACCCAATGGAAAACCTCACTTTGTGTTGTCAACAACGCCAGTCTGTAAATATGTCAGTCAGACAAATGGGGCTCTTCAGAACGACACAGAGACGTACTGAGGCTGTGCCTGGTTCCATGGATTAAAGTTCTCAGTCACTACCACAGAGACGTACTGAGGCTTGTGCCTTCATGTGGTTCCATGGATCAAAGTTCTCAGTCACTACCACTGATTTCAGTCATTTGGATTCCATATACAGTAGAAGCCAGCATGTCTTCTATGGAAGCACGCCACGCACTGTAAATAATGCGCTGCAACTTGTTGTAACTTGTTTTCTTTGCAATTTCTTTAGCTGTTTGGCATTATGTGGAACAGCAAGAACACCAGGATGCTAATGCATGGCGGGAGGGATTCACAGATTAGAATTTTGGCCTAACAAAAACCGTTTGCTTTATTCCATGTGCCTGCAGTCGTTTCTCCCATGCAGTGTTTGGCTTTCTGCCCTGGAATCTGCCCTCCCTCAGGACCCACGGCTGAGGACGGTTTGATGGTTAAACCAGATAGACAAAGACACGCGCGCGCGCGCGCACACACACACACACACACACACACACACTGTCCACCATTCTGACTAACATAACTTGGACAGTGCTGAGTTGGCTGAAGATGACTTCGCAACTTTTGGCACAGCGACTGGCTCGGTGCCGGTGGTGCCTCTCGTGGCTCAAGTCACCTTCAGACGGCGCGTCTCCGACGGTGAAACCGAGTGCACCTATTTCAATCTGACTGGTTTTCCAATTGTACTGTGACATACACGTCAACATGATATTTTCATAAAACTCTTAGGATTTAGAACAGTGGTTCTCATAAAGAGCTCATACAAGCTCACGAGTACTGCAAGCTTGTACTCTGCTATTTTTGAACATTTTCTTCTGAGATAATTCACACTGTGTCGGCATATTCATATGTATTTCTTTGTAGTGTGTTCATTTGAATGAAAACGCATTCAAAGCATTAGGGCGAGAATGTGGAATGCTTGGTTTAATGTTTAGAGCGATGTCAGACGTGTGATGTGAAAGTGTGCTGACGGCAGCAGATGCAGTCCAGTCTGCTCTCTGTTAATGTCATCATCACTGGATCCACGAAGAAATGTATCTCCTTTCATAGAACTACCTGATCACTAGAGTCTCTGGAAAAGAGAAAGGTTGTCTAACAGGTTAGTATTCTTATTAACATACAATATAATTAGTACTAATAATCCAATAATCTAATAATCTGTATGATAATCTTGCCACACTGATTGAAAGCTGTGCGCCCGTTTATACGTTCGCCTTCTACCAAACCACTCAGTTTGTAATACACATCTCTCCATGCACACCTACTTCATGCCATAGGAGACACAACGCACTACCTAACTGTTATATTTTCTGTACAAATATTGCTTTTGTGTACCATACTGCCATTGCGCAACAATTTGCTGTTATGCACATTCACCGACCCCTCCCCTTTTCACTGCACACACACACACACACACACACACACAGCAACGCACAGCACAGCCGTCTGTCCGTGTACAGCTAATCTCCGGCACCGTTAACCCGGTCAATGCCAAATTTTGCACACACAATCCCTGGATGCTAACGATGAACCTCTGCCCCACATTTTCCATAACGGCCTGTTATAGCGCCACCAGGAGGCCGACTTTTGAAAAATTGTTACACAATATCTCTATAGTCATGTGTTCAAGCCGGATCTGTTCGATATTTCATATTCCATCCTAATTGGCTAACATTGGCTTTCAAAGTTTGCATGATTGGCCCGTTTTGAACAAAAAGCCTCAAATCATGAACGCAGCGTGCAATGTACGTGAAATCTTCCTACTAGGCTGAGGAATATACCCCACCCTTTACACATTGGCCTGTTATAGCGCCACCAACAGGGGGATTTTTGCAAAACACATTTTTGGAACAAAATGCCTCAAATCATGAACGCAGCGTGCAATTAAATAGGGCCCTCTGCCTTGTCCATTCATTGAGAGCATGCATCCATTTTCCTACTGCTTTAATATATAGCTTGAGGAACTGAATAGAACACTTGTTCTTTTCTGTCGCCCTGTAGCGACCATTTTTTTACCATGGAGATTTCTGAAATTATTTCTATAAATTATTTTAAAGATGGAGTGCCGTGATTTATTCCCACCCTAAAACATCAGGTATTATTATTATATGAGGAGTTTATTTTTTTTTTAAATCTAAAAAGTGTAATTTCTTTGTTAAAATTACGTTATTATGTGGACACGCCCACCAGTTCATTAAGTACGCCTGGTGTGCCTAGTGGGTGGTGATCCACCTGAACTGAAGCCGCACCCACAGCTGTTGTTGTATGATAAAAGGGGAGGGGTTATGGGAGGATGATAATGATATTGTGATGTCACTATATCACTGTTATTTTCATTGGCATGTTTGACTGTCAAAGTTTCAGCATCCAGGAACAAACCCTAAATACAAAAGGAAGACATCATTGCACATAACCATGCCAAGGGGTCTAAGAATTACTGTCACCTCATAAACACATGAAAAACTAAAAAGAAATACAAAAATCACGGCACTCCATCTTTAAGAATGGAACCAAGACATCCAGGCTCCTTCCTGGTGAATCATAACCATAAAACATTTTATTCTGTATCCAAAAATATTATAATATTTAATTATATTATTTACTATATTTAATAAATACATATTTTATGGTCATGATTCACCAGGTGACTGGATGGCTTGGTTCCAGGCTTTAATAATTTATCAATCTCTATAGGAAAAACCAATGTGTTTTATATCAGTGGCACCACTTGATGCCCGCCACTGTTATGCCTCAAGCTCAGCACAGATTTATTGAATTTGATAAGGAGGAGGTAATGTGAACTTCATTAGGGCGGCGACTGTAGATTATTTCCAATTACTATTCTATTAATTACTTTTTTTGATTAATCGAGAAGTGTGTTATTTAATTCCTTTTTTCTTTAATGCTGAGTTGCAGTTTCACCTTGATCCAAACACGACGGAGATGAGACACATGGACTGCATTACTGCTCTAGCCAGGCATTCCGGCTGTTTGTCTGTGCCCAGAAAGACAGCCAGAGCCTGTTTGGAGTTGGCATGCATGCTGCTCATCATGCTGACTCTCTGAACAGTCAGCTTAATGCTAAATATCTCTGGTACAAATTCAAGTGTTTTGGATATGAAAGCGAAACCTCAACCTAGTTGCTGTTCAGTTTTATACTTTATACACCCATTGCAGGATGAGATTTGTGTATTTGCACACAAATGCGCACATGTGCATAAAAAACATGCACACACATACTGTACTCTGTCCATTTGCCGTGTGAATGTTGACTCTTGTAAACTTACCTTTGGCTGCTTTAGTCACTTGGCTCTTCTGTTTTGGACTGAGTTCCTGTGCGCGTGCGTGCGTGTGTGTGTGTGTGTGTGTGTGTTTGTGGAGCGTGTGTGTGTGTGTTTGTGTTTGTGGAGCGTGTGTGTGTGTTTGTGGAGCGTGTTTGTGTTTATATTTTACAGCTGTAAGTCTATCAAAGCTTTAGTTACACTATATATATGTCATTAATAAAATAATAAAATAAATGTTTTAATGAGAAGGTACTTTTAATCAGTGGAATGAGGAGAAAGTTGTAATTTCTCGTAATTCAAGGTTAAAGTCTTATTGAAAGCAGACACACCACTGTTTACCTGCAGATGCACGCATGCACTCACATACACACACACACACGCACGCACGCACACGCACATGCACACACACACACACTCCGTTTGTGTCCAAGTAGGAGACGTGACCCTACAACTGGAGAAGACATTTACACTAGAACTCATAAATCACAACCACCCCATCTATAGGAGGAGAGAGAGAGACATACAGTAGAAGAGAGAGGGAGAGAGACAGACATTCAGAGACAGAGAGAGAGAGAGAGAGAGAGAGAGAGAGAGAGAGAGAGAAATACACACATAGAGAGGTGTATTAGATGGGAAGTGAAGAGAGGAAAATGTATAATGTGCGTGTGTGTGTGTGTGTGTGAGAGACGTGGCAGAGTGAGAGCTAGCCAACCATTAGATCTATTCCATATGTTTCCTGACAGAGGAGGGGGGAGACCCCTCCGCCTGTCTGTCTGTCTGTCTGTCTGTCGGTCCTGAGACATTGTGTGACCAGTAGAATACTTTTGTTGATATGAAATTTAAACCCTAGTGATTGACCTCTGACCTTTAAATACACTAAAGTGGTTCCCTGTGTGTGTGTGTGTGTGTGTGTGTGTGTGTGTGTGTGTGTGTGTGTGTGTGTGTGTGTGTGTGTGTGTGTGTGTGTGTGTGTGTGTGTGTGTGTGTGTGTGTGTGTGTGTGTGTGTGTGCGCGCGCACACGTGCATGTGTGCATTTATGTGTTTGTGCAGTTTCAGACTACTGTTAGATTGTACTGTAGAATTTCGTTAGATTACAGAAGGATTACATTTACACCCATGATGACAGTGAATAAAAAGAACATTGTTCAGATACCATACATCCAATACAGATCACATTGTGTTATCATCAAACAGAAATGTGTTGATCACAAATAAACAACAATACAGTTACCACTTCTATCCACTGTACGGCTAAACCTAATACAACCATTAGAGCTAGAATACAAGGACAACTAAATTACCCCTAGTATACTGTTTGTATATGCCATACCATACTATTGTTTTATGTTGTTGTGTTGCTATTATTAACCATAATTTATAGAGAGTAGGTATATTTATAACATGCATGATGTTTTTGATGTGACAAAATAATGCACACTACTGGATTTCTCCAGCGGTGTGACGGCTGATGCCGACGTGTTTCAGGCACCGTTTCAGTGCCGTAGGACAATATATTGCCTTCATTTTTGGGGCAGGCATTTGGTGCCCCCCAGAGCTTGGTGCCCAGGGCTGCAGCCCTGGGGTTGCACTGCACCCAGAAAGGCCCCGGTCACACTCCAACATAAGTTCTCAAACCTTTTTAATTTCAAGGACCCCCATAACTATGAGAGTGTAAATGAGAGTGTAACAAATGGACGCATAGGGGTCCATTTGGTTCCATTTGCTACACTCTCAGAGTTACAGACTTGAAAGTGTTCATTTGGAACCCCCCTCCTCAAGTACCCTTGAACGTCCCTGCCTGGACTTTGAGAACCACTCCTATTGTATATGCAAGTACATCATTGAAAATCTAAATATCCTTGATGGATCAGGATCAGTCAGGTTCTGATTTTAATTCATGTTCCGTCTTCTAAACATTGAAAAGCTTTAATTACAGCAACACCGATTAGATTAGATTAACTTAGTATTACTTAGACTGCCTAACAGTTAAGTACAGTTACCGTGCCTAAGTGGGTAAGTGGCGCCCTCTGTCCGTCCTACTGTAACACTACTGCCACACACACACACAAAGAAACGAAAAAAGACAGTAGTAGAACTAGGGGTCAATAACAGGGTCTAGTGTACCAGTTACAATGTTTTCTGCTCATTTCTTTAACTTGTTTATCCTGTCTCCTGTATGACTTCTCCCTACTGATTGGATAAAATTGATATCCTGACCTGAAAATGTTCTGTTTACTAAAGAGCTGGAGAGGCAGGGAGACCCCTGTTACTGAACAAACACTAGAAACGAAGTCTGACATCACTGCCACTATAGAGGCTGCTAACCCCCTGTCTAACAAGTTATTTTTTCCATTGATAATACCACAGGGTCTCAATTGCATGATTCAAGACGTATAAGAACTGTCTTCCACAACTAAGCAAAGGTTTCTAGATAATGGTCTAACGACTGAACCATCAACAGTGTGCGGGTCTTCTTCTTTTTTGAGTGGTGCAACCACTCCAAGGAACAGCAATGTCCGTGTTCACCCGCCTATGTGTTGGTTCACCCACCCACCCACCCATGCACCTATGTGACTGTGAGCACCATTAGTACACTATTAGTACCAGTAGGGGCGCTGTTGTGCCAGAAACAGAGAGTGAGATAGTGCTGCACTGTTGCCTGTTAATGAGAGAGAGAGAGAGAGAGGGAGGAGAGGGGAGTTGTACCACTCAGTTCACACGGGTGTGATTTTTCATTCAGAGATCCTCTTTTTAATATACAGTACCATACCACGTGCACTTTGTCTTACGCTGCACACCAGTCACCTACCTTTTGAGGTCTGCATCAGCCTTTTTTTTTATTTTAATTAATTAAAGCCATACTGTGTCACAAATGTATAGTGAAAATAGCACATCTACAAAATCACAACACGTCACACCAGTTGTTTTTTTCATACATTTATGCCATATTTTAGCTTGTAGATCATCTGCTATTGTATCCATTGTAGATATTCTATTTAAAAAAAGGAAAAAGAAAATATTTAGTTTAGTGTGTTAACATTTTCACATAGGCCTAATGCCAAAAACAGGGGTGGCCAGGCCAAGAGCTTGAGACTAAATATAATAACTAGACATGTAACGATTCAACTCAACTCACGATATGATTCGTATCACGATACGATTTTTCACAATATTTTAAACAAATCTTTTTTCCAGAACAATTCTTTTTATATATAATTTATCTCCCCCCCCCCCCCCCCCCCACTACATTGCAAAAGAAGTAGCATTACTTTTGACAGTGCAGAAACATAATTGCCTTCCTTGATGAGCATCAACGACCATCACCTGGGCACAGACACACACAGCTCCCCTCTACAGTGCTCTACTACTGAAAGTGACTCATTTCTCTCCAAAAGCACTTGAATATGATGGAATATGACTAAAGCTCACATTTCACACCATAATGCAATAGCCCCCCTAAATAATAATAATAATTGAACATCGATGTTTTTATTTTTATTTCAATAAATTGATTCATATCGTCGGGATTAATATCTATATATCAATATACGATATATCGATACATGCCTAATAATAACTATACTTTGATCCATTGGAACAAAACACGTTATTTTTTCTTCTCCATTTTCTGAAAAGTAACCGTTTTGAACATAGGCTACAAGTTTTCTATGATAGCCAAGCATCCAGACAAGTCAGGGGTGGGAGGCAGTGTGAGCTTTATTGACTCATACAGAATAAATATAGCACCATGTCAGCTGATTACTACAACACTAGTAGCACTGTGGGCTGGTGTGGTGTTTAGTTGATCTACGTAGGACTACTTCCTCTGCCTCCCATCTGTTGAACACCAACAGAAAGAAACAACATTGAATTCCCAGGTGTTTTTCAGGTTGAGAGTAGAACTTTCTAGAACCATGGAATTATAACATACATTATGCAAAAAAAACAACAACACAGAAATGTAAAACATATGCTGTAGCAACTAGCTTGTAAAAAGAAAAACACGTTTCATACAGAGAGACATGCAGTGAGATATTATATAGATTGTACAACAATTTGCAAGTGATTATACTAGAATGAATAATGCCTGTGTCACTTATCAGCTGTTCCGCCATACATACATGCAGGTTTAAATGCAGGTCTGAATGTTGTTTGATTCATTGTCAGAATGTAAAAAATAAAACCTAAAAATACCGATATCAACTTGATCACACCTAAAATGAAAAGTCATTATTTATATAAAATAAAAGGAAACAACAGTAAAGTTTTATTCTCTATTTTCTTTTATACGTACTTGTAGCCTGTTCAGTTTGATGTTGTCTATTCTAAGTAACACAAGCCTTGTGTAACATGAACTATAGCATTCAACCAATGCTTATTCGGTTCCATTCCATTTGGTCTCATGTGTACCACTTATGTCTACCACTGGGGGGTGCTGTTGGATGGCTTGTGTTGTGGCTGGATGTTTATTGATGATGAGTGCAACTGAATAGGCTGAGTAATGCAGTGAGCTTGTCTTTGGTGTAAAGCCTTGTGTAACATGAACTATAGCAAAGCTCTTTCTCTTGTGTAACATGAACTATAGCAAAGCTCTTTCTAAAGTCTAGTGGTTCCCCAAGATTCTGATGACTCTTCCACGATGGTAGTGTCTTTAAAGCGCCGATTAAACTTTGGTAGAGGTTTGGGTTGTGCACTTAGATGCATGCTCGGACAAAGTGGATTCTGACTAAGTATAAATTTACAAAACCCAAAACAGCCGTGACCACCACACCCCAAACGTCATCAAAGTTCAATAGTTATTTTTAACCACTTATAAACCCTATATTCGTATTTAACTCTGGTCCCTCCAGGGCTCTGTATGGTCCACTAAGACCACATCTCTTTGCTAAAAAATAGCCGATCTAGTACAAGCTCACAACGTGTAGTAGGTCTGCAATTTTAACCCAATGTTGGCCCCAGAGTTAACACAATAGGGACATTAGGGCTGATGTGGTTAAATGTATTATATATTGGCCTACTGGTGTGTCAGAAACCATTCATTTCATTAAGAATGCTGGAAAACACTCTTGATATGAGAGGCAAACGCTATACATTACAAATATTTTTCTTTCAAATATCATTTTCCCTGTAAACAATTGTGTTATTAATGACGGTGGATATTTATTTATTGGGCCGCGTTGTGGTGATGTTGGGTTGTCCCGCTGTCATCTCACTCAGATCTGCTTCAGCTAGCTTCCTCTGGCTTAGCTACAGGAAGTGACACGCTTGACCCCATACTCACAAGCCAATCAGAGACCTGGAGAGACAGCATAGGTTGAGTTGTTAAAGTACGAATGGACCTGTTAGTGAGCAGTTACAACAGACCCGTAGGAGTCAGTTTGGTTCCATTTGTACACTCAGAGTTATAGACCTGTAAGTTAAGTTTCTATAACTAGTGTTGTGTCCTATCGGAACCACCTGTAGAATCGTTAAGCAAAGGATCCCATTTGTCCCAACTACGGTAGTTGGGATGAATGGGATCCTTTACCACCGCATATCTATTTTAAGCTAACAACCTGTCACATGGTTGTGAGCTTGTAGATCTTCTATTTTCCCTATGAATGCAGGTGTGTGGGACTGGATTGGCATTTTTTTTTTTAAGATATTTTTTTGCGGCTTACGCCTTTTATTGATTTTTGAAGGGACAGACAGTAGGCTGACAGGAAACGGGAGAGAGATGGGGGGATGACATGCAGTAAAGGCTGTGTCGGGTCCGGGAGTCGAACCCGCGGCACACTGCGACTGGATTACCAGTCCGGTGCCCAGACCGTTACGCTACGGCCTGGGCCCTGGATTGGCATTTTGACTTGACTAGTAGTGTGTCTGTCTTGGGCACAGAAACTGTGAAAGCCACTGGTCTAGTGGTTATGATGCGCTGTTGTTATTTTTTCCATACTGGCACAAAATGCATTTTTCCACTTGCAAAACGCAGTGTGTGAACACGGCCTTAATTGTCCCAGCAAGAACCCACGTCTGCGTCATTTATGTCTATTGGAACCATTTTTAAGCTGGCTGTAAACCCATAATATCATCAAAACCACACAGGTCGTCATTATTCATCAACAACAGCGGAACGCATCCCGTTAACCAAACACACCCGGCCTGAACTGAATTCATAGGACATGGAGGATACAAAATAATACTGTACGTTATTAAAACATTACTTATTGCATGGGGACATCAGGTCTGTTCATTAGAAAAAGGCTAGCTGTATTGCAGTATTTCTTTTTTTTTAACATCAGGACCCCCGTATTGATATATATTTGGTCGTGGACCACCCATCTGAAAATGTTTTGAATAAAAGTAATAGCAGATGTTCTCCATTGTTCTCGTGTTAATTGCTTGTATACAATGGTTAAAATAATTGTGATGCTTTATTAACACATTTAGTTGGGAGTGGGACCCCCTGGAACCCCCCAAGGACCCTTAGGAGTCACCGGACCCCACTTTGAAAACCACTGCCTTAAAAGTCAGTTTTATCTAACACTAGAGCGGTCAGGGCTCGACGCTTAGCATTTTTCCAAGTAGCACTTGTGCGCCTAAGTTGAAAAATCTAGTAGCACACAAATTATTTTAGGAGCACAATGAAAAGTTATCAAATTATGTGTTTTTGAGGGGCGCTAGCCCCTCCTATATACAGCTTTAGTCCCCACACGTCTCAATATTTTCCATTGACATTGAACAGAGAAATTAGGTCAAAATTCCAATAATTATGACGTAAATTAAACCATGATGTATGATGATAAGAGTGCCCCTCACTTCACACAGGTGTGATTCTTCTTTAATAAAGTGATATGAGGTAGGGGCAGGCAATATGACAAAATATTATATCACAATATATTTTCAGAAATGATCACAATATTGATATTCATCTGGATATCATATTTTTTTTATATAATCAATTTGTTTTTATACTGATAGACTATTAGTTTGGTATGCAGAATTGCAGATAGATAGATAGATAGTCAATTCATTTTATGAATGGATGGACAGACAGACTATCCGTTTTTATCTTGCTGTTCCATCATGTGAGTGTGACATTTAGACAGTGCAGAGGCTACTCAATGGTGAATTAGTATTGTAACATTCTCCTTGGCTCTGACTGCTTCAGTTCAGACAGAACATCGGACATATAGGCTACACCTCGGCGTGGTGGAAGGAGGTGGTGGGGGGATCTTTGCCTTTTTTACGTTGCTCGTTATGCAGGCCAGTGAGGCCACTGACTAGCTCTGGTCCATAGCTCTAGTCTAATGCGTTGCATTTAGAGTTATGGACCTGAGCTAGCCACTGACTAATAATATATCCAGCCAGGTCGGTCATTCGTATTGCGCTGCGCACACGCTTTTAGCGAGGTGCTAAGCAAGGGTTGTTTTGGTATACCAATCAATCAGTCTGCTCCATGTGCGTGTGCACGTGAACTCTTTACGTGCGCGGCTGCACGCTGTTTCACCCACGTTTGGTTAAAAGTTATATCAAGTGATGTTTTAACATTACAAACTTTCTAAATAACTTTAGTATTCAACGTGTCGGGGTCCTAGCAACTCCTTCTGTGCTACCCTGCTGCGTTCGCTCCGCTGCTCAGTGGGGAAGAGAACTGAGCAGCAACACAGGGAGGGGCGGGGCGGTGGGAGCAAAGGGGACAGATCTCCAAATGAACGCCGCATTGAGCCTCGACACGTTGTTAGCTTGTAGCTCTGCTCTTTTTGGCGAACGACACCGCCGTTCAGAAATATAGATTTAGGTATAGAACCGCGACTATAGAATGTGCACTTGCTGTAGACAGAGACTTCTCTTTATCACGATTGAATGGTCAAATCATGTAGTCGCACCTGTGCGACAAATTTAATTTTACTACTCGCACTGTGATATTTTTAGTCGCAAATGCGAGTACCTAGTCGCACTGTCGAGCCCTGAGAGCGGTGCCTGTTGGAGCCTCTACAGCGGTGCCCGTTGGGCACTGGCCTACTTGGAACGATGCAAGTTTGAAATGCATGCCCCACCCAGATATTATGCCTGTGTCCCTTTTATGCCCATATATGGGGTTCTTTGTCAAGCATGCCCAAATATGGAGTCTATTCAGATGTCAGAATGATGTCAGAACAGACCAGCTCCATATACGGACACTGGACAGGGGCCCCGTCCAGACCCCGGGCAGATACTTTTTTGGAGCGGTTCTGGACAACCGTGGGTCCGACCGACTCAACACCAGGCACTGCACCCCCTGTGTGGTGGTGTGGAACACGTGTGTCGAATTTGAAGTCGGTGGGGCAAGGAGTTCTCGAGTTACGTGGATTACAGACGTACACACACACACACACAGAGACTTGGTGCATTTATATATGTAATGTCCTTGCATACCAAGAGTGTTTATTTTGTGGGATTAGCTAATTCACGTGAGTTTAAACTGCTGTTCGAGTCATAAGCACATGAACACAGAAAATTAGTTTTTTGCTGTGACTAAAAGCTTCAACCAGTATTAATGAGGCATCATCAAATCAATAGTTTGACTTGAATATCTGGGATATCTGACTGCATGTACTGTATACTGTACTGTATGTATGTACTGTACCCATTTTCTTGTAGGAACAATGTGATTATCTGACCTGTTTCTATCCTGGTTTCCTCGCTGTTCTTTCTATCTCCATTTCTCCCTTTCCTGAAAACTACAAATGACGGAGCTTATACGAAAGAAATATTTCACCCACCTGTTTTACCGCTGTAAACCTACAGTATGATGTGACAATATAGCTGACATTCTGATTGACACCAGGTGACACAAGGTGTCAGTCTTAACATCAGGTGGCAATCTTAAAGGACGACTTCACCTGCTTTATCTTCATACTGTAATTATTACAACCTAAAGGTCCTCACTAATGCTCATTATAATCTGGTAGCATTTTTGCCTACTCACTCTGTGTCTCAGTGGAGGGCTGTGGGCAGTTCAGAAACCCACCTACCAGTGGCATCATCAATGTGGGAATCCAGGCCCAGGCCGTAGCGTAACGGTCTGGGCACCGGACTGGTAATCCAGTCGCAGTGTGCCGCGGGTTCGACTCCCGAGCCCGACACGGCCTTTACTGCATGTCATCCCCCATCTCTCTCCCGTTTCCTGTCAGCCTACTGTCTGTCCCTTCAAAAATCAATAAAAGGCGTAAGCCGCAAAAAAAAATAAAAAATAAAATAAAAAAAAATGTGGGAATCCAAACGAATAGAAAGTAACTGCAGACTTTCTATTCTACCCTTTCTATAGGGTCCTTGGGGTGATAATGATCCCCGAAAGTTAGTATGCTATAATGGAAGCCATTGTTCTCACGTTAATACAAATCTTGTTGTGACGATGATGTTCACTGCTAGGCGGTTTTATGAACTGTCCACAGCCTTCCTCTGAGACACAAACGGAGTAAGAATAATTTTGTCTCCATATTATGAGCATTACATAGGTTTAGAATGGGTGAAGTCGTCCTTTAACAACTGCGTCTATATTAAAAACCCATCGTAAAAAAACCCCACAGAGGTTTGTAGTTATTTGGCCCTCAGGGTTTTGAACGCACCGTCATTGTTCTAGCTTGTGGCATAGACATCCTACTTCCTCCTGAAGTTGGATGCCAGTTGGACGCCGCGGCTTCCCGCCACGCAGCGGAAGGCGGTGGGCGGAATGTTCCAGTATCTCACTGGGTTGGCGAACAGACTGATGCTGCTGTACTGGCTCTTCTTATCGCTGTCCCTGCTGGGGCAGAAGTCATTCACCCCAACATAGTTGATTTTATTACCGTGAAGAAACATCACCTGGGGAGACACACAGTGGGGTGAACAACATCTCATCGTTCCATAGGGACCTGTAAAGGTCAATTAGTTACAATACTACTTAGTTACAATATTGTGAGTACAACAAGTCACGTAGAAAGGGTGTGTCTAATATTTATCAGAAATATCACCATATATGGCATCGATGATAATGATGCCTAAATACTCGGCGACTAACGATGGATCACGTTTACTGTGGCGTATAATGTGGAGATACCTGAGAGACCAGGTGCAACGTACCTGCAGGTACCTGAGGGAGCTTAGACCAGGGGGGACCTTTTTCAGTTTGTTGTTCTCCAGGTGGACTTCTCTGACGTTTGGGATGGAAGCCAGACTTCCATTCTCTACAGACTTGATCTGGTTAAAACCCAGACTCAACCTACACACGGACAGACAGGCATGCATAAAAACAAATAAGACAGACAGACAATCAGAAGGATAAGGATACAATCCTTATACAACAAGAAAGATTTGAGCGCTGCCTAATCACTATATAAATTTGACTACCACGGATTAGAAATTTGAAAGTCAACAGCCTGGACAAATCCTCAATGTGCTTTACTGTGTACTAGAAGCTCCTCCCACTCTGACATCATCATCGGAGCTGCTCAGACGTGTGCTAATGACACAACAGTAGCCTAGCATGGCCTAGCATCACTGCTCAGATTTTAGTCTGGAATCTCTGTGTGGAACCTGCATTTCCAAAGGGAAATTTCAAAAAATGCCTCAGGTGATAAACCTGCCCCATATTTGCATACTGGACCCTGATTGGTCCCTCATTACTTCGGAATGAGTGAAATCCGATCACAACTGAGCGGTGCCAGACCACATTTGCCAAGGGCACTTTTGAGGGCCGCTAGCACCTCCAACGTCTGGGTTTTGAAAGTATGTCATATGGCAGCCAAGTCTATGGACTTTTAATGTTTTTAGAGCACTTTTAACGGACATAATGTCAGCCAAGTCTATGGACTTGTAATGTTTGTTTACAGCAGTAAACGTCATGTGATGTCATGTAAGTAATATACTGTAAATATAAATATTGCATCCCGTCACTTCACACGTGTTTTGTCAACACATCAGAGGCTGACACGGGCGAGGAAGATGAGGTGGGAATGGGATAAGGTGAAGCGGGCACGGCTGCGACTGAGGTGTGCACTGGAACGAGACATGAGGCTGGCACAGAGGTGGCAGAGGTGGACACTGGGACATGAGATTAGGTGGACACTGGGACATGAGATTAGGTGGACACTGGGACATGAGATTAGGTGGACACTGGGACATGATATTAGGTGGACACTGGGAGATGAGATTAGGTGGACACTGGGACATGAGATTAGGTGGACACTGGGAGATGAGATTAGGTGGACACTGGGAAATGAGATTAGGTGGACACTGGGAGATGAGATTAGGTGGACACTGGGAGATGAGATTAGGTGGACACTGGGAGATGAGATTAGGTGGACACGGGAAATGGAGCTGGGTCCGTCACAGGAAGTGGACATGAGTCTGTCACGGGTCATGAGGCCGGCACAGGACCTGGAGATAAGGCGGGCTCAGGAACTGCCAGTAGAGGATCATCGGCTGGAACATCAGGCCATCATTGAGTCCATGGAGGCACATGTCAACCCGGGCGTGGACCTGGCTGCAGAGTTTTACCCAGCGATTCCACCAGCCAGTGAGCATTTAATACACAGTCTGCCACATATGAGCGTCCGTGAGTCTGTGGAGGACTCCTGTAGCATCTGCTGTAGTGACTACATTGAAGGGGAGGTGTACACTCGTTTGTCCTGTAACCATGGTTACCACAGACACTGCATCACCCTGTGGCTGCAAACGTCTGCCGCGTGCCCCGTGTGCCGTCACATGTCGGCTCCTCCCACTCCCCTCCCACAAACATTCTTCCAGACTCTCTCAGAATACTTACTTAGAATAGTCAGTACATTAGTAGTATCATTAGTTGTACTGTTCTCGGTCAGTGTAGGGACTGGTAACATGTCATTGTTCCGACTTCTCGTTAGTCCGACCGATTTCTTCACAGGTGAGTAGCAAAATAACCTGAACACAGTTCAAGGTAACCAGTAAGACGCCCTGAGGGCGAGAAGCATCCGCCTGGGTGACGGCAGACTGCTGGGCGAGTGTTTTGGCATGGAGGGTCAGATCATCATAATGGAATGAATTGTGTATACTAGCCATATATGGAGCGTGTCTTGTGTGTACAGGGTTTGATGAGGTCAGATCAACATATGGAATGTCAGAACAGGTCAGCTCCATATATGGAGGCCTAAGGGATTGAGGTTTGATGCCAGTACATACTGTATATAGAGTTCCATATAGGCTCCATATATGCAGACCTAGGTAATGACTGGCTATCCAGTGTTTGATGAGGTCAGTGTCGTGATCTTCATATATGGAGTTGGTCTTGCCGTCTATATGGCCACCATATATGGAGTGTCAACCATATATGGTGGCGTGACGTGTCACGAGGCGTAATCGACAGGTTTCGGCAGGTTTTCTGAACATGTCTGTCTTCTCTGTGTACTGCTGCATCAAAGTTAAAAAAGTAATAGGACTGTCTTGTACACACCTCCACGATAATGCAAAGCCTTTCTAAAGTACAGAAATACAAACATTGCATAGACATAATATTAATATTACTTAAAGTGAAACATTATACAGAATAACTGAATATTTGTCTTAAACGCAACACATTAGTAAATCGTAGTTTCTCCCCTCCAACGTCTAGCTTTCACTCGTGAGTC
The DNA here is from genome assembly GCF_964188405.1 of Protomyctophum parallelum. Classification (NCBI taxonomy): domain Eukaryota; kingdom Metazoa; phylum Chordata; class Actinopteri; order Myctophiformes; family Myctophidae; genus Protomyctophum; species Protomyctophum parallelum. The sequence goes on along the minus strand of NC_139703.1, from coordinate 11,536,376 downwards.
GTGATGTCATGTGGCAACCAAGTCTATGGACTTCTAACGTTTGTCTGAGAGCCCCTAAAAAAATAGGATAAAGAACTACATAACCGTCTGCACATTTCCTGCCATTGAACGGCACTAATCTGTTCTGTTTTTTAGATTTTATGCTTTATGTTATTTGTGTTATTTTATGTGAAACTTAATGGGCTGCTGTTTTGGCCTGGACTCCCTTGCCAAAGAGATTTTTAAATCTCAATGGGACTATTCCTGGTAAAATAAAGGTGGAAAGAAAATAACAAAAGCAGAGTAATCTCAATGGGATTGGACTGGCTGAGTCAACACTAACAGGGACTAGTTAATGTCTTTATTTCCAGGAAAAGTAAGATAACACAGCGAATTGGCCCACATTCCCACAATATGACTACCTTTTGATTACATGTTGTATTTTGTTGGTTACTTAAATAACCGCAATATTACACTCGAGGGTGTTCTGAACCGTCATCATTGGCACTTCAGTGATACTTAGGGAACAGTGTGCTTGACCGCATCACTGTTTTGCCAATAATGATGGTAAAGCACACCCTCGAGTGTATGATCGCTTCATTGACGCCCGTGGAAAGACGGAACATTCAACCGTTAAGGACAAAGTACAAACTGGAACTGCAGATACATGCAGTACTGTGCATATCACTATTAGAGTTCTGGAGGAATACTGGTTTCAGCTCAAGTGTAACCATACATACAGTATACATTCTAAACGCATACACCAGTGGTCAGTGGTCTACTGTATTTCCAACTCACAGTAGTAGGCAAGCCATGTTCAAACTGGCTGGTTGCCTGTCAGAATAACTATAATTTATAGTACAGTGTGTGATACAAGTCCAAATTTTATTCTGACCCCTCCACGAAAAGGCCTCGTTGTCCTGACCCCTTATCCATCATTTATACATTATGGATAATTAGTGTGGACTTTTAAAGGACCACTTCACCACTTTTCAACATCTCTTCATATAATTCCTCACTAATGTTCATGATAAAACACCACCATTTATTTCCTACTCAGTCTGTGTCTCATAGGAGGGCTTTGGGCAGTTCGGACACCCGTCCACCAGTGACATCATCATTAGGCAGATTTTTTTTTAAACTAGATTTGTTTTAAAATATATTTAGATTTGTATTATCGTGAGAACGATGGCTTCAACTTTTGCATTGCAACTTTTCAGGAAAAGAAAGCCTGCCGTTTCTATTAGCTTGGATTCACCATCGATGATGTCACTGGTGGACGGGTTTCTGAACTGCCCACAGCTTTCCTATGAGACACAGACTGAGTAGGAAAAAATTGTGGTATTTTATCATGAACATTAGTTAGGACCAATTATAGGAAGAGAAGTTGAAAAGTGGTGAAGTGGTCCTTTAACTGTTATTCGTCTATAGTACTTCATTTATCTGAGCTTGGCAATATTTTGAAGGTGGAAAAAACATGTATCGGTAACAACTTTAATATGAATGTCAAGGTGCATTGATTGATCAAACTGAACACCAAGGTTTCTAATGTTTAGGCGCACATTTGGTTTAAGGGGCCCAATACAGTGACACCGCCTTAGGAACAATACTCTCTGGGGCAACAACAAGTACCTCTGTTTTGTCCTCATTTAGCTGGAATCATGAATCTGTCCACTAACCACACCTCCAGCTATTTTTATTATCTTGTTTTGTATAAAACATGTATAAACATGTATGACATGGAGGCTGCATGCTGCAGTCTCCGAGAGCTCTCCTGGAGCTAGTTTCTTGTATAATAAATACATTGACTCATTCCATTGTACTCTACCCTTTGTGGGAATTCTTTACACTCTTGATGTATGTCTTCACCATCACACCGCACATTAATGTCCTTTAAAACACACCTAAGTCGTGGATTATCTCGTACAACGTGCAGCAGTAGGTCCTTTGTGCCAGTTCAGTTATTGCTTTTATCAAGTTGCATTGAAAGATTTAGGAAAAGAAAAGCTGAAGACCCCTCGTTCAAACCTACGGCAAATTCTATTCCAACCATCTGTTCTTAATGGAATTTTGTGAATCCAGCCTCTGGTAAATTAGGGTCATATACTGTACTATGCATACTGTACCTCTGTAAGTTTTTAAATCTTTTGAAGTCTTCTATCTCCACCTTTGAGATCTTATTGTAGTCGAGTTGAAGCTCCGTCATGGAGGAAGGCAAGTCTAACACACACACACACACACACACACATACACACACACACACAACCAGATGTAAGTTGACTGATCAAAACCTTTACATTCTTGTTCTGTTGGTCATTGGCAGCTGCCCAGTACAATCACAGTATTACTGTTAGTCACTGGGCGAGCTGACCAGTACAATCACAGTCCTGTGTTGTTCATGGGGTCACCGCATCAATTATTAGTTAGTTTACCTTTTGGTATAGCAGTGAGCTTGGCCTCAGATATGCCCAGGTACAGAGTGGACACTCCATCAAACGCTCCCAACTCGATGCCACTGTTGGCCAGAGGGTTGGCTCCCAACTCTGAAGGAGAACAAACAGACATCATTCGTCATCATGACAACTTTCCCTCGGTTACGTTTAATGAACGACTAACGAATAACGTGTTCCTTCCACACGCTACGTCCGGCTGGGGAAACTCCCCCCCCCCTGTTAGGTGAAAAGAAGCAGCTTGTACTCCTCATGCATAAAAGGAAGCATGAGGTCAGTCCGCTGCCCCCCCTCCCCAGGTTGGCAGAGGAAGTGTAGGGCCCAGGATTACATTAGATCAGGAGTGCCCAAAAGGTAGATCGTGATCTACCAGTAGATCACAAAGGCTGTTCAGGTAGATCACATGACATGCCCCTAAAACAATATCATTTAAATATAATTTTTGCATCTGCCACTTCAATTAAGGTGAATTGATTGATTGATATAAAAAAGGGCCTGTCAGATAAAACCCATAGGCCTCGATTAAGCAGTTCCAATAATATTACTAATCATATTACAGTATTATGATCTGGGGGCGTGTTGTATGTCATATTGCAATTTTGGGCATGTTAAGAAGCGCTTTTGACACCCCGCGGAGTGCGCAAAACGGCCTTGAATTAGTCATGGGTGTGTTTAAGGCGTGTTTGAGACGTACCCAATCAACATGTCCGTACTATTCTATTTACCAGTCAGCTGATGTCACATACGGAATGCGCACTTTGGGGATCGTGGTATTACATTTCTTCAGGCTGGCACCATAGAAGACATGACATGACTTTGTCACATTTGGGTTAATTATTCCTATTGCACTGCATGCTATCACCTTTATGCCTCAAAAGAACAGACCCACCTACCTATACCTTTCAGATCGGAATGGAACTGCGAGTAGATAGCAGCATATTGGCAAATTGGCAATCCATGCGTAATGTTCCCAGAATCGTCTAACCCCCGAACATGCAAGTTTGATATTGTTTAATTCGATAACGATAGAACCATGTACCATACAGCGAATGAAAGCAAGATTCCTAAGGAATATGGAGATTTTTACATTTAATAAAACGGTTGAGAAATGAGAGAACCATGAGTATTTATAGGCTAATATCAACGTTTTTTTATGAAAGACAAACGGGCTGTGAACTTGAAGAGCTCAATCACCATCCCGACACGGAAGAAATATAGCCTAGTGCATGCATGCACTGTTGCACTTGCACACAGTAGCCTACACACGCTCTTTATTTGTTTCTATTGAAAAACACCAGTAAAATAACGTTTATTATATTTTATTTCATTCAAGTCACGACGAAGGAATGAGTTGAATGCGTGCTGCGTAATGCTGTGGCCCCGATGGTATGGTCTTCGCTGAGTTCGCTCGTAGCATTTTATTGAAGAAGACTTGAATCGGGTGTGATACAGCATATGAAAGCAAACTTCCCACGGATTATGGAGATGTTTTTATTTATTTTTAAGGTTGAGAAATGAAAGAATTATGGACGTTTCTAATCTCAACATAAAAAAAAAAAAGACGCAAAACGAGGCTGTTGCCATGTCTCATAGAAACAAGTAAATAGGTCTATAAAGATAAGCGCATATAACAGGGGTCTGTAACCTATTTTAAATGAAGTGCCATGTTTTTATTTTCTAGATAGTGAGTCTGCCATATCCAGATTAACTTTTAATGACACCACATTAAAATAAAAAAACATATTTTGATTGTCCACAAATATAAAGTTCTTCCTTCTTTTTAAATATGTTCTTGCACATTGTTATAATGATCATTATATATATCCCCCTGCAGTCAGAGTTCATAGTTTTAATGAATGAATGTGATGCATTGTGAGCTGGTATAGATCTGCTATTTTCAAAAGTAATCTTGGAATTTTTTTATTTAATTTTTGGATTAGCCGTCCTTAGTTGGGCAAATGCATTCATCTGGGGATCCTTGACATGGGAATGTGCTGTGTGAGGATCACTGGTTTAAACAACATTAGGAGAAAAGCCCAAATAACCACTTTAGAAACAAGAAAAGCAACCACAAAATAGTACAACTACCAATATTTACAAGCAACTTTACAGAAAAAGAAGCCGCTTATAATAAACAGACATGGCAACACTCTACCAGCCTCCCAGAGCCGCTCAAGTGTAAAATCAAACAGTGCTTGTTGCGTTTATGAGGTGGTCAGACCCACGTCTAATCGTTATGCGCTGAGTGTCTTTAGGTCAAGGGGCTTAATAGCAAATTGCGCAAAGCGAAAATAATTAACATATGGACACTCCCACAATGCTAAAATATTCAGGAACGCCGTATGCCATAATGTGTGTGCGTTCAACACGGGCCGAGTGCGTTCAACACGGGCCGATATGCCTTTCATAATACGAATGTGCGCAGAGCGAGGCCAATTTATGTATTACCATAGGTAAAACGCACCTTCAAAATCTAGGCCAGTATGTCATACCTGCACACAAACATCAGTAGCATCAGACAGACAGACCCTACCAATTACATCTACCCCTCTATTTCCCATTCCAAGTGCGTTTGTCTCATGAGCCAACAACGCTTTTCCAAAGCCCCCTCTGGTAATTTAAGGGGCGCTAGCCGCTTCTATAAACCGCTTTCGTCCCCAGGATTATTTTGGGGGGTTGCAGCCTGAAAAGGTTGAGAACCACTGCTCTAGACTAGAGACAACTGTGTGTCCTTACCGAGCACGTTGAGGCTCCTCAGGCCTTTGAAGGCTTCCTTCTGGACTCTGCTGATCCTGTTCTCATGGAAGCGGAGCTCCAGGATGTTGGGGGGCAGGTTGGCAGGGATCTGAGTCAGCAGGTTGTAGGACAGATACAGCAGCCTGAGACGGCCCAGGTCCTTAAACGCCTTGGGATGAATACTGGACAACTTGTTGTTGATCAGGTACAGAGCCTGGGACGAAAAGACAAGTACAATATACAGTAAGACCACACTGCTGCACTGTTGTTATTTGGATGGATTACACCTTTAAAACATTTTTGATGATGTAAGCACATGTTTGCGTGTGATTGGTGCTTTGATGACGGCATGCTGTGGTTTGAGTTCCAGCTGGAAGCCAACGTTGCAATCAAAGACCTTCATCCAGACAGCAGATGTTGAGTCCTTCCTGTTACTGTCGCAACAATTACCCAGGTTATTATAGTTTAGAATTTAGAATTTGGTTATTTTTTCTTTTCATTTTGCCTTTTTGTTTTCAGTTTAGTTTGCTAATATCTATATTGTTGCTTTTTAAAAGACTCGTTTTAGTATAGTTTCATTAGTTTGAGTGTTAGTTTTAGTTTATTTTAGCGTAATATAGGGTAGTATGGGGCAAGATTCAGTATCATTTTCAATTATACTTACATTTACACTTTCATTACAATTACATTCTTCTCAGAGGCTGGTACTTTTTACCCTATTATTTCACAGCCTTTAGCTACTATAGTCACTTGCCGATTTAGATTATTTATACAAATGATGATGTACAATATTATTAGGGTTATTAGGTTAGGCTTGGCCAGCAGCACATACTGTACATAACAGTAATTAAAGTAAATGCCACATTTACACACTACAACATTAAAGTGATGAATACATGAATGCATTACTAATTTTAATCCATTAATGTGATTGTGCTTTCAAAAAAACATTTTTTAATCAAATATTCGCTTTGACTTTTTCATGTCCTTGATATAAAAAGGTCTTAGAACGAAACAGGTTGTTCAGCAAAACTGATTTAGTAGAGATTTGTAGAATCAGCCTCAGGTCTTAATGGGTGAAAGAAGTTATTCTTCCATCACTGGTAGGACAGAGAGTGTTGGACAGACAGACGGAGAGACCGACAGACAGACCGTATTGTTTTTCTCTGTAGGACCGACAGATGGTGTAATGCTGTGTAGAGGAATGGAGATAATTATCCCACAGACTATCTGGACTTCTGCCATCCTCACAATATGTTTTGTATTTACATTTTACATGCCTCTTTCATGTGAATGTAGCCGTGCAAATGCAGTGCATCATGTGATGTTGGAGCCATTAAAAACAGAGTTGACAGACAGGCCGAGAGGTCTTTTAAGGCTGAATCCAGGACAGTATGCAGTATATGTAATGAGACAATAATCCTCTGTCTGTTCGTGACCTTGTCAGGGCGTCTCCTGACATGTTTGAGTACCAGGCTACCAGCCCACTTGGTTCATGGTGGTACAAAGACTCCATACAGTCTGACTGGGGTTTTAGGGATGGTGAGATCTTTGTTCACTGCGTGCTCACAACCAAACATTCCTCATCAAACAATTTCAGACTTGCCCTCTGTCCATTGTTTGTTACAAATACAGGACGAGTGATGTGGTGGTCGTTTGGGGGAAGGTTAAGCTTCTGACTTCTAAAACCAGCCTTTTCCCCACAGCGCTGCAGACTGTCGTCGCCAGGCTATCAAGTCGTAAATAGTTGTAATATACTGACTTCTGGGACGGTGTAGTGGAAAAAAACTTTTAGTTACAAGTACAAGTCTGGAATAAAAAAAACTAGACAAAGTGCCAATCGGCACAGGTCTCCACCAGGGCAGGTCAGGTTGTGGCCTCATGGTGGCGCTATAACAGGCTGTTGAGGAAGATTTGGGCCGGAGGTTCGTGTTGGAGGGATGCAGGTACAATGTTTTTCCATGTGTGCATACATAAGTTGTATACAGATCGATGCAGTTATAGCTAAAAACAGGAATTGGCCTGTTATAGCGCCACCGTGAGGCTGATTTTGAGGGAAAAATTGTGGCATGTCGTCCTCGGCCTAGTGAAAATGTGCGTGTATAATTTAACGGAAATTGCACACTGTGTTTGTGATTTGTGGCCTTTTTTCGAAATGGACGAATCGTGTGAGCTTTGGAAGCCAATCTTAGCCAATCAGGATGGAAGATGGGAAATGGTGCCGCTCCGTGTTGATCACATGACTATGGAGATAGTGTATACCGATTTGCGTGAAATTTGGATAAAATCTGAAGGTGTAATAATAGAAAATGTGTTTTACATATGTCGGCCTCCTGGTGGCGCTATAAAGAGCAGATGTGAAAAATTCCAGGCAAAGGTTTTTCCTTGGCCTCTAGGGAGTTGGCATACAAAGTTATCCACAGATCCGTGCAGTTAGAGGTAAAAACACTTTTCGGCCAGTTATAGCGCCACCTTGAGTCTGAGTTGAAATTGTTCATGTGGCATTTCGTCCTCGGCCTAGTGGGAATGTGGGTGCACAATTTCACGGAAATCACGCAATGTGCTCATGATTTGCAGCATTTTGTTTGAAACTGAGCACTCCTGTGAATTTTGGAAGCCAATCTTAACCAATCAGGATGGAGTGTGAGAAATCTGAAAGACCGGTTTCGTTGAATGGCTCTAGAGAGACTGTGTACCAATTTGCGTGATGTTTGGACAAAATCTGTAGGTGTACTGTGCAAAAACTTGTTTTGCACAAAGCGGCCTCCTGGTGGCGCTATAACAGGCCGTTGTGGAAAGTTTGGGGCAGAGGTTCATCGTTGGCATCCAGGGAGTGTGTGTGCAAAATTTGGCATCGATCGGGTTAACGGTGGCCGAGATTAGCTGCTCACGGACGGACGGACGGACGGACGGACACACGGACACACGGACGGACGGAGTGCAAAACATACTCTCCCCACATGCCTTCGGCCTGGTGGAGACAATTATGTGAGTAAAAGTACTGGCATCAAAATGTACTTAAAGTACCAAAAGTAGACAGTACTCATTATGCAGAATATCCCATTTCAGTTTTCAAATGTATAAAAATCCTTTGAAAATAGCAGATCTACAAGCACACATGAGCTTGTAGATAATTTGAACTTGCTGTTCATATTTCATAACACATGTTACACTACACTCGACTGTGGCTCAGGAGGTAGAGCCGTCCAATGATCCATGGGTTGGCAGTTCGAATCCCGGCTCCTCCTGTCTACATGTCGAAGTGAACCCCAAATTGCTCCCGATGTGCTGGTTGGTACCTTGCATGGCTTCTGCCGCAATCGGTGTATGAATGGGTGAATGTAATGCACAATCTATGTAAAGCGCCTTGGATAAAGGCGCTATATAAATGCACCATTTACCATTTACACTGCCTTTCATGTAGCTCATCACTGACTAGAAATATTCTATGTCGTTTGTGAGGAGGACATGATGATGTCATGACTCATGATTACACGTCCCTGTTACTTGGAACTAAGGCTGGGCGATCAATAATGACTTCAACACAATATCACGATTATTTCAAACTTTTACCTCAATTACAATCATCTAGGCCTGTGCCCGTCGGCCACCGGTATATGCGGGGAGGGAACATCCGTGAACCCTTGCTGTGAGTCTCGCTATGTCGAGTCTGTCTGCCTGTCATCATTCTGAAGAGTGCAAACTGACTGTGAAAAGTGGTCCGGTTAAGTAATTAAATGGCAGGTGTGGGGTTGCCATGGCAATCAATTGGCTGAGGCAGAGCCTGGGACTTCTACAGGAAGTCCCAGAGCATTTTGTGGCGGTTCTGGACACTGACTCCAGGCCGGACACAGGAACGTGTGTGTCAAATTTGAAGTCGGTGGGGTGAACAGTTCTTGAGTTACGTGGATTACAGACACACACACACACACACACGTGTCACACACATACGTGGTGCATTTATTTATTCTAAGATGAATGATTATTACTATTTTTACACTGCCATAGTTCTCTGACAAGGGCTGTACTGTATGTCAGACTGTTACATGTGTGATATTTCTTCTAAGGGAGTGCAAATATTATCTTTGTGACTTTAAAATGTTAAGGAAACCGTGTGGAAGAAAAAAAACTGTTCCGGAAACGGATCCAAATGTGATGGAACCGGTTCACAGGGACTTAGGCTTACGTAGAGGTCTTTCAGGCCTTTGAAGTCGTTTTCTTTGATGTCAGTGATGTCATTGTTCTGGAGGTCAATCATCCGCGTGTCCTCTGGAATCTTCTCTGGAATGGAGATCAGACCTGTAGAGAGACACACACACACACACACACACGCACACACAAATGCGAGCACAATTAAAAATAAATACAGTAGCATGGACATTTTGCCCCCCAAAATAATCATATTTTAACTACGGACGCCCAGGAATTGTTGGAGTTGAGGCATTACATTTTGTTTCACTCTGTTCTACAGATAAATATGGTGAAAATAGCCAAATCTATTCTAGTCTATTGTGACTTTGTAGATTTGTTTTTGCAATGATTACCTCTTTCTGATAATATTTGACAATTAGGATTTTTGTCCAACTGTGCAACAGCAACCAATGGATGAAAAGAGGGGCGGGTTAACATGTGGAACTTGACATGGTTATGTTGTGTAGTGCAGATCAGCTATTGTCAAACTTTTTGACACTTTCTCTATTTGACAATTTGGCCAATGTTTGACCAGTTTTTATAGTATAGTTTGTTGTAGGGATGTCCCGATACACTTTTTTCGCATCCGATCCCGATACCTCAATTTCTGTGTTAGCCGATACCGAATACCGATACCAGTGTCGTGTTATCATGTTATGTTTATAGCTATCTATCTATATATCTTGTGTTGTGTTTATAGCAGACTCCTCAATCAAATGTGCACTTGCAGTTCGGGGAACTCGAAAGCTAACTCCAACATTTTATTTACCTGACATAGTGTCAACCCCTTACCCCTGTGTCAGATCGGTGGTTAGACAGGCATATTCACCGATACCGGTATGACCCGATATGACAAATAAGGGCCAATCCGATACTATTACTTTTCGATCTCTAGTTTGTTGATTACTTTTGTTGCAGTAATGGTCTTATTTCTATTTATTTATTTTATTTAAGAATCTTAAAAGCCTTTAATTGTCAGTTTAGAAATGTGCAGATACCCTGTAATACATTCAAACACAAACACATGTTGGTTTGTTAACAGTTCAGTCCGTAAACAATGTTGCACATTAACTAAATCATCTGGGGACATGTGGGGTTCCTGTGGGTTCTCAACCTGAGTGTGGCTTGAGAACCACTGGTGTTGTAGTATACTGTAGTGTAATATTGTGTTATGCTGTGAAGTGGTATTTTACCCTTATCAGAACACTGAACCACGTGCGGGAAACACGTACACCCAGATGGACAATCCTCATCATCATCGTCATCATCGTCATCATCAATATCGTTGTCGTCGTCCCCCCATCGGCTGGCCGGTCTGTCGAGCGCCCTTCGACTGGCCGGTCTGTCGGCCATCATCGTGTCGTAGTTCCTCATGTAGTCCATGGCGTCCATTGGCTCGTACGGCTTGCTGTCTCCTATCGCCAGGAGCCACAGTAGGAGGAGAGCCCGCATGGTGCCGTTGCTAGGAGACCGTTGCCCGGGCAGTCAAATAGCAGCCCAGAGAGTCCTGTTAGCAACAGACCAATAAAAACCATGATGTCATCACACTTGAGGAAATGCCTCAATTGTATAAGCTTATAAAGTATGTTGCGGGGCTCCAATCTCCAAGCTTACCAAAGCCAGGTCAGGAAAAGGCATATACACTGACATAAAAAGGTAGAGGCTCTTGGGATGCAAAAACGTCCAATTTATTTTCCAGGTGGAAAAGGTATTCAACAAATCAAACCATGGGTCCCACTACAGAAATAAAAGTCCATAATGTTTATTGTTCCATAGTGTGCCTCATAGTGACAAGGATGACAAAAGTTTCGGCGTATCCAGGCATCATGGAAATGGTGGCATTATGAAAAGGTGATTAAAAGAGATCCTCAGACCTTTTTTCCGAAACGTCCACTCCTTTTTTCACCTTTTCACAAAGTCAACTTCTTAACCTTGTAAATAAATTTGTATCAATTTGTAATAGAGATATAAGTATCTCTTTAGCCCTGTCTGTTATCTGTCCTTGTGTTTCATGCTGCAGTAATTCTTTGACAGCTTCATTGGTCCCTCGCGGGATCAATGAAGGTTTATCCATCTAATGTTCCGAGTATACACTCGTGTTTAGCCCAAAACCTGGTGTGTTGTGTAGTCAAGAGGATGAGGGCAGGAGCAGGCCTGGAGAAGCATTTAGATTAGAACATGATGCTGATCTGGAGCCGGTCCACCGGGCAGAGGGCATGTGAGGTCTGTGGGAGCCTTACTTATCATACCAGTGTTTCCATGCAAACTCGTAAAAGCACCGATCTCAGCCAAACACCTCACGCTGCACACGAACCATCTGTGTCCATTTAGCAAACATTTGCAGTGTTGTTAAAATAGGAACCCAGCATTTCATCAAACACATTTAGGAGCCAGTGGAGAGCTTTGGTGGAATGTGGGGTTTGCGTGCATGCCTTGTCTCAGGACCTTTCCACTGCCTCGTCAGTGGGACCACCAGCCACAACTATGTAATGGTGGTCCCACGTTCTGCACAGACAGCAAATACCTCTGACAGCACGGACCCGTCCCTGGGCCTGCATGTCCACATACCGCTAGTCCCTGGGCCTGCATGTCCACATACCGCTAGTCTTCACATCAACACATGAACTAGTTTTAACATCAACACATTAGTCTTAACATCAACCCATTAACTAGTCTACATCAACCCATTAACTAGTCTACATCAACCCATTAACTAGTCTACACATCAATCCATTAACTAGTCTACACTGTAACATCAACCCATTAACTAGTCTACATCAACCCATTAACTAGTCTACACATCAATCCATTAACTAGTCTACACTGTAACATCAACCCATTAACTAGTCTACATCAACCCATTAACTAGTCTACATCAACCCATTAACTAGTCTACATCAACCCATTAACTAGTCTACACATCAATCCATTAACTAGTCTACACTGTAACATCAACCCATTAACTAGTCTACATCAACCCATTAACTAGTCTACATCAACCCATTAACTAGTCTACATCAACCCATTAACTAGTCTACATCAACCCATTAACTAGTCTACATCAACCCATTAACTAGTCTACACTGTAACATCAATCCATTAACTAGTCTACATCAACCCATTAACTAGTCTACACTGTAACATCAACCCATTAACTAGTCTACATCAACCCAGTAACTAGTCTACACTATAACATCAATCCATTAACTAGTCTACATCAACCCATTAACTAGTCTACACTATAACATCAATCCATTAACTAGTCTACACTGTAACATCAACACATTAACTAGTCTACATCAACCCATTAACTAGTCTACATCAACCCATTAACTAGTCTACATCAACCCATTAACTAGACTACATCAACCCATTAACTAGTCTACATCAACCCATTAACTAGTCTATACTGTAACATCAACCCATTAACTAGTCTACATCAACCCATTAACTAGTCTACATCAACCCATTAACTAGTCTACATCAACCCATTAACTAGTCTACATCAACCCATTAACTAGTCTATACTGTAACATCAACCCATTAACTAGTCTACATCAACCCATTAACTAGTCTACATCAACCCATTAACTAGTCTACATCAACCCATTAACTAGTCTACATCAACCCATTAACTAGACTACATCAACCCATTAACTAGTCTACATCAACCCATTAACTAGACTACACTGTAACATCAACCCATTAACTAGTCTACATCAACCCATTAACTAGTCTACATCAACCCATTAACTAGTCTACATCAACCCATTAACTAGTCTACATCAACCCATTAACTAGTCTACATCAACCCATTAACTAGTCTACATCAACCCATTAACTAGTCTACATCAACCCATTAACTAGACTACATCAACCCATTAACTAGTCTACATCAACCCATTAACTAGACTACACTGTAACATCAACCCATTAACTAGTCTACATCAACCCATTAACTAGTCTACATCAACCCATTAACTAGTCTACACTGTAACATCAACCCATTAACTAGACTACATCAACCCATTAACTAGTCTACACTGTAACATCAACCCATTAACTAGTCTACATCAACCCATTAACTAGTCTACATCAACCCATTAACTAGTCTACATCAACCCATTAACTAGTCTACACTGTAACATCAACCCATTAACTAGTCTACACATCAACCCATTAACAAGTCTACATCAACCCATTAACTAGTCTACATCAAGTCATCAACCCATTAACTAGTGGGTTGATGTTATATTAAGTAGTCTTAAAATAAACCAATATAGTACTATCTAGTCTTAACATCAACCCATTGACTATTCTTAGCATAAATCCATTAACTAGTCTTAACGTCAACCCTTAACTAGTTTAACATAATTCCGCAATGACATACTACTAACTAGTCTTAGTTATGATACACTCACTAACCATTTCTAATACACCTATTCTTAATTATCATACACTACACTCACATAGTACTAAGTGATAATATAAACCCACATAGTGGGTAGTTTGTACATAAACCCATACTGTAGTACTAAATTGTCTTTTAGATACGACCACAGTGTTAAGCATCAGGGATTATTACGCTATAATCAGTGTAGTGTTGTTAAAATACTGCATCTCCCTACTCACATGAACACATACATAATGTATTACACTATAAGTGCACTTATGTCATTAATTCACTGGCGCGTTGTCCCTGTAAAACCCATTGACGTTGTTTTATTTATTTATTATGCAACCATCCATGAGATCACGTTAATGAATGCAACATGTTGGCTCCTATACCTGGGATGTCTTGTTAGGTATGTTTGGTTACGCCCGATTTACAGTTGGCTGCGCATCGGGTCGCCCAATCAAAAATAGCAGATCTACAAGCTGTAGGGCGAGTGATGTCCCAGACGGTAGGTGTTAGTTAGAGTGTGCTGGAGCGTGGAGGAGACCAGCGTAGTGTGCATCCTACCTGGGATGTCCTGGGAGGTGTCAGCTGGCAGGATGCAGCGGAGGCAGCAGCAGGATTAGGAGCAGTAGAAGAAGAGCGGTAGCAGAGAGAGAGGTCCAGTTGGAAAGCTCCAGGTTTGAGTGTCAATGAATTCCCAGTGACTGGAGAAGAACATTACTTACTTACTCTCTCTCTCTCTCTCTCTCTCTCTCTCTCTCTCTCTCTCGTCTGTCTGCCCCCCTCCTCCTCCCCCCCCCCCAGTGGAAACAGAAACCACAGCTACCACAGCTGAGGTCTTGGCGTGAGAAGCTCAGTTATACTAAAGATCTCTTAAATCTCGTTCACGGATCGCATTCTCTCTCTCTCTCTCTCTCTCTCTCTCTCTCTCTCTCTCTCTCTCTCTCTCTCTCTCTCTCTCTCTCTCTCTCTCTCTCTCTCTCTGTACTTGTCGAACACAAAGGAAGGGGATTGTTGAGTCTTTGATTTCAGGGCAGCATGATGGTGTTTATACTGTGCGTGTTCACCTCACATCACCTGGTCTCCTGCCACCTTAAACACTGAAACATAAACCTGCTGTCAAATGCTTTGGCAGAAACTGGAGAACTAAACTGAGCTTCTGCTACTGGTCCTTAATTCCTCCTCATGCTGCTGCCTTCCATCCAAGCGCTTCGATCAGGGACTCATTAAGAATTAGACGAGAGAGAATTTCATCACTATTAACGTAATACATGGTTGAGTGCATGTTTTACAGCCAAATGCATTCTTGTCTAGTATAAACATATTCTGCATATGAATGCATCCATCTGTAGGCAATATGTGTCTGAAGTGTTCTGGTTTCTGTTTGTAGTCCATTTTGTAGACCAAATCGTACCGACCAATCGTGATTCATGATTGAGGTGCATTGGTGATGTTAGGTCAGCATCCAGGTCCATGCGGGGAGCAAAAGAGGTAGAATGCATTTCCTGAAATACTGAAAACACTTGAAACCCAGTGCTATGTGATGAACTATTAACGGGGTGTAAACTGGCTAATTGTGAAATAATCCAGTCTCTGAACTCCTTTCCCGATTCTGAAGTTGCTGATCGGATCAGATTTTAAACGATGATCCATTGATCATCGTTTAAAATCTGATCCGATGCATTAGCCCAGATATCTGCTGGCTGCACAGGAAAGCCCAGAAACAGATGATGGCAATCAGTTTCAAGAGTGGTCACTTGGTCAAATTTGTACCATGTCCTTTGTATGTTTTCTTTGTTTCCAAGTTTTTGCCTCGCATGAGTTTCCAGGAGTTTCACGTCACTTTTATCTTGTGATGTGGTGATAACATTTGAGTTGTTCATTGATTAATTGAATCGGGCAATCCAGGATTGAAATCCCCCTCCTGTATCTTTAGTGTGTTTCAGCTGTTTAACATCAACGTCAACCTGTGGACCAAAAGAAAGGGTCCACGATGCCTCTGGAAACAATGTACATTGTTTCCAGAGGCTGTTACCATTTTTTAAACACAATGAGTGCATATTTAGTGGGCACGTTTGAAACTAAAAGTTACTTAAGCTTATACCGATCCCATCTTCCAGAGGGACAGGCCGATTAGACTTCTAATTAGAATTCTTTCAAAACCAAATGGTTTTTATGGAGGTGGTACCTGGATTTTCAGGTTGGGACACCAATTTCAAAATCAGGAGAGAGAACCCATCAGATTCAATCTTATAGAGTGTTGCAGCTCAAAAATGTGTCGGCTCATTTTGTTTAATCACTTCTGATTTCAATCCTGGATGAGATTTCTCTCTTGATTGGAATGAGATCTCACTCCTGATTGGAATGAAATCGTGTATCACGATCTGAAAATGTGTTTTCTGTTTATTATAGAGCTGGAGAGACCTCTATACTGAATATTTAACACTCAGTTGTGATACAAGATATTTAACTGACACCCCCTTGAACAGTGCTACTGTATATTTATAGCAAACAGAAGAAGAAAAAAAATCTGATTAATGGACCAGGCTTGGGAAACTGGAAAAGCCTCACAAGAAGGGAAAAGTTAATTAGAGCTAGCGAGCTCCCCGAAGGGTTTCACCTTCATTACAACATAGATTTTTCCGTTTGGGTTTTGTGCTGAGCACAGCGATATAACGCTGCGCAGAGGCCAGGCAGAGACCCAGGCAAGTATGCTCTGGTTTGGCCCAGCACAGGGGGGGAGAGGAGGAGAGGAGAGGGTCTCATCCACTTTCTGGGATGTTTTCATAGTTTCCAAGCAGTCCGACTAGACGTCTGCTACTTAGATGATCTGTTGTACTTGTAAAACACACACACACTCCAACACTGAATCACTTCCTCTGTACCTTCCTCTTCATTCTGCCTTCTGTTCTTCATCATCCTTGTTCTATCTCTGACAGAATAGGATTACGCCAATAATTACCATATGTTTGTACTTGATTGTAATGTCACTGATGTAGGATCTGATTCTTGTACTCCTTACTCTTTCTCTTTATCTCCACTATTTCTTAGACTAGCCAATTATTCTTTACACCTTTTTCTCCCCAATGTAGTACTTGCAAGTAAATGAAAATTAATTCCTCCCCACACACATTTGTGTTGTCACCGCTGTCGTATCCTATACTGACTCACCTGCCAGTGAGGTGCCCGTGCCCCCACCAGGAGTGTTGTCCTACATCCTGCCCATCTTCCCTCACCCGAACACGGGCCAATTGTGTTTGCAGATGCTCGACAAAGCCAGATGCACCACAGTGGATTCGAACCCACAACCTCTGTGGTGATGGTGAGCTGTACTCCTTTGATTGAATGTCACTTTTGATCTCGAAGGTACAATTGAGGGGCAGGCCCTCATTTTTGAAGCTGAGTTTACAATAATATTGTATATATAATATTACTATATTATAATAAAAACGAAATATATTGTAGCGTCTAAAAAAATAACCACAATATTGCAAACATTTAAACAATTGAATTAGACAAGAATACAAATATTAATTAAGTGTCCAGTGCATCAGTATCAACTTTCAGTTGTAGCATTCAATGCCAGTGTGCTGTACCAGAGAGTAGGTGTTATACCAATGTTTAATACCTCAGTACCAGCGATCAGTGAGAATGTTTTTCCAGCTGTTAACTTGGTGTGTGGCTATAGTTTAGAGGCTGTGTGGTTAATGAAATGTTTTAGAGATGAACTCTTCTAAACAGCTGCTTCTAACATCATCTGAACACACACACACACACACACACACACACACACACACACACACACACACACACACACACACACTTCCAAAGACAATTATGCAAACACAGACACACAATGCTACTCTCAAACTCAAGAAACAGTACACGCACGCACGCACACACACACACACACACACACACACACACACACACACACACACACACTGAATAAAACACAAAGGTGGTGGTAATGATAATAATGTATTTTTGTAATGTTTCCTAGTTTGAATCCAGCTCAACGTTCTTCACAAGCGTCACTCAGTACGTTGACTGGATGTTTCCCATTGACATACACTTTGAAATTACCCATAAACCCACAACGGCCAGTAACAGTGATTCACCAGCCTCCCAAAATGAATGGAAGGAATGAGAGACGTCATACATCATCTCCTTGTTATTCCGTAAAGAGGCAATAAAATGAAAAGCAAGAGAGAGTTTAAGAAGGCGCAACGGGAGGTGGGTTAGAGATGCTGAGAGAGAGAGAGAGACAGAGAGAGAGAGAGAGAGAGGGTGAGAGAGAGGGTGAGAATGGCATGCAAGACAAGTAGCATGGTTTTGACTGTTGACATGGATTTGGGATTTAATCTATTAATTGATTTGACAACATAATCCCTATAATGCAAGTAGCCGACACACTCACAACCGGTAGCGACTCAACCGTGCATGTCTCAGACTTGTCTCCTTCCTGGCTCCCAAACTGTGGAATAAACTCCCCATTGATCCCCAGTGGATGCTACATCTTTCCAGACTTCACCTCACCACCTTTTTCTATCACTTCTTGTCACCTATTTTCGATAGATTATTTTTCCTCTGCAGACATACTTTGTTATTATTATTATTATTATTTTTGCTTCATTGTTTACCTGGATATCCGTTTCTTTCAGGCAATTTAGTCTTTTCTGTTTCTCGGATAAGAGGGTGTGTACTGCCTAGTGCCTTCTGCCTACGCAAGGGATTGCAAGGTTGTACCTCTGCTATTTGTGCAGTTTCCCTGCAAGTTTACCAGCTCTGATAAATATCTATTATAGTTGTGTACTGTATATTGATGCAGCCTACTTTTGAGAACTGTGTGATACTGTGATTGCAGCCTTGTTTTTTGTGCAGACATTTCCACCACCACATGATGACATGAGTGCCGTTACAGTTAACACAAGTGTTGATCCAATACGTTTTTCCAGAGCAGAGGTGGGGAAAGTGTTTGATGTTGGAGTTGGAACAATGATCACACCGTCCACATCTGTAAGAAATCCAGATCCAGTTGCCAACAGGATCATGGTATGCTGTAGACCTGTGATTTCTAACCATTTTTCCTTGGAGCCCCCCGCTATTTAATAATAATCATATAGCTCCAAGCAGCTATGTTGCAATAGTCAGGCCAAGATATGATGAATGGAGTGTTTCATCTGCAGAGAATGACAGAGAAGGCTGGAGACGGGCAATGACCTTGAGGTGGAAGAAGCCAGTTTTGGTGACCTGAATGAAAGGGTGGGGTTGAGATTCAAGGATGATGCCCAGGTTGCGGATGTGGGTGAAGGGTGTGTCAGTGGAGCAATCAATATTGCGTGAAAAGTCTTGGGTAGAGAGGGTGAGGGAGTTTTGGCCAAAGATTATTGTTGCTTTGCATCCATATCTTTACTTCTGTGAGGCAGGCAGTGAGGGTGGAGTGGGTGGCTGCGGTGATGGTCTTGACTCTTGGTGGAGAGGATTCCATCGTCTGTCATACAACCTCAATTGGGTACAGGCTTTAGTTCCGACACTATTATTTGTCCGGACCGACAGTCATTAGACGACAACCTACCTCAAACCCTAACCTAACCATAACCGCAATCACGGGAGCAGCGCATGTTCGAGCACCGTTGTTCCCGCATGTCGGACTAATGCTCCGTCGGAATTACCATCGGATCACCCTCCTTGTTCTTGCTCTTCAAGAAGACGGTCGCACACACACCCGCCTTCACAATCCTCACCCCCCACCCCTCCTCCCTCTATCCGCACCCCCCTCCCCTAGTATCCGCCCCCCCCCCCCTCCTTTTTTTTCTTTTTCTGGAGATGCAAGGAAGATGTAATGTATCCAATATAGCGCCGTCCATGGCTGCATTTGTAACTGTGCTCTGCTGTTCACAGAAACAAATTCCTAACATGTTTTACATGTATGGCAATAAAGGCTTCTGATTCTGATTCCTTGTGTCCTGATGGCTGCACGACCCACGACTGGCACAGCACCAGCGTGGTGTAACTCTGCCCTCTGGGGATCACACATTTGTACTCCTCTCTGAAGACAATGAGCTCTATGCGCATCATCCATGTTGGAAAAGCTTTGGGCCCCTTCCCTACTTCTTTCACAGGTGTTACCAGTGATACTAATGAAGGCTCTGTTCCATTCTGGTCCAACTGAGTCAAGGTGCTGATGCTGTGCATGTTGGCTCACTGGAAACTTGGTGGGTCTCAAAGTGTGGTCCTGGGACCATCATGGTTTCTTGAGAAGGTTCCAAATGGCCCCTTACGGGTCTGTAACTCTGAGGCCACTTTTCCACCAGGGTTGAATCGGTTCTGTTATTTTTTCCCTGTCTAATTTTGAACCAAATTAATCCCTAAATCCGTAAAAGTTCGGAACTGGAACCAAAAATACTTCTTCTGGTCCTGAAGTGAGAACCAATGTGGGCGTGTCACTATTCAGGTTGGAAGATGCAGATGTGCTATAAACCAGAGGTTCCCAAACACAGGCGATATAAACCAGAGGTTCCCAAACACAGGCGATATAAACCAGAGGTTCCCAAACACAGGCAATATAAACCAGAGGTTCCCAAACACAGGTGCACGGTACATATATAAAAAGATTGATTTACGGGAGAAATAAATTCCAAGGTTTCCCGGCCGTGAATCTATAACCTATAACAGTTATTTTCGCATGAATAGACCAAGGATTTGTCCGTGATGTCACAGTCACTGGCTGTGGTTTATAAACGGCTACAAGTCTGCTCTACTTCATGTTGCATAACAGTGAGATCACTGTTGAATCCTTGGTATCTTTAGCCTAGCCTTATAGTTTCAACATGTGTTCATGATCAACGAGCAGCAGCGTAACAACAACACGCTGTAGCCTATTCTGTCACGTTTGCACTAATGAAACACTAAACAGGATGTCAACATTCAAGTACAACTATCCGAAGATGTAACCCAGGTAAAGTAATCCGTCACTCTGCAAGTTTAACTAAAGTTTCCCACCTATTCAAAGTAATCTCTGATTTGTTTTTTTACTCATCCCATCCTTGTTGAAATAACGCCCTTCATGATGATATAACATTAAGTTGGGATATAATAATATTGCAGCAGGTACTTGACTGTCTAACTGTCTCCACAAAATATGGTATCGACCGGGTTAACGGTGCGGGAAATTAGCTGGTAACAGACAAACGGATGCACACACGGACGGAGTGCAAAACGTTCTCTCTCCCCAGGCCTTTGGCCTGGTGGAGACAATAAGTATAACTGGTAAGACTGGGAAGGAAGTATGGAAGAAGCCCAATTTCTTTCCAATATGGCTGCTGTGCATATTCACGTTTTGGATCATTATATGCAGAATAAATCTGCATCTCCCTTTCATCTAGCGAAGCGGTTCCCCTGGCTTCCAGTGGACCAGTAGTTCACTTCACATGGTCCAGCCAGCAGCCGTCAGAAGCATGCAATGTGTCTGGAGTGTGTGGTTTGAAGAGGTTACTCAGATATCCAGAACCATTCTGCGTCCAATCCCATTAGCCGCCTTGTCTGCTCACATCATGTGGTTAACACTGTTTCCACACACACACTGCTACTGACTGCCGCGTGCGACCGTGCGTGCATGTGTGTGCGTGCGTGTGTGTGTGTGTGTGTGTGCTGGCTGCGTGTGTGCCAGTCACGTGGCTTGCTGACATCAGATCGTTTGATCAGGGAGTCTGGTGGAAGTAAGTAGAGGAAAGAATGTTATTTCTACAGGAACACTTTGATCTGTGACTCACTGAAAATGAGTTCTGTTGAATACTAACAGTTCTAATGTCAGCATGACACGGCTCACTGTTGGACCTTAACCTACCTACAGTTTTACCTAGCCCGGAGATCCCCAACGCGGGGTCCACGCCGTGGACACTTTGGTGGTCTGCACGCATGCCGGCCTTTCACTGGTGGTGTGCGACGCCACTCCGCAGAAAAGATATTTTTAGCAGTCTGATGCTGCTAACTCTAACTACAGTCTGATGCTGCTAACTCTAACTACTCTAACAGCAGTCTGATTCTGCTAACTCTAACTACTCTAACTACAGTCTGATGCTGCTAACTCTAACTACTGTTTTGGGTAGCCTACTTAAGAAAACATCCAGTGTGTCCAGTGCATCCAGTGTGTCTAAAGTGATTTACAACGTGCGATTCACACAGTGGACAGGACAGCTAAGAGACTGAGAGACAATAGTAGAGACAGATAGTAGGAAAGCTGAGTGAGAGACAATAGTAGAGACAGATAGTAGGAAAGCTGAGAGGGAGACAGTGTAGAGACAGATTGTAGGAAAGCTGAGAGGGAGACAGTGTAGAGACACATAGTAGCCTACTATGTGTCTCTACACTGTCTCCCCCTCAGCTTTCCTACTATTAGTAGGAAAGCTGAGGGGGAGACAGTGTAGAGACACATAGTAGGAAAGCTGAGGGGGAGAGAGTGTAGAGACAGATAGTAGGAAAGCTGAGAGGGAGACTGTGTAGAGACAGATATTAGGACATATGTGGGGGAGACAGTGCAGGAGAGAGAGACAGAGACAGTGTAGGAGAGAGAGACAGAGACAGTGCAGGAGAGAGAGACAGAGCCAGTGTAGGAGAGAGAGACAGAGACAGTGTAGGATAGAGAGACAGAGACAGTGTAGGAGAGAGAGACAGAGACAGTGTAGGAGAGAGAGACAGAGACAGTGTAGGAGAGAGAGACAGAGACAGTGTAGCAGAGACATACAGTAAGAAAGCTGAGAGGCAGACAGAAAAGAAGACTGTGGTGGATGTGGTCTTATATGATAATGGAACATGTGACTCTGAACCACACACTAACCACTTTCTTAAAGTATCTCTATGTAATTATCAAACATTTTATACCATTTGGTTTTACTTTTATTTGGGCTATTATTATAATTATATTAAGTATTTGTATTTAGTTTAATCAGAGCCTGGCCATGCCTGCATGTACAGTAACTGTGGAGATGGACACAACTAATACAACATGACATGTCTGTCTGTGCTACAGAGCACGTTTCTGTAATGAATCACATATAACAGTCGGAAAATGAATCGGAATGTATTCCAGATATATTTGCATGTACTAGTAGTAACTTTGCTTTGTGTACAGTGTCTAGTTATTGTGATAGCCACAGCTACATTGCTATATCTCCTTTTTTTTTCAGCAAACAATAATATGTAAATAAAATAATATTTGCTTCCGGGGGGTCCCTGGAACAAAATAGTTTGGGATCCTTGACATGAAAAAGTTTGAGAACCACTGATATAGCAACATACTTTTTTCAGAAAAGATCCATAAAACGTGGGACTGGTGCCAGGTGTACAACCCCGTGAGGGCATGGAGGTCTGCTAGAGTGGGATCCTATGGGCTGACAGGCGCTGTGTCATGGAATACACACAGTGGAATACTTTAATAATGGAATATACAGTGGAGTAATTTTAAAACTTTAACAGTTCTTTAAAAATGAATTGTGAAATTTAAAAGGGCTGGTTGTGCTTATTCTTAAAGGGCTCAGAACTTCCCTTTGAGGCATTGGGTATATTGGCAATCTTAAAAGAAATCCTGGCTAATAAGATATAGAAGACATTGTACTTCTATAACTAAAATAAAAAACTTAAAACACATTTTCTTTCATAAATACAGAATATTTCGCTCAATAGGAACTGCTCCTGTTGCAAGTTGATGATGTCATTTAGTTATAGAGGGCAAGTATACTGTTTTAAAGCATACTTGTCTTATTAGCCAGAGTTTCTTTTAAAAACACACAATGTCATTATCAACCTGAAAAGCAGACCTGTCCAGGTGTGTTTCATGGATGTCTGATTGCAGCTGATTCAGTGGTGGAAGATGTTCATTGTCATGGAAACTAGTGGGTGTGATGTTTGGTTGATATTCTCAGAGGAGAATGTGAACCTGAATAATGAAACACGGTTATTCTTAGAGCTACAGTACAGTGACATCATGTCCTGATACGATGCGAATAGGGGAACGGGAATCTATAGTCACAGTCATTTTACTTAATAGTAAACCTTAAGAAGCTTTTAGGAGACTGGCATCTAGTTTTAGGGCAGCACTGGAATCGTAACATCTGGTGCGAATGGACTGAGAAGGTGAACCTGAGGAAAAGAGACAACACTTGTTTCGTATTACATTTTATTGAGCCAACTCAGTCTGTGAGTGCTATCCAGTCAACATGTTTCTCTAAGGTTAAAAGCAAATCCAATTCGTTTCTCAAATCTGATCTTTAGGACTGACCATCAATGCTTTCATTTGCATGTTCGGTAATTAGATTTGTGTTTTCAGACATCGTCGAACTACAGTAACAGGATCGGTTGCCGTGATAACCACGTAATTACATAAGCATGAGTAATACTTAACATAATACTCTGGCATAGAATGGTGTTCCTTGCCGAAAACAGCTGATCTACAAGCTCATGGTGTGTCGGTTGTGAGCATGTAGATTGCCTATTTTATGCAAGCGATGCCATCATTCATGCAATGCAGTATAAATCAGGTTTCAGACTGAGACACATCTTTAGACATCAGACTTGAATGACCTATAGGAATGTGATTCATATCTGATTCACAAAAATCGGTTTCCATGTTTGTTTGTCAGTTGTTTTTTTGGTGGAGGGATGTTCGTTGTCTGGTTGTCGTTTGTCAGTGGATTACTGACAACACCACATCACCCAAAACAGGAACGCTTCATCCACAGCGATCACAAGGAATCAGTGCTGATTGCGTCATCACCTACAGTACTATGGAACTCAGAGTAAACACTGCTGGGTCGTTATTGGCGGAAAGTGTAGTTAACACCCTCAAACTAGAGCCATGTGTGTTGTAAAACCACAGATGGCATTTTTAGTTTTAATGTGAGTCTTTATATTTGTACATTAGGGTTTCTGTGGTTTTAATTGGATGCTGGAGGCGGGGGTAATGCAGGAGAAGGCCACGGAGGGCACCTTTCTGGGGTCGATGTGGTTGTTGTCCAGTCTGAGGGTGATCAGGCTGGAGTCCATCTGGTTGCCAAGGTCACAGAAGCCTTCATCAGGCACCTCTCTGGAACACACATACCATCAGGGTCACATTAAAGGGTGATTCCTTCAGTCTGTTAATGAGACACACTCACACATTCTTCAGAATCCCAGTGCTCGTATCAATGGATGAATAAAGGCAGCTGTGAGAGGAAGGATGACTGATTTAAACAGTCACACCTGGCCTGAGTCAAACTAGAACTGGACTCAGAGCTGGGTGTGGCTGCACACCTGTTGTGCATGGACTTGATCAAGGCACAACAGGTTAAATCAGTCATCCTCCCTCTCACAGCAGCCTTGGGCATTTCAATTCACAGAGAAACACCTCCTCCATAGTATTGGCCGTGGTTTTTTGGACTCACTTAAAAGTTTCCAATTCATTTTTCCCATAGAGATTTACAAACATATTTATATAAATTATTCTAAGCCTAGAATCAAGCCATTCTTTATATTTAATTATATGATATACTATATTTAATAAATACCCTTTGTTTAGTGTTTTAAAACATTTCACAGAATCAAAGGTTTTATGGTCATGACTCCCCAGGATCCTGGATGGCTTGATTCTAGGCTTTAAATAATTTATATTAATATTTTTGTAAATTCATAGAGAAAAATGAATGGTTGATTTTTCAATGGGTCCAGAAAACCACGCCCACTGCTATGCTCTAGCACCTTTACTTTGCCTCATCCTTATATTACCTTCTCCCAGTGAGATGTTGTACTTGATATTGTTGTTGATTTGAGCTACATTGAAGTGTTGTTGTCATGTTGATATTGTTGATGTTGTGAGCTACGGTGAGGTGTGGTACTGGTACCTGATGTTGTTGTGAGCTACGGTGAGGTGTGGCACTGGTACCTGATGTTGTTGTGAGCTACGGTGAGGTGTGGTACCTGATGTTGTTGTGAGCTACGGTGAGGTGTGGTACCTGATGTTGTTGTGAGCTACGGTGAGGTGTGGTACCTGATGTTGTTGTGAGCTACGGTGAGGTGTGGTACTGGTACCTGATGTTGTTGTGAGCTACGGTGAGGTGTGGTACCTGATGTTGTTGTGAGCTACGGTGAGGTGTGGTACCTGATGTTGTTGTGAGCTACGGTGAGGTGTGGTAGTGGATGTTGTTGTGAGCTACGGTGAGGTGTGGCACTGGTACCTGATGATGTTGTGAGCTACGGTGAGGTGTGGTACCTGATGTTGTTGTGAGCTACGGTGAGGTGTGGTACTGGTACCTGATGTTGTTGTGAGCTACGGTGAGGTGTGGTACCTGATGTTGTTGTGAGCTACGGTGAGGTGTGGTAGTGGATGTTGTTGTGAGCTACGGTGAGGTGTGGTACTGGTACCTGATGTTGTTGTGAGCTACGGTGAGGTGTGGTACTGGTACCTGATGTTGTTGTGAGCTACGGTGAGGTGTGGTACCTGATGTTGTTGTGAGCTACGGTGAGGTGTGGCACTGGTACCTGATGTTGTTGTGAGCTACGGTGAGGTGTGGTACCTGATGTTGTTGTGAGCTACGGTGAGGTGTGGTACCTGATGTTGTTGTGAGCTACGGTGAGGTGTGGTACCTGATGTTGTTGTGAGCTACGGTGAGGTGTGGTACTGGTACCTGATGTTGTTGTGAGCTACGGTGAGGTGTGGCACTGGTACCTGATGTTGTTGTGAGCTACGGTGAGGTGTGGTACCTGATGTTGTTGTGAGCTACGGTGAGGTGTGGTACCTGATGTTGTGAGCTACGGTGAGGTGTGGTACCTGATGTTGTTGTGAGCTACGGTGAGGTGTGGCACTGGTACCTGATGTTGTTGTGAGCTACGGTGAGGTGTGGTACCTGATGTTGTGAGCTACGGTGAGGTGTGGTACCTGATGATGTTGTGAGCTACAGTGAGGTGTGGTACCTGATGTTGTGAGCTACGGTGAGGTGTGGTACCTGATGATGTTGTGAGCTACGGTGAGGTGTGGTACCTGATGTTGTTGTGAGCTACGGTGAGGTGTGGTACCTGATGTTGCTGTGAGCTACGGTGAGGTGTGGTACCTGATGTTGTTGTGAGCTACAGTGAGGTGTGGCACTGGTACCTGATGTTGTTGTTGTTCAGTCGGAGGAAGTGCAGGCTGGTCATCTCGTTGAGGCCTGGGGGAACAGAGACCAGCTGGTTGTGGTCCAGACAGAGCTCCACCAAGGAGTGGTACGCCCCGAAGAACGACTCTGGTTCCATTCCCTCTGCATCCAGTCTGTTGTACGACAAGTACAGGTACTCTAGACCAGGGTCCATATGAGCAAACACATAGCCTGAGAGAGAGAGAGAGAGAGAGAGAGAGAGAGAGAGAGAGAGAGAGAGAGAGAGATTCAGTTAGACTCATGGCTTAAAGTAATGAGTAATAAATAAGAATTAAATTAATCATGTGTGGGTATGTTTGATTTAGGTGTACCACTTAGCAATACATGCATTTATGATACTATTAACTGTTGTCAGTGTGCCTTGCTTTTTTAACCTGTATCTGTGAAAAGAATCCATAAGACAAGGCCAGTTTATTTGTGTAGCACATTTAAACAACAAAGCAATTCAATGTGCTTTACATAAAACGTTTAGAAAAGGAAACTCATAAAAGGACATCATCAAAATAAGAAAAGAAGGCCCAGGCCGTAGCGTAACGGTCTGGGCACCGGACTGGTAATCCAGTCGCAGTGTGCCGCGGGTTCGACTCCCGAGCCCGACACGGCCTTTACTGCATGTCATCCCCCCATCTCTCTCCCGTTTCCTGTCAGCCTACTGTCTGTCCCTTCAGAAATCAATAAAAGGCGTAAGCCGCAAAAAAAAAAAAAAATAAGAAAAGAAAATTACAGTGCAGAATTAATCATAATAAAATATTAAAACTCAATGAAAGGCAACGGCGACGATTTTCAGCTGTGATGTAAAAGAACTAAGAGTTGCAGCAGGCCTTCAGTTTTGGGCGAGTTTGTTTCAGATATGTGGTGCATGAAAACTAAATGTTGCTTCTCCATGTTTAGTTTTGTTTCTAGGCACAGAAACAGACCTTTCCCAGATGGTCTGAGATGGCCGGATTGTTCGTGCTATCAATAATATGAAGATCAGAAATATATTTAACTTTCAATTAAATTATTTGACATACAGGGAGCTATGCTCCACTTTCATGGTATTAGTATGGACTCGAGCAGCAGTGTTTTTTTTTGAGAGAACTGTAAAAGGTAGTTGAGCTGAGGGCCATGGAACAATAAAGCCAGTTGTCAAACGTCTGGCTGTCTGGGTGCTTTGGAGGCAAAACACTCGCCCACCATTTTTGCACAGATGAGGGTTCAATTGCCAGCAGTAGTGCTGCCCGCCTAGCCGCGTGCTCCAACACATACTGCACACCTGGCTGTGATCACGGGTGGAAAGCAGATGAGGGATCATTGCTGTGCTAGCAAACCCTGCTGGTTGGCTGGGGAACCGGTTCAGCTGGGAGGTTACCTCTGCACTGTGTTAACGATCTCCCAGTGAAACTGCTCACTGTCAGGTGAAATCCATTTGTAACAGAGCAGACATGTGGTTGTCTAGTGGAGGTTGGCAGTGACAGATAGACAGACAGAGAGTAGTCAGAGTACACATGGGAAACTGGCAATGACTACACTGGGAGAAAATGAGAGAGAGAAAATAATTCTGGCTTACACGACTAAACTGAGTTGCAGTGTGCAGCAACTGATCACCTGTGTCAATCAAACTTTAGACCCACCTGGTATCCGTTCAATCTTGTTTCCCACCAGAACCAGATGGATCAGAGATTTGGGCAGGTAGGATGGAACCAGGTACAACTCATTATGGGACAAATCTATAGACTCCAGGCTTCTGGACACAGAGGAGACATCAATTCATTAGTTACAATTGGCTTTAAAAATAAATCCAAAATGGCAAAAATAGACAATTGTTTATCCAAGAACTCACACTCACACGCACACACACACACAAACACAGACACGTGTACACAGACACAAACACGCACGCACACAACCTGTGTAGTAGAGGACTGTGATGTTCTTTTAATGCTTTTCTTAGTAAAGTTTTCCTAAACACTCTCTCTATCCATCTTCAACCGCTTATCCGTAGTCGGATTACATTTAATAGTGACTTCCTCCTGGGGGATCCCGAGACGTTCCAAGGCCAGTGAGTCGATGTGTTTCCTCCAACTGCGCCTTGGTCTGCCCCCGGGTCTCCTCCCAGTGGGACGTGCCTCGAGGACCTCCCTAGGTAGACGCCCAAGAGGCATCGTAACCAGATGCCCGAACCACCTAAGCTGGCTCCTTTCCAGGCGAAGTGTGACTGAACTTCTCACCCTATCTCTAAGGGAGATGCCAGCCACCTCAAAACTCATTTTGGCCGACTCTCTATGTAGACGGATTAAGTACTATTATTAAATGTAAAGTAATGCTCTTCGGGTTAGTGAGGCTATTATAATTAGCAAAAACATTACTCTCTGTATTTATATTTCCTGCCATAGAACTCCACTATCGTTGTTTCCCATACAACCAGTGACCTTCTCAACTTTAAGTTGTGGAGAGGTAACTTTAAGTAAAGGAAACATTGCAGCTCTCTGGGCCTCGACCCCTTTGCTGCTGACCACATGGCCCAGGAATGTTGTCTTTCACAGCAGAACGTGGCATTTCCCCAGGTGGAGGCAGAGGCCTGGAACAGCTCCTGAAGACTGTCCAGGGCTCCCTCCAAATCCACTGAGTGGGTGAGGTGGTTGTCAAGGTAGACCACACTGGCTCCATCAACCGCTCAAAGGTGCCAGGGGCATATCATAGAAGCATGTGCACACAACTCAAAACTCATCAATGCATGTTGCACCCGTCCTTCTAATGTCAATGACAGGTTCATTGTCAGACCAGCCGTTGAGTTGAGCTGCTATTTCAGTCTGTATAGGAAAGATGCCGATATAGGCCCATCTCTCTTTTGTTCTCTGTTCTGCCTACTGACCAATTAAAGAGGCCTATAATCTGGTTCTATTCCCGCTCTATTTCGTCCTCTTCCCGGAGATGCTTGGACTTCCTAAATCTCATCCAATTTGCAATTTACAATCCAATGTATTACTCCTACTGGTACTCTTACCGGTTTGTACGTTTGTATGGTTAGTGTGACCAAAATAAATACATGTACATATACGTGTGTGTGTGTGGTGGGGGGTTACTTGTGGTTGATCCAGGCCATCGGCGCAATTCTGGATTCATCCAGTCTGTTGTATCGTAGTGAGATGACACTCAGTCTGTCGCTCTGGTTAAAAGCTGTTTCTGGAATCTCCTCGATCATATTATTCTCCAAATACAACTCCTGAAATTCATCATAGAGTAATTCATTATCATTTTATTATCATGACTAATACATTCATATATGTATGTACAGGTACATGATACTGTACATCAAAAGGGTTAATTTACTGTCAGATAATAAAGAGAAGGGAAATGGTATGAACTGGGAAAATGTGATAGAAATCACATTATTAAGTAAATGACCTAATGACGAAAGTGTTTGTTCTGGGCCCTATCTTATGTGCCACCTTACCCCTTATGCCTAAGCATCTTTAACTATGTTGAAAAACAGTTTAAAATAGTGAAAATAGACAATCTACATCAACACGTTGTGAGCTTGTAGATTGGCTATTTGAACTATTTTAAATGTATATTTGTACGTCTCTACATGTTCTGATGAATTGAAAAGGGCGGACCCTATTGTAAACAAGTGTAATGCTTTATGGTGTCGTCCACATGGAAGTTTTTGCATTGAGTTGTGCTTGAAATGTACTGTAATTCTCCAAACTGTTAATAAATACTTCAATCAATCAAGTAGATGGGGACAAGGGTCATTTCTGTCAGATCTGACACCTGACTCCCAACAAAAACAGTATATTGAATAATGAATGAACTAACTCCTAATCAGTTCATCAATGTATGTCTTTATAATTGAAGGAGAAAAGAGAGATCGTCTTGGTCAATCACACACACACACACACACACACACACACACACACACACACACACACACACACTACAAACAGCTTGGCATTAGATAGATACTGTAGATGGCGAGACAGACAGACGGGTACCAGTAGAGTCTTGGGCAGTCCTCGTGGGATTGACCTGAAGTGGTTTCGTCCCATGCGGAGGTAGGACAACTGGGGCATGTTGGAGAAGGCCATGTGATCGATAGTTCCTTCACTCAGCAGGTTCCCTTCCACCTCTAGAATGACCAGACTCTTTAGGGCTGAGACACACACACACACACACACACACACACACGTGCCATTTTTTTGGAAATTGTGTTTTTATATTTTGGTCATTGTGTACAAGCATAATGAACGGCTTTACATCATGTGGTCAAGTGCATTAGATTCGTTTGTGCTCGTTTCTTACAGGTATATTTCCCAGTTTCAACATTTTATTTTTATTTATGAAAAAGATTACTCGAGAAACACGTGCCATTTTAACGATAAACCTAACCCCTTTACTTAAACTCTTCTACAGTTTGAAAAACTTAGCATCTTAGATGACAAGCTGGCATGAATCAATTTGTCATTTCCGTATATATACTGTATATATATATATATATAATTATATATATATATATATATATCTATCAATTTTATTTTTGAGGGGCGATAGCCCCTCCTATGTCCAGCTTTTAGTGTGTGTGCAAACACAAACTTTTTCCTACACAAACATTAAATGCCATTGACAATTAATGGACAATTTTGAGTCTTTGTGTAAACAAACTTTGCGTAACACAAACATTGAAGACAAAGGTGAGGGCGAAAATTTCCGATTGGCCGGAAAAATATGATATATATGATGATGTACGATGATAAGAGCGTCCCTCACTTCACACAGGTGTGATTTTTTTTAGTGGTGCAACCACTATAGACAGGTATGTGTGTCCCTGCCTGGGTCCCTGGCTGGCTGCCTGGGTCCGTCCGTCCGAGCGTGCGTATGTGTGTGTGTGCGTGCGTGCGTGTAACCTTTTAGACTCGTGTGGTCGATCTCTCTCAGTCTGTTGTCGTTGATCTTCAGTTCTTGCAGCGTGGAGGGGAGGTTCTGGGGCATGACCTCCAGCTGGTTCCCATCCAGGTACAGACGAGTCAGGTACCTCAAACCCTGCCAGGGTGGGACCTCATCATCAGTAATATAATAGACCACTGGATCCCATGCGTGTCCATCCTGACCAGTGCTGGACAGGGGTGTCACTAAGTAACTAAGAACATGTACTCAAGTACATGAGGTAGTTTTACTTTATTCAGTATTTAAATTGGCTTACTAGATTGGTAATTCTGTCTCCCTCGCTCTTTCGTTCTCTCTTTAGGAAATGGCTTATACTACTTTTCTAGAGGTCTGTACTTGCTACCCTCCTTTTTCCCTCTACAGTCTACACCAAATCACCAATCTAGACCTTCTATTTTCACTGAATGTTCACCCCAGAATAGGAAGTGTGGTGGAAATTTAGGATGTCATAGGTGGAAAACAATATACAATTAAAGATACACATGATTGGGTACTGTAATATCTCATTATACCATCTTTCACTATTGCTTCATTTTCAAGTGACTGACAGCTGTCATCTGACAGCTGCCAGTGACCACTGTAGCCTGTATCTAGGAATAGTTACATGTACATAGGTTGTTCAGAATGGAGTCATTCCCTTTCTCTATAGGGGATAGTTCATGGAGCTATGTACCTACACCATTTTAGAATAGAGTCATTCGACTCTCTGTAGTAAGGAGCCACAACATCTTGTTGTTACCTCACCTCCAGATCTAAGAAAGGACATGTCTATGATCACCTGTTGCTGACTGTCACTGCTATTCTTGTGCTGTGTGTGTGAGGGAGAATAAAGAAGGAAGGTTTGGGAGAATTGGGGAGAGGAGAGAGGGGATTGAGGAGAAAGGAGAGGAGGATGGAAGGATGTTGGTCTGCTATGCTGTACATTGACTGGAACTATGAAAATAAAGAACGGAGCCTGAAACTATGAGATGGAGTCCTGTGTCCTGATATCTTTCACTATGCTGGGATTGTGAGATTCATTATTGCTCCTGCAATTTGGCGACGAGGATGGGATGAATGCTTTGTTGTATACATGACAGCAAACACTTCATTCAAAGAACAATGGGGCAGAAATCCAGCACCAGAAAGAAAGAAAAATTGAAACAGGACTTGACTGAACAACGACTACAGGAGAAAACGCTACTACAACAGATGGCGGACCAGCGGGTTGACCAACAACATCACTACTTAATACGTGAACAGCAGCTCAACTTCCAGACGGAGTTGATGAACAGAGCACAGGAAAATGTGAAACGCCTACAACGGGAGCTTGAACATGCAGTGATGCAATTAGCAGAGCAACACCGTCATGATGCAATACTGAAGGCAATTTACACCGTTCCTGTCAATGAAGGCCGGGGAGATGACGCACATGCAACCAACATGATTCCTAACAACGAAGATGACAACGGAAATGACCAAGACCAAGACACGATTCCTGACAACGGAGCAACAGATGACGACGCGTATGCCACAGCTGACGACGGAGGGCTACCAAGGGCTGGCCAGGGACTGTCGCTCGATTTGGGGACGGCTTCGGGAGCAGATTACATCAACCAGGCGCCCTACCAACGACGCCTCCAGATGCCCACAGCCGCACCACTGTTTTGTAAAATCCCCTTCTGGATGGGACATCACCGCCCACCACAGTTTGGTCCCCTTCAACCGCCACAGCGGGCCGCGCCACACAACCAACGCCAGCCAGATGACACTGCCAGAATAAGGCAGGAAAGGAGAAAGAGGCACCGGTATTACGCACGCAGTTTGGGACATGATGTGTGTTGCTTCTATTGTTTCAGACCAGGACATAAGCAGCGTGAGTGTCCACTTCAAACACAAGCCTGGAAATGTCGTAATATATAGGCTAAATGTCAATATTGAGATATCAAAAGGAATTTGTTCGATCTAATACTATGTGGTTTAAACTACATTAGTCTCACTTCATTCAAGCACGTACAAAATGTATCCACAATCGTAATATGTGCTCCTACAATTCATATGTGACTACGACAATATAACCTAATAATCAGATCTAAAATTTGTAAAGTGTATGGAAACAAGAAGTTCAATCTAAACCCTGAAATAGGGTAAAG
This sequence comes from Protomyctophum parallelum, assembly GCF_964188405.1. NCBI lineage: Eukaryota > Metazoa > Chordata > Actinopteri > Myctophiformes > Myctophidae > Protomyctophum > Protomyctophum parallelum. The sequence continues at coordinate 11,502,397 of NC_139703.1, read as the reverse complement.
AGGGAAAGTGTTCCCACACACACACACACAGACTAAACTATGCATCTGTTTCATTATCCTGCCTCCTCCACTCCCAAAATAGGTGTGGGGGAGACAGGATGACAGAGGCTTTGGTGTGTGTATGTGGTAATAAACCCGGGAGGTTTTGGTACCTACAGTTTTGCAAATAAATAAAAAGGAATCTAAGTAGCCTAGTTACTCGACAATTAATGTTTCAAGGTGTTAAATCAATAATGTGGAAGCTATTATTCCTGATGGTTTAATAGGGTTAAAATCTCTAAATATTATTTGGTCCATCAATCATTTTAATCTTACAAAGTTATAGCCATTACAGATCTGTATTTTTAGTCATTTATAAAAGTTTCACGCGAAAAAAGTGCAAATGACGATTTGTCCACGCTGATATTTAAATGAGGGACTAAACCTATTAACATACGTATTTGTGAGAACTGGACAAAAAACCTGGCCACATAGTACACGTGGTTAGGGAAAACATCTGAAGAAAAAGTGAACTTACGTGAAAAATGTATTAGGTCCCATCTGTAGGCTAACGGAAGAAATAATTTATTACTTACGTAAATGTGAGATCTGAATTAAAAACCTGGCCACATAGTACACGTGGTTGGGCAAAACATTTGAAATAAAGTGAGCATTACGTAAAAATCCTAATTGGAGTAATATGATAAGGAAAATGTTGATCTGACATCAATAAATGTAAAATAACAGTCTCATGTTATTTGATTTGATAAAAATAATATCAATGTAAAATAGCAGTCACATGCTATTTGATAAGAGAAACCCCACCTTGTTTTAAATAATAGGAGTTAAATTTGTTACAAAACTAATGTCTGACAATCAGTCAGCATCTCTTCCTGTTTAGCTAGCAGGGGAGAGCAGAGAATTTGTCTGTCTGTCAGGCCTGTCTGTCTGTTTGTGAGAGAAAGAATGTCGCTATTTTATCTGGGTGTAGGCCTACAACCAGAGTGATAGGAACGTTCATTTCAAAGTATTTAATCATTTACATTCTATCCTAAAGTAACCCATTTTAAAAGTCTTAAGATCCTACCTTAAATCACCATTTGAATCATTTCAATTCAAATTTAAGTTTTAACGTTTTAAAGCGTTATTTGTGTGATGAACAAGTTCATTTTATTTTAGAAGTGCAGTGTGGAAAAGAAGAAAATAAAATAAACATTATTTACCTTAGATGTGTAGTGTGCAAAATATATAATGTAAGAATAAGTAATGAAGCCTTCTTTATCTCAAACTTAAGATCCCATGTAAACATCCACCATTAGAAGCAAATAGTGATAAATAATGATCTATCAATGTTACCAATGCATAAATCTAACAACGAATTTTCAATCTGTAAATATTTGTCATTCTATAAATTTCCTGGGCTATGTAAATTATCCATAATTTCCAAAATGAAAAGCTGTGGAACTGTGGTGGAAATTTAGGATGTCATAGGTGGAAAACAATATACAATTAAAGATACACATGATTGGGTACTGTAATATCTCATTATACCATCTTTCACTATTGCTTCATTTTCAAGTGACTGACAGCTGTCATCTGACAGCTGCCAGTGACCACTGTAGCCTGTATCTAGGAATAGTTACATGTACATAGGTTGTTCAGAATGGAGTCATTCCCTTTCTCTATAGGGGATAGTTCATGGAGCTATGTACCTACACCATTTTAGAATAGAGTCATTCGACTCTCTGTAGTAAGGAGCCACAACATCTTGTTGTTACCTCACCTCCAGATCTAAGAAAGGACATGTCTATGATCACCTGTTGCTGACTGTCACTGCTATTCTTGTGCTGTGTGTGTGAGGGAGAATAAAGAAGGAAGGTTTGGGAGAATTGGGGAGAGGAGAGAGGGGATTGAGGAGAAAGGAGAGGAGGATGGAAGGATGTTGGTCTGCTATGCTGTACATTGACTGGAACTATGAAAATAAAGAACGGAGCCTGAAACTATGAGATGGAGTCCTGTGTCCTGATATCTTTCACTATGCTGGGATTGTGAGATTCATTATTGCTCCTGCAGAAGGAAGCATGGTTAGATGTGGTTCAAGGACTGAGCTTTGTTCACATTCCATGCACCTTTACCTTGAAGGCTTTAGCGGAGATGCTGGCGGAGGTCAGGCTGTTCTTGCTGAGGTTGATCCACTCCAGGTTTGGGATTCCATTGAAGGTCTCTTCTGGCAGGGAGCTGATGTTGTTACCTGACACACACACACGCGCGCGCGCGCACACACACACACACACACACACACACACACACACACATCCCACTTCAGCTCCCTGTTAGCTAATGCTAATTATACTTTTTTTTTTTTTTTTATTGCTTTTTAACTTTTTGTTTTCAATTTCAGTTGAGGTTAAGCCCATAAAACGGGTTTTGCTGGTTTCGTTTTTATTTACTGAAAATAAAATGCCCCACTTATAAACTTATAAACAATTTTCACTTTACACAAATTGATTTTGCACCGGAGGAATGTGCTTCTATGATTAGCATTTTTTTGCGAACGTTCCCTGCAGAATAGTTCAAGTGGTTCGGGTTAAACAATAGTGGCATTTTAATATTTTGATTATAGCAATCTCTAGGTCGTCCTCAGACGAGCCCTCCATCGACGTTTCCAGTCATCCCGGTTCTCCATACATCTGGCCAGTTATAGCAATAATATCATTAATCACAATTATTTTACCACGATAATCGTGACATGTAATTTTCACATCGTCCCAAGTTAACCCTATAGTCGTAGTAGCGTTATTAGTAACTCACCTTCCAGACTGATAGATTTGAGTTCAGGTACATCCAGGGTAGGGAAGTAGTTGAGCTTGCCGCTCTCACAGGTCATGGTGACGTCAGACATGCTGCATCCACGAGGCAGCGCTTCTCTCTTGGAGCCGCTCCTCTCTCTTAACCCAGCCTTCCTGGGCTGGGGCTCGACCTTCTCCACAACCTGCCTCTGTGTCAGCCCTCTCTCCTCTCTCTCCTCCAACAGCTCCTCTCTCTCCTCCCTCTCCTTCTCTAAGCGCTCCTGTAGCTCCTCTTCTATCTCCTCCGGGGTGCGCGGAGGGGGAGGCCTGGAGACAGGACTGGGTCTGGGTGCCGGAGGCGGAGGTCTCGGGACAGGCGGAGGAGGTCTGGGTTCAGGAGGGGGGAAGAACCCGTGTTTGGATTCCTCTTCTCTCGGTTCAGGAGGAGGAAAGAATATATGTTGTTTGGACTTCTCTTCTCTGGGGTCAGGGGGAGGAAAGACTATATGTAGTTTGGACTGTCCTTCTCTGGGGTCAGGGGGAGGAAAGACTATATGTAGTTTGGACTGTCCTTCTCTGGGGTCAGGGGGAGGAAAGACTATATGTAGTTTGGACTTTCCTTCTCTGGGGTCAGGGGGAGGAAAGAACCCAGGCTTTGGTTTTTCTATGGGGATGATCTGGAACACATCCCCTCTCAGCCACACCTAAAATGAGATCACATCGGATAAGATGATAGAACATGTGATGACATGTCAGAACTCAGAACATGATGAGAGGTCAGAACATGATGACATGTCAGAACTCAGAACATGATGAGAGGTCAGAACATGATGACATGTCAGAACTCAGAACTTGATGAGAGGTCAGAACTAAGGTTGTCCTGAGATCGGGAGATCAGGACATCCCTAGTCATGGAACCGGAATCGGTTCCATCACATTTGGAATTGGAACTGTTTGGAACTGGTTTTATCACACTGGTTAGAGCTGGTATGTGGACTGCATGTCTGCTGTGCAAATACAATACCAGTGATTCTCAAACGTTTTAATTTCAAGGACCACCATAACTCTGGACACTCTCAGAGTTAAGGCCTATTCATAGTCTGGATTTTCGGTGGTAAGGTGACCACCGCTCCGGTGGTGAGCTGACCACCGGAGCTGAAATAACGTTGAGCGGTGGTGAGTAAAAACAGAGAGAAGGGCTGGAGCGGTGGCGGTGGTTTGCTCTTCACCGCGGCTCGTGACGTCATGTTGTAGTTCGGTGGTCACCTAACCACCTAAAATCCAGACTCTGTATGAGCCTTTAGGGTCCACCTGGGACCTGCTATATAGCAGTGGTTCCCAAACCTTTTAGCCCGGGACCCAAACTATACTCTTTTCACTACTTGTCTTCTTCTAATTTATGGATTAGATTTATTTTGGGAATGTAGGAAACAAACAATAAGGGGCCCATAACAATATGTCTGCTACCCACAAATGGGTCCTGACCCAGTCTTTGGGGAACCAGTGGCCTATAGGAATCGTTAAAGGGAACCGTTAAGAATCGCTATAGACGGAACAGCTCATACGTACCTCCTCTTTATCCTCCTCCTCTTCCTCCAGGGCCCTCAGCCTCTCCTCCAACCTCCTCCTCTCCGTCTCCCTGTTCTCTCTCTCCTCCGCCTCTCTCAGCAGCTCCTCTCTCCTCGCCCTCTCCATCTCCTGCCTCCTCGCCTCCTCCCGCCGCCTGACCTCCTCCTCTTCCCGTCGCCTCCACTCGGCCTCCATTTTCTCCTGCTCCTCTCTCCTCATCAGCTCCTGCAGGCGGAGGGCCTCCTCTTCTCGCCTCCTTTCCTCCAGCAGCATCGCCTCCTCTTCCCGTCTCCTCTCCTCCAGCAGCATCACCTCTTGTCTCCTCGTCTCCTCGAGGAGCATGGCCTGCTCCTCTCTCCTCCTGTCCTCCAGCAGCATCACCTCCTCTTGTCTCCTCGTCTCCTCGAGGAGCATGGCCTGCTCCTCTCTCCTCCTCTCCTCCAGCAGCATCACCTCCTCTTGTCTCCTCCTGTCCTCGAGGGGCATGGCCTGCTCCTCTCTCCTCCTGTCCGCCAGCAGCAGGGCCTCCTCTTCCTCCTGCCTCTTCTCCTCCATCATGCTGAGCAGTGTGAGCACCTCCTGCTGATCCTTCGCATCCAGCATGCTGAGCACCTCCTGCTCAGCCTTCAGATCCAGCATGCGGAGGGCCTCCTCTTCCTCCTTCTCCTGCGGGTGGGGAACATGGGACCATAATATGAAGATGACATGTCACGGCTATTGTGGCAAAAGAAATTGCGATTGGATTAACGATATTATCGCGATAATCAAAATGTGCTTCAAACTTCAAAATCACACTTTTGTCAATCACTTGAACCCCCAGCATCCCTATTATGGGGGGGGGGGGGGACAATACGCCAAAAATAACCCATCTTTGTGCAGAGTGAAATAAGAGCGATCCAAATGTGATCTTTCGAGGTCCGGTCAAGTATAGAGGTTTTAAGTGGCACTGAATTTGTAGCTCAACAAAAGCTAATTCCTAAATGTCATGATAAATGTACATCTCCACTATATGATGAAGTGTTGTTGATGATATGGTCCCATCCATACTTGCAGGCGTAGCGCCTCCTGCTCCGCTCTCCTCCTCTCCTCCACCACCAGCTTCCTCTGTCTCTTCTCCCTCTCCTTCCTCAGACGTCTCTTCTTCCTCCTCTCGTCCGCACGCCTCCTCTGTCGCTTCTCCGCCGTCCTCTTCTCCTCCCGCCAGAGGATGCTCTGCACCGCCTCCCGAGTCAGCGGGGTCACGGGGTCGCCGTGGGCGCTGGGAACTAGTGGGGAGTCATCACCAGAGAGGTCAGAGGGCACTGACGGGTCAGCGGGAGAAAGGGAGAGAGAGAGAGAGACAGGGGAGAGAGAGAGAGACAGAGGGGAGAGCCCGGGACGGAAACAGGGGAAGAAGAACAGACAGAAAGATGGACGGACAGACAGGGAGGGGTGGACAGACAGACAGACAGATAAACTGGGATGTGTTAATGTTACTGTCAGACAGACAGGTGGACAGTCAGACAGATAGACTGGGCTGTGTTAATGCTACTGGCAGACAGACAGGTGGACAGGCAGACAGATAAATCGGGCTGTATGTGCGCGTGCGTGCGTGCGTGTTTGCACGTTTGAATTACGCTAGTACAGTAGCCTACAGTTATTGTTCTCGCTTGCTGTGTATGCGAATGAAGTACAGTTGTTAATGTCTGTCTGTCTGTGACATTGTGTGATACCTGCAGGAGTTAAAGTGCTACTATAATGTACACAACTGTTAAAAAGACTTATCATTAGGACTACATTTGCGTGTAGAACTGTGTGAACTGTGCAGAGCTGAATAGGTTGGGCTACACTACTACTTAACATCAGTCATCATGGTGATACTTGGAGAGCCAAACATTATCTGAGGTAGTACTTGGTGTAAAGAATCGTTGATAACCACCGCTCCATAGCAGTGATTATACTGGGAATATAGAGCTATTTACCAGCATATATATCACTTAACACCCCCTTTAATTTGTGTGCCACATGATTTTTGTCAAATTTTGCGATGCTTCGTTGAGCATGTAGCTGGAACTTTACTAGAATGATAAGGCGTTTGGGTTTGTAATTACCCATAGTTCCTCAGTGCATGTGAGACAGTCAGACAGAGAGGTCTGTCATCAGGTGGAGTGTGTGTGCTCTGTACTTTAGCACACAAACAGACACAACCCCTCCCTGTCCAGTAAACTGTAGCTCTGGAGCAGGAGATTACCGACACACACACACACAGTGCACTGAGAGGGACCCACACCAGGTGCTTTAAAAGGCTCAGGCTGCATCTGATTAATATTGTGTGTATTGTTACGTGAGCTTCTAACAGACACTTGGGTGTGTCAGTGTGACACTTTAAGGCTCACAGCCACATGTCATTACATTACTGTACAATAGAGACCAGACGTTGACTCATATACGGCTGACACGAGTATCACAATGTTGTCGCTTTTTTTCGGGTGGAAATCTCAGTATGTTCCAAAAATGTTGCTTTTCAGGAAATGGAAAAGTTTGAGGAGAACATTTTAAAAATGCAAGCTTTTAGATCTGCTATTTTGTGCTATTTACAAATTTACAAAATGTCACAAAACTAAATTTAATATGGAGATTCAAGGTTTCTGTCCGTTAGCAAAGACATGATGTAACCCTTACCATAGGATATAAGTAACAAGTAAATTGTACTGCATACTGTTTTATTCAATCAATCAATACCATGCATATCCAATCATAATCCATTATACTCCTCTAGTATGTTTGAACCCGAGTGGAATAGTATGAGAGTGATGACACTAGCGTTGACTCCCATTGTAACAATGGAATGCGGAAGTGCTCATTCTATCTCAATGGGATAGTTCCAATGTTTGGAACTATAGCCCATAGGCACCTGCTTTGAACGTGCCATGAATCTGCTTGGCTATATATTATTACAATTGAGAAGTTAACGAGTTGTGAGCGCACACTTCGTGCAGAGTTCAGTTGGCCATAGACCGTGACGCATGCAGAGCATGCAGAAGCACCGCCTACGGACGTGCTCTGCGGCCGCGATACGTCACCAACCCTACCCCTGCGTTTTCAACCCAGCTCTGTGGTTTACCTTTCTGTGATGCGACACCGGTAGTGAACACACAGCATTCAACAACAACAACACAACTTGCCCAGAACCCTACTGTAGCTCCCTTTGAACCAAAAGAAAGTCGTAAACGAACGAAAACAACAGCCTGGAGGTTATGACAGAGAAACAAACGTTTTTGAGAAGAAAAAATAAAAGAAAAAAAGGCGGGAAAGCTGCACAACAGAGACGGCCAAGCATGCTGCGCATGGCAGTTATGACTCAAGTGTCATTCTTGTTTTGTTTTTGTTTCTGAGGCTGGCGACACAGAAGCATCCTACTTTTATGTTCATAGCCACCTATGTTGCTAGGGAACTTGATGATGCTGGTTGCTATGGATAGTTTGGATACCATAACAAACACATCTTCACAAACGGAGACCTTCAACAGATTATGTATTTATTTCTGATCTTTTCATCAAGAAATACCTGTGTACGATGATGTGTAATTTAGGCAATCCAGTCATTTGAGTGACACCTATGTCAACTAATAATAAAACCCTTCCGAGTCAATCATCTGAGTGTGGACCACTGTTAAGTCAGATATTTTTTAGGGGTGCTAGCCCCTTCTATGTCCAGTTTTGTGTTTGTGTGTACCAAATTTGACATGATTTGATTGGCTGAGCAGCACGGAATTTGATGTATGACGATAAGAGTGCCCCTTACTGTGTGATTTATTTATTTTTTATTACAGATTGGAATCTGATTTGATTTATTAAATCTGAACAGCAAAACAAACACTTAGAAACAATGAGATTGAGATTTAATCTCAGTCTGGAATCGCTTGAATCGGTATCGCAGTATCGCTTGCTGAAAATGTTATATATATACAAGTTCACAACAGGACAGCTCTGTCGAGCAACACCATTGTACCATACGTCCGTGAAGTCACGCCTATCCCGCTACTACGTCATCACACAGCAACAAATGCACAAAAATCTGATCTGATCTGCAAATAACAGTGTGGACGGGACAGTCGACCGACCAAAGATAAGATTTGAAAAACAAATGGGATTTGGCTGCGGTCTGAACAAAGCCTTTCTTCTTCCACTGCTGGAGTTCCTCCCAGCCGCAGTCTACAGCTGTTAAGAGGCGGTCCCTGTGTGTGGTTCTGTGCACAATCCTCCTCGTTAGAAGACAATGAGCTCCCCTCTGATGTGGAACATGTGGTTGTGCTTTCAAATCCCACTGAGCTCACGCTGCACTATGTCATCAGACCAGTACTGTCACTCTCTCACTCATGTGGCTTGCCCACTTCCTCCTGCACTCTACCTGCATAGTACATATTAGTAGGACAGCTGAGGGACAGACCGTAGGAAAGCTGAGAGAGAGACAGACCATATAGGAGTGACAGACATTAGGAACCCTGAGCAGGAGACGGTGTAAGAGAGACAGACCGTATAGGAAAGCTGAGAGACAGACAGTAGGGAAGCTGAGAGGGAGACAGAAGAGCTTACTGTACCTCCAGAAAGCTGGAGGAAAGGTTCTGCTTGGATCTGATCCCAGACCAGCGGAGCTTCATGTGGGGTCTGTCCTCACTTGACCCACTGCTGCCTGAGGCAGAAGTTGTCACTTGAAACGCGTTCCAGATTAGAGTGCACATTGTTGTTTGTGTTCATGTGCCTAAATAAGCACTATAATGTGTATTTGAAGGCAACCCATGCACAGATTATATTACTGTCCATTTAAAAGTATTTAATGGCTTTTCCACTGTAATACCACAACATTGCTGGATGAATAATTGACACAAATTGCCAGCATAGGCAGGGCACAGTCATTCCCAAATTGCCCTCATGAACAGTTAAGTCATGTGACTGTTCCCACATTAGATTAATGTAATGTACAGTACACAGTATTCGCATGAGAGGTGGCTATAAGCATCACGCTTCAGCTCTCCAGGCACCCAACGTTTTTGGTGAAACATTTCACTTTTGGAGCTTTGCTCCTTTGCTCCTTTGATCCTCCTGGCTGTGACAATAAATCTACAACCTGGCATTGAATCGTTACCACAAGTCCCATGTTTACTTTGTTTCAGCAAAGCCATTTGTGCGAATATCAGCTCAGTGGCCTTGTGGTTAGAGTGTCCGCCCTGAGACTGGGAGGTCAGGGATCGATCCCCGGCCGGGCCATACCAAAGACCCTGACCCTGACCAGGCCTCAGGCCTGAGGCCTACCATTGCGTGGCACATCTATGCACAGAATGTCTATGTTCACAGGCTTATGTGTGCGGCCTAGAGGAGCAACTGAGCATGTGCAACACCACTTTTTACACCATGGTGTAAGAGGCGTCCTTTGGGAAACCGTGCCAAAGAAATTCAAGCACAACATTGGTTGATCATTGGTTGAACGTTTCAGGTGTTAAATGCTGCATGTCATGTCAAGTAAAGCAAAGAATCTACTTCCTTCGCCGTCTAAGATCCTTCGGTGCTAGTAGACGGATTCTTCTTTTGTTTTTCACTTCTGTTATTATGAGTGTTCTTCAGTACTGTAGTACCACCTGGTATGGATGTTTGTCTGCAGCCCTAAAGTCACAACTGCTGCAACAACTGAACATTTGTTCAAAGATTGTTGGACAACAACTTCAGAAACTTTATACATCCACATATGATAACAGCATCCTAAGGTTAGCAAGGAATATCACCTCTAATACTAAGCATGTGTTGTATGGAGAATATAGGTTGCTACCTTCTGGAAGGAGATATGGTGTACCAGCATACAATAAGGTCAGACTAAAGAGGTCCTTTGTCTACCAATCGACCTTGAGGCTTAATCAGGAGATGTAGTAGCCACAGGATAATCTAAGCGGTGGATATTGCTCATGTCTTTATGTATGTAAATTGTCCTGTTTGTGTTTTGTTATGTGTTTCTGCATACTTGGCTGCTGTGTCGCAAGACAAATTTCAGTGTGAACTGACAATAAAGTACTATATCATATCATATCATATCATATCATTGTGAGGGCTTGGACATGATATCAAAAGCTCCCCTCCACAGTCCACTCATAAAATTCCATCTGTGGACATAACAGTACCTACCTCTTTCTCTTTACACCCTACATGCACAATGTGCTGAAGGAGTTGCGCTACTCATACAACTCGCATCATTGTTGGATACTGTATGCATAATAAATATATTTTAGTTACACCAACATCGAGCAGTTGAACCGGTTGCAAGCAGCCTTTGCTTTTGCTTTGCAGAGCGGTTGCTCTGTTTCTCACTAATATCCCATGTATGTATGCTCTCTGGACCCAGAATGCAGACTTTCTCTCTCTCTCTCTCCTGTGCTCTCTCCATAGGTACTCATACAGTCGCTTATGTCATTTCAGCAAGTCTCTCACCCACACATTGGTTTTATGAATAATTTGGTTCGTATAGAGCTGTCATAGAACAGTGTGTCCAGAAAATTAACGTCTCTTACACAAGAGTCACAGCGGTACCAGCAAGACACTTTTCATTGTCACTGCAGCTGTGGGAGAATAGGTAGGGAACTCTGATATTGGTGCGTCGTACAAAAAATACTGGCATTGGAAATTGGCACCTAATCCCACAGGACACCACTATTACAACTATACCAGGCTTTACATGACTGGAAAATGAGTTAAAACTCACCGCACCATTATAAGACCAAGTTCAACTCACAGTCCTATTAAAAGACCAACTTGAATTCAATGTCCCGTTAAAAGAGCAGCACAGACAGTGCTTTATGAGCAGAGGAGTGCATTGGATAATGGATATCTAATCCAGAGTGGATAATGGATAATGGATATCTAATCCAGAGTGCTCACACGGCATTTATTGCATTTACCTCAACGTTAACTTCTCACCCAGTGGTTCTCAAACGTTTACATTTCAAGGAACCACCTTAACTCTAGCCTGGAACTCACCTATGCTTTCTATGGCATAGGAAGCTCCCGGCAGGATCCGCCGGCAGAAACTGTGCGCAGCTGCTGGACATGAGACTAATTAATTAGAGCGACAGAGAGAGAGAGGAGTGTGTGTGTGTGTACGGGTGTGCGTGTGTGCGTCAATTTAACAAAGGTGCAGACGATCAGAAATCAGCAGAGAGTGATCGACGTTTGTGCTACTCTATAGCCAAATTCCAATACCCAATATCTCGGCCACTCGCTCACTCACACTCGCTCACTCCAGCATGGCAAATGACGGTGAAATTGGTGACCTGCCAAATGTGTGACCATCTTGTTCACACAACTATTACATGGAAGTGTTTAAATTCATGGCCTAAATACAGTTAGGTTGAACTCTGCTAATGAACAAACTGCAACAATTGACATTAGGACACATTTACATTATGTGATTGTCTACACAGTTGTCACATATTTCAGCAGGTCACCAATTCCACCATAACACCACCTTGCTGCCGCTGGAGTGACTGAGTGCGAGTGAGCGAGTAGCCGAGATTCTGGGTATTGGAATTTGGCTTATGCCGTATTGAAGTGGACTCGGACCCAGACTTTTCTCCCTGGAAATAAAAACGTCTGGGTTTCCGAGGCTACCTTAACTCTGACAGTATACAAATTGAACCAAATGGACCGGTCAGGGTCAGATCCACAGGGTACATTTAGGACTCAGAGGGTCCCTGCCTCCTGGACCCTACTTTAAGAACAACTGTCCTAGATTTTTTATTATTATTGTTATTATTACACACATCGACCGATATGCAAGTTATGGGTATCAGGAAGCAAGAAATGGTATCGGTACATCTCTAACATTTTAACGAATTAACGGTTACTGTGTTCCAATGTTAAACATGGACATTGTTTAGGATAATGACTCAAAGTCGGCTGGTAAATAACCAACAAACACAAAGCCAAGGATCAAACGGCGACACTGATGAGCGACACTCGTCTCCAAAAGTCAAACTATTTGCCAAAAATAAAATAAAAAATAAAACACTCTATGCTTAGAGCGTTGAAACGCAAAGCTCGGCGATGGGAGGAGGAGCTCTGCATTGTGTCTTTTTTCCCACAGAATTGCCTGGCAGAAGGACGCACTGTGTAGTACATACCTGGTATGACATTGTAGCTGGAGATGTTTCCATTCTCCTGGTATCCAACCTCACCCAGCCGTCCTGGGCTGGTTGGATCAGGAACCAGTCTGATCTTCAGTGGTTTGGACCGAGTGTCCCTGGATCTGCCATGGCCTAACATGCATGCCACACACACAACGTGTCACACACAAACACACACACATATGTATATTAATGTAATCTATGATTCATTTTTTAACATTATGTTATAGTTGGCCTGCCAGCAGGGTATTGTAATGAGTCTTGTCTGTTGGACTGTTATTACATTAGTGTGTCAGTTAGCAGGATGTCTCTGAATGCATCAATTACATGTTTACATTTTACGTTTTCTTTAGTTTTTTTGAAAGTAGAGAATCTGAACTACACATTGAAGAATCACTCATCACTCACTGCCTTAGAAGTGCAGGTTATGGAAACATATTTGTCTGTGAATTAAAGGCTTCAAAAGGACAAGGGCTGTTTATCTGCTCAGCAATACGTCTCTGGAATCCATGCTTTAAATCATGGGTTTTCAACAGGTGGTCCGTGGACCACTGGTGGTCCGTGAAGGTATTGCATGTGGTCCCTGACCATGCATTTAGTAATGTAGGAAAGTGAAGATTTGTATTTTAATTTATTGTATTGACCACAAGTTGAGAAACAATGCAGTAAATGATGATGACGTGTCGATGTTGTCAGTTACTGGGTCGGACGTAAAGAACTAGGGGTTACGTATGTAACCAAAGTTCTATAACAGCGAGCAAGGCTGCTCACTTATGGGAGTTTGCGCCCCCTGGCGTAAACACAGAAGCATTTATATAAACTCACAGACAATTTTGGCTGGGACTTTAAGACGTCATGACGTTGAGACCCTGCCCGCCGGTGCACCAGTATAACAGTGCGTCAACGTCCCTTCGTCTTCATTCGATAACAATTGTTCTCTTCTCAAGCAACAAGAAGGGAATCTTAGTGAGCAGCCTTGCTCGCTGTTATAGAACTTTGGTTACATACGTAACCCCTAGTTCTAATAATCAGCTTAGCAAGGCTGCTCACTTATGGGAGACTTCATTAACTCCCTTATTGTCATCGCGAAGTCTGGACCCCAGCACGTCCCTCAACAGGACTACTGCACCCCATTGGGAAGGCCAATCAGACCTAAGTCTGCCATATGTGCCTAAGAGGGGCCGACAGAACAACCGTCTTAATGCCCTGGAGAAAACCAACGTCCCCCGTGGGGAACTACGTCTCTCCACTAACTGGAGGCCATGCCCAGGACCGCATGCGCCACTGGCGCCGCTGTCACATCCAGTCTATAGAAGGTGGCAAAGGTGGAAGACGATGCCCAACTTGCAGCGGAACAAACATCCTGAACAGAGACCCCCCTACAGAGGGCCCAGGACGATGCCATACCCCTCGTGGAATGTGCCTTCAACCCTACGGGAGGCACCATATCCCTGCCAGAGTAGGCCCGCTCTATAGCCTCCACGATCCACTGGGAAAGCCTAATCTTTGAGATAGGCAGTCCCACAGTCTTGGGATCCCAGGAGACAAACAGTTGTGTAGTCTTCCTCATCGCCTCAGTCCTGTCCAAATACAACCTCAATGCCCTCACCGGACAGAGGTTATGCCTCCTCCTTCCATTTTGTGGAAATAAATCAGATACTAATCCGTAACGGGAGACTTCGCTGTGCTGTGTTAACACATGAGAAGAAACAAATGAATGAAGACGAAGGGACGTTGACGCACTGTTATACTGGTGCACCGGCGGGCGGGGTCTCAACGTCATGATGTCTTAACGTCCCAGCCAAAATTGTCTGTGAGTTTATATAAATGCTTCTGTGTTCACGCCAGGGGGCGCAAACTCCCATAAGTGAGCAGCCTTGCTAAGCTGATTATTAGAACTTCCACAGAAAAGGGAGTTAGAATCTCAAGGGAAACTGTACCGGTTTGCCTGGTTGAGTCACCATTATAAGGAAATGTGCCCATAATTAATCGCATCTGTCTGCTCGCTCATACATACAGTGAGTTACAATGAACAGCAACAGGAGTTTAATATGGAAGATTAATTTCCCCCCCACAGTACACCACACCCATATCCCCCCTCCCAACACAAAGTGGTCCCCAGGTAGATTCTCAGTCAGGGTGGTGGTCTCTGGTTCATAAGCAGTTGAAAACCCCTGCTTTAAATTGATAGTTTTACTTCACCCAACAAATGAATAATGGTGGATTTACTCCAACAGCATTTAATTTGAATCCAGCAATTATGAAAGAATATCAATCATATGTCTCTTCTACACTGTCTGTCTACTGTCTGTCTCTCGTACACTGTCTCCCTCTCAGCTGTCCCTCCAGTCCTATTGTCTCTGTAAAGATAGCATGCTGTGTAAAAGGATGTACATGTGAGGTCTCACCTTGTCCTCTCCTCCTGCTGTGGGCATCAGGTATCACTAGAACCAGACACACACCAGCTAGGATCACACTCCACCTCATACCTGCACAACAACACACACCTGTAGAGTTCACACTGCAGCCCAGCACCGTCCACTTCTCTGTCTACACTACAGAGATCAGAGTGGGTTCAGTCAGTGACAGACAGCAGTTAAAAAAATAGATAATTTTGTTTTCTAAACCACTTCATACAAAGGCGTTTTGAATGTGTTTTATTACGGCTTAGAACACACCATAATCCACCTAAACACGTACAGAACTGCTTTAGTGTGTAATAATTGAAAGCTAAATTGTCATATTAATCAATCTGTAATCTAAAATAAATTAATAAAGCCATTAATGGGAATATGGTCTATGTCAGTGCTTCTCAAAGTGGGGTCCAGGGTTCCAAATGTACCCTTGCAGGTCTATAACTGACAGTGTATATATGGAACCAAATCCCCTTACGGGTCCATCCACCATCAAATATAGAATTGCCTAGCCTTAAAGGGAAACTTCACCCTTTTTGCAAAAAAGAATATGTTAATGCCGTTTAGAAGATTTAGAACACTTTCCTGGTTTTAGATATTTTAGATTTTAGCAGTGATCTATGGACACTGGGCTCACTTACTTCCTGGACTACATGTTGTCTCAGTAAGACAGCCTTCCCCCTATCCACAAGGAGGAGCGGTGCACCAAAGTATTATGGGAATTGTATTCCAGGAAGGAAGTGAGCCCAGTGTCCATGACATCAGAGACACTGGGCTCACTGCTAAAATATCTAAAACCACATATTACACACATAAAGACCCCCAGGAAAGTGTTCTAAACGTCATTAACATATATGTTAATAAGTGTCCCTTTAACAATCCTCTCATGAGCACTGATAATAATATTGCTGGAAGGTTAATATTATCGGTACCACACAAAGCATCATATTTGAAAACAAAGGTAATCTAAGGAACAACTGTGTACTTGATCTGTATGACCCTGTTCCATTTGTACACTGCCAGATTTATGGGGTTTCGTGAAATTTAAGAACTACTGGTCTAATCTGGTTACACCCACACATTAATCAAATTACAGCCCTATTCAATTTGTATACACTCCAATGTAATGGGTTTACACCCCTGTTACATTGGACGCAGGATGAGACGTAGAATAAAATCAACAGTTTCTGGACCAGCCAGTTACCACAGCACTCCTGGTGTCATACAGGTGTACATGCAGTCACGAACTGTTAGATGTGTCCAATAGCGTTCCAGATGAGCTGAGGTCACGTAACACAAATATCCCAGGTTCAAATCCCGCTGTAACGAGGGTTGGGATCCTTTAGCATTGTAACAATTCCGGTTCCTTCACCATTTACTCTTAATGGTGTGATTCCTTAACAGTTCCCTTTGAACGATTCCAATAGAGGGTATGCACGTCACGTGACATCATCATCATATCCGGAAGTTATGCGGAAACGTCTACTGAGTGGCCTTGACAGCCCATACATCCAAACAGAAAAGTCCTATCTGATTGCATTAAATGACGTTAAATTATGTTAAACTCACATTGCCCCTCAATTTGCCACTCACGTTATGCAAGTGCACGCCGCATACCCTCTATATGGCATTCCAAAAGGAACCTTGCAGGCCTGTAACTCTGAGAGTACAATTTATGGTGACCCATGAAATGTTAAAGTTTGAGAACCACCGGCATTATAATTGCATAGAAGACGTGACGTC
>NC_139703.1:11338257-11483257 GCF_964188405.1 Protomyctophum parallelum | reverse complement strand
GAACATGAATGGGGAACTATTTCCTAAAGTGACAAGACCCCACTGATGAAGAGATGAAGAGGGGGGTTACATGCTCCTAATGACTAGAAGATGTTAGTGTACTCTGTTGAGGAACAGAGAGAGAACAAAGGAAGGCGAGAGAGAGGAGGTTGCATTTACTTGGTGTGTCTTCTATTTAAACCACTTACATGTTTTGTTTTTTGTTTGTTTTTGCTTTGAACACAAGGTGTTGGCTGCCCCAGTTTCGATCGGGTGCGATTATCAGGCAAGATTATCCTCTGGTGTGAGCGAGTGGTTATAAAATCCAACCTTTACCCACCCGATTTGGAGGACAGATGTGAAGTGAATTCTCATTCACTTCACATCTGTCCTGATGACCTTCGGCACCAGCCGAGCCTGTGGCGAGACCACTGTGTGTCCCCAATGTCGCTTATCTCCATATTCAAACCTTTTGTGTTTCTTCTTCAATTAATGCCCCAGCATCACAAAAGTAGCAAATCCACAAGCTCTAAACACAGCACGAAGCGACATGTTTTGAGCTGTCGATCTGCTACTTTTGATGCTTTAGAATTTGAATCCTGAAAAGTAAAATTTTTGGAGATATGAGACAGAGACGTTATGTGTCTTCCCAGACCCAGACATAATATTATTACAAGCACTGCAGGTTTAACCAATTTGTTTATATCTGCTGCTCTCTCTGCTACTCTGCTGCAGCATACCACAATGTGAGAAGATGAAATAATGTGAGGTGCTGCGTTCGGGCAAGAATCCTGTAGCGTGTTATTTAAAAATGTGTGTGTGTGTGTGTGTGTGTGTGTGTGTGTGTGTGTGTGTGTGTGTGTGTTTGAGAGAGCGATTATGATGCGCTGACAATGCAAATATACTGGATGTGACTGGACATCCAGACTGACAGATATTTCCACCTATCTCTCTTTCTCTCTCTCCAGGAGAAGTATGCGTCTATCATATCGTTTCCTGGAGGCTGTAGAGCAGAGGTCATGGCTATAAACCACCCTAAACTTCCTGGGTATGTGATGTCACTTCTTTGTTTTGCGTTACAGCACAACTGTTCATTCATTGGCCAGTGTTGTGTCTCTCTCTAGCTGTGTGCTGTTCATTCATTGGCCAGTGTTGTCTCCTATAGCTATGTGCTGTTCATCCATTGGTCAGTGGGCGTGTCCATAGAGGGTCAGGTGACTACTAACATTGAGCTGCTGACCAAGATCCCAGAGACAGGTAATGTTTGTACTGGTCCTTCAGCAGGTGTTCTGATTCACCATTAAAATAATGTGGACCAATGACAGTGATCACACAATATGATGAAGTCAATATGACGTCAAAATGAAATACAGCAGTGGTTCCTAAAGATTTTATTTCAAAATTGGTCTATAAAGCTTTGGTCACTGGTTCAGGGCCAAACTACGTCTTGTTGCGATATCATGAACCATCCACCGGTCTGCTTTCAGTCCCTAAAGGGAGGCGTACTATCATCCGACAGAGCATTGCTCCGAAGGAGCAATGCGCTGCGGGTCGGGAGAGGGTTGCGGTTAGGTTTAGGTGTCTGCCCCGGGGGAGGTTAGGGTTAGGGTGAGGGAGGAGGTAGGTTGTCGTTCGGACCAATGCTCCGTCGGATGAAAGGCATGCACTCGTCCCTAAAACCAAAACTAAACGCATGGAAGCAGCATTTAGTTGTCTATCTATGCGCCAGCACCACATATCTGGAACAAACTCCCAGAATACTGCAGGTCTGCCGCCCGCCACTCTTATTTCTTAACAACTAAAGACCTGTCTGTTTGTCTGTGCCTTTGATTGAGGTAATTTGATTTATTTTTCATTCTCTTCTGCATGGTAACTATCTTATTTAATTTGTGTGTGTAATTGTGTTTCTTTGCTGCTTGTTGTTCTGTGTAAAGCACATTATATTGCCTTGTTGACTTGGTGCTGGCCTGGGCCATGGCTCAGTGGTCCAGGCACCTTGGCTGGTAACCCAGTTTACTGCATGTCTTTCCCCCCCATCTCTCTCCGTTTCCTGTCAGCCTACAGGCTGTCCCTCCATAAAATAAAGGCGAAAGATTAAAAAAATAAAAAATATACAAATACAATCACCTTGCCTTGTTGAATCATACTGTATGAGACTTACTGAAATGTGTGTGTGTGTGTGTTTTTGATTGATTGAAATATTTATTAACAGTTTGTAGAATTTACAGTACATTTTAAGCACAAACTCAATACAAAGACTGTCAACTGTGAGTGGACGACCCAATTAAGCATTACACTTGTTTACAACAGGGTCCACATTGTTCAATTCATCAAATGTGTGTGTGTGTGTGTGTGTGTGTGTGTGTGTGTGTGTGTGTGTGTGTGTGTGTGTGTGTGTGTGTGTGTGTGTGTGTGTGTGTGTGTGTGTGTGTGTGTCCTCAGCGGTCCAGATGTCTTCCAGTTTAGTGGAAGAAGCTCCACAGTCCTTCAGGTCTCTCCTGGTATTCCTCAGACCCAAAGACGCCATCGACGCTCTGATCAAATCTGTCAGCGTTTAGAGAGACTCACACACATGCCATGCACACACACACACCCACACACTCTTCTTTAAGACCACTTAAAACCATCTACATCTACTCAAACTGCCAGTTAATGTAATCTTTTTATCTCACTGAGAGAAGCTGCAATTCTCTCTCTCACACACACACACACACACCCATTCTGCAAACTGACCATTGAATGATTGAAATAAGTATCAGTAGGCAGAATACGTGTCCACAGAACAATACAACACAATAATTTCACAACACTGATCATAATACACTTAATACACACACACACACACACACACACACACAAACATGTCGAACCTTAGGATTCCTATTCTGGGGGAAACATTTGCAGAAAACATCTACAAACTCACAACGCACCACGTTGTTACGAGTGAATTTGTAGTTTGGCTTTGCTGTAGAGGGGGAGAACAAATACTGTATATACCTGGTGTGACAGGGCCTGACATCAATGCATATACAACTCTCGTAACAGGCTTTTCTTTGTCTCTCACTAATATCACACTACGTGTAATCCGCTGAGAGCTTTTTTTTGGCGTCTTTCCAGCTCTCTAATAACAGGAAATAGATTTTCAGCTCAGGATACCAACTTTATCCAATCAGGAGGATTGGAGGATACAGGAGAAATAATGTGTACTCTCCTGAAATTGGCAACCCAACCCACCTACAGTATACATTTATTGTTTATTAAAAAGCTGGAGAGGAGACCCGTTATGAACAAACTATACTACCACTTTCAGATTACCTTGTAACAAAACATCTTTTGTTTTAACCAAAACATATCATTTACCCTACCTTTAAGTAAAACTGTGGCCTTTTCACAATGGTAGAATTTCTCTTGAGTCAAACACTTTTCCATATCTCTGTCAAATAAAACAGCAAAAGGCAGAAGAGTTGTTTTATAAATCATTTTTATTGAATATAAACAGCTCTGTTGTAATGACTCTGCTCTCTTCCTGCAGTCGCCAGAGCACCCAGCGGAGGGGCGCTCTGACTTTGCTACCAACAACTTAAAGATATAGAAAAATAAATCATTTAAATACAAAATGCCAGACATCAACGTCCCATTTGTATTCTGAAATAAAGTACTTTTCTCATCAGTATCACAGTCTTTTATTTCCCTCGGCTATATACAGACGTACACCAGCAGTTAATATAAGCTTCTTATTAATGCCAGTGCTTGTGATTCTCTCCTGTCTAAGCCTCATTTACACTTTGGTTGCGCATCGGTGC
Source organism: Protomyctophum parallelum (assembly GCF_964188405.1). Taxonomy (NCBI): domain Eukaryota; kingdom Metazoa; phylum Chordata; class Actinopteri; order Myctophiformes; family Myctophidae; genus Protomyctophum; species Protomyctophum parallelum. The sequence continues at coordinate 11,479,475 of NC_139703.1, read as the reverse complement.
TGCACGTCGAAAATATAGGCGATGAACAAGTTCACAACACGTCGCCATGCGACTCGTGAGCTTGCACATCGCTACTTGTATAAATGAAGGCTTATTCCTTCCTACGCACTCGGGTAGGATTCTAGAGGAGTGAAGACAGATTTAGACAACGATGACCTGGACGTTTCAGGAGTTAAAAGTACTTAAATGTAGCACACTAAAGATAAGTACTTTACTTAAAACAACCAATGTTCCCAGTAGGGATTAAATAAAAGTTTTGTCTCATCTGAATTCTTAACAGCAGAATTAATTTCAAGGTTCTTTTTGGCTCTTCATAGCCCTATGACTGCATGCACACACGCGCGCACACACACACACACGATTGTGTTTAACTCTTTGTATCCCAGAGGTGATTTAGTTTGTTTAGATCTGGCTTGGTCTGTATCTGGTTAAATCATTTGACTGGTCTGTTTGGACCCAGTTTCCCGTTTTAAACTTTAGATTTCTTTAGATGTTGTAATCCATTTGGATCAGGTTTAGTCTGTTTAGATGCCGTTTAATCCATTTAGATCAGGTTTAGTCTGTTTAGATATGCTTCAGTGTTTGTTTAGACTGGCAGAAGCTCTGAGCTAGGAAAGAGAGGACTAGGACTAACAGCGGTCATAACTGACCCGGATGCTGCATGTGCTCTTGTCTCACTGTCCTTGTGTGAATTGAATCATAATGCAGTCAACAGACATTCATTACGTCACTCAATAATTATGTTTAAAATGTTCAACAGACAACCCTACTTTGCTGTACAACAAGTTTTAACTCGGACAACAATAACCAAATCAACTTCCATTCTGTTTCTCGGACACCAAATAAAAAACCTTGGTAGTCAACTCTTAAGATTAGCCGTCCATCAATTATTTTTGGGAGAAATCGTGGCTTCTCCACAACCCCTTGCATCGTCGATTGTTAACATTGGTCATACACTAAACGTCTTAGTTATTGCATGCTACTGTAGTACTGTAGCTACAATGTAACTACAAGTTACATACAAGACGGTTACAGCCTCATGTGATCGTGATAAACTAGACTATGGTCCATTACATCATAATCATTTCCTGTTCGGTCCCTCTGTGTGCCCGTCTCCACCCTCAAATCAACGTTTTTTCAGCTCCAATCGTGAACTGGAGTCATTATTTGGTTGTAAAGTTTTGCTTTGGTTTAAAGTTCAGTCTGACGTTCAGTTTAGTAAACAAGCCAGTAGGAACTTTGCAGCAGCATTGAACCTGATCACAGGCAGAACATTCAGACTGCTGCTGGTTTGCGTTCTGATCAGGGACTCAGTCCACCTGGTTATCAAGACTCATAGCTTCAGAAATGCTTTGTACGTTGTGACAGACAGGCAAGACCAATGCATCCCCACACCCAGGTCCTACAGTGGCAACATCCAACCAATCAGCAGACGTTTGGCGCGACAGGCTTTGTAGTTGCACCACATTTTTTGCTATTTTGAATTTTTGCAACTTGGAACGGTGCTGAGAGAGACGGCACAACTGCCTTGTTTGTTTTTTTCCTTCTTTGTAAACCCATTATGACCTGGGAGTGAGAATGTGCAGATGAGACAGAGGGACACGTGTCTCAAGTGTTACCATTTAAAAGTGTCACACAGGAAGTTGAGCAGGGGACGGACACACACGCAACAGCCCAATGCCACAAACTACTGCTACCAATACACTGCTGATGTTCACCTGGTATCACAGGTCAAACTACTGCTACAGGTCCTCATAAGAAACCAGCCGTGGTTGTGATGACCCAGCAGTTGATGGTTTTCATTGTAGTGTTCTAAGCAGAGACCTGTTCAGCCATTGGATACCAGGTGAATAGCAATAGCTCAGATGGTTCTGAAAGTGGGGTCTGGCACTCCTAGTACAAATTAGTTCAAACTCTTTTCAATGTGGGGTTCCTTGATGTGAATATGTATTAGAACCACTACTGTACTAGCTGATAGAACTAGCAGTATAGTCTGGAGCTGAGAATCAGTGTCCCATCCTGAATATAAACCAGTGATTCTCAACCTGTGGGCAGCGAGGGTTTTGCAAGTGGGCCCCCAAATAATACAACTAAATATAGCCTATATAGGATTGTAATGATTATATAACTTAATATGAATATGTCAATGGTATATTTTATTATATTGATAAACAGAAAGTGAAATTATACTATGTTGATTCCATTGATCCAAGCCGGAACACAATCAATTGATCTTTGCCCTGAACACATTGCACGCAGTCATGTGACGTGGCCAGATGGGTGGGCCACATGTAGCCATGTGAAGTGGCCAGATGGGTGGGCCGCATTAAGCCATGTGAAGTGGCCAGATGGGTGGGCCGCATGCATTTTCAATATTTGAGTGGCCCCGAAACAGAAGGTTGAGAATCACCGTTATAAACATGGAGAGAATGTTGTTCAAGCTATTGACACTGACCCCCGATTAGCTCTACAAGATCACATTGTGATGCGAGACACAGTGAGCTTGTAGATCTATTATTTTGTGTGAGATTATAAATTAAGCATTGGAGAAAAGCTGACAATGGAGGCGTTACATATCCTGTTACAGTTTACAAAGAAATTAAAGATGAACTGTGGGACACAAGCAGTTTAAACCTCAACACATGCACGCGCACAGTCGCACACACACACACAGCCATGGCAGAATACATAGGCACTAACACACACCCTTGTGCAGGAGAACACCACACAACAAGCACTTATGGCACAAAACACAGCAGAGTAGCAGCTTCTGTCTGTCTGTCTGCTCACCTGTCTAACTGTCAACCTCTTCCCACAATATTAATAATAACATCATTATTAGAATACCTCTATGCAGTGTCCCCCTCAAACTCAAGGTGTTAAACACTGCCCCCTAAAGGCAAATGGAAGGAACTACATGAGAAAAGCTACAGAAAAGTAGACTCCAAAAGTATGTCTCTTGTATTGTCCAAACGTATTGTTAGTACATGACTAACTGCATAGTATTTATGTTAATCATAAATACTATGTTAATCATAAATACTATGCCGCTAAATACTTTTGCATTTGTTTATTGACCTATTATTACGTTTAAAAACAAAGGGAGTGGTTTGTGCTCTTTGAGCTCATGTATTTAGTATTTACGTTTTAGTGCACCATTATGGATATTATTCACCATTTTACCGTACATTTTACCCCCCCCCCCCATAATGTTTTTCGGGTGGGAAAACTCGTGTCAAAATCAGTTTGTCTTTTTTTTAAATACAAAAGTTAAATAAAATTGGTGATCAAGTTCACAACGTTGTGAGCAATGTAATAAATATGTAGTAAATACTTGGGACCACAATGAGTGTACTGCACTCTATGGTTGTTATGCTACTGTTATCAGTTTGTTTAAAAAAAAAAATACATTTACCTCTACTGTTTGAATTAAACTACACATGATTCTGTTAACTTGAATGTCCCATCTTTCAGGTAAGCTCAACCCTTTAAGCCCTATATACTTTATCATGATTAGCAAAAACAGCAGATCCACAAGCCTCCTGTCAGCCAGCATAATTAAAGCTACCATCCTGGACTGATTTGAATGAGTTAAAGGGATATTTTAACCAATACTCTGCTGTCAGGTAGGACAGTGGTTCTCAACCTTTTCAGGTTTCAAGCTCACACCGCCTCATGTGACCTTGTAGATCAGCTATTTTCAAATGTTTTGCCTCTTATATTTTATTTGACAATTGGCCACCGTTTCACCGGTTTTATAGTAGTTTGTTAATTACATTTGATGCAGTAATGATCTTTTTTCATTCCTTTCTTAGGCATTAAAAAAGTTCTTAAAAGTCAGTAAATTGTCACTCTACTGTCATCGGGTAGATGATAGAATGCAAAGAGAAAAACATGAGGTGTGAGGTAACACACCAAAGGGTTGAAAATGTTAAAGTTGTCTAAGCTTCGCCATCTTTATTGTCAGTACAAACAAACAGTTTGGCGGTTGGTTTTTAGTTCCCACTAGTCATGTCGGATTCAAGTGTTGTTCTCCATGGTGATGACATGTAAACAAACGCCGTTAGCAACAGCATCCATGTTTCAACACAAAGTTCATGAGAAAAGGGGGTGCTCTCTCAAAAACTTAAACATGATCTTTGAATTTGGACGTGCGACAAAATGGCCGACACACAGAATAGTGCACTAAAAACACAAACGGGAAGTGAAGTTTGTCTTGTGTATGACTCTGGTACGACCCAGACCTACAGTACAATCACTTTACCTAATATGGCCGAGGTCAGGAAATGACATCACCGATTACGCCCAAGCCAATGTTATTTCATCACTCATCAATTCACTCACTGGTTCTCACCGTGGGTTACAGGGACCACCAGGGGTCCAAATGGCCCCACATGGGTCTCTAACTAAATGAACACTTGGGTTTTTACAGTAAGGGGTCCGAAGATTTAAAAAAAATACCCTCATGCCCTTTTCCACCAAAAACAACTGGTTCTGGAACTGCTTCCGTTCTAGAAGATTCTTGGAACCTTGGTGCCTTCACGGAACCAGCAGCCATGTTTTTGGTTCCAGTTCTGAACCAATTCATTTTCAGTGGAAACACTCTTAACTGGTTCAATATTAGGCGGAAAAAAAATAACTGAACCGGTTCAAACTGGGTGGAAAGAGTTACAGACCCTAAAGTATCCTTTTGAACCTGTGGTGGGCTTCAGGGCAGCCATTGAGGAACAGTGAATATGTTTTTCTGCCATTACTCCACCTTCGTCAGTGTTGCCATGGAGACTGTAAACCTCCTGGGGAACAATCAGTGCTCCGATTAAAAAAAAGAAAAGAAAAAAAAAAGCCCATTCATTTCCAATAAATAATATTAAAAATCAGACGAAAGAGACCAAAGAAAAGAAAACAGGACATCTTAATGAGATCGGCCTTCTGTGAGCGCTCATCGGCGTGGTGAGGAAAGGGTCAAGTTTTGTTTCCGATCAATTACGTTATAGTGGTAGTGTGAAGACTGTAACAGGAAGTCCTGGGGGATATTTGTTTCCTCTGTGATTCCAATAGTAGAACTCTTCACACACGCACGCACACACACACACACACTCTTCAGGTGTGACCTCAGTTCATTAATGTCCGTTGTCCATTGTATTTATTTAGAATTCATTACTTGTTGGTTTTTTGTGGTAATCGTCTCTAGACGATTCCAGCTTGCCACTTCAACATGGCTGCCCCTCCGTGTGTCCGTCCGTCCGTCCATGGAGGACCGTGGTGGTTTAGCAGCAGAAATGGAGGTTCTTTTCATGCCTAATTTATGCCCCGTCGCAAAAGAAACAGCAGACATACAAGCTCGCAATCGTGCCACATCCGCGACACTTCACACACGCGCCCTCGTGCGACAAAAATAGCAGACCTACAAGCTTGCGAAAGACCTACAAAGCGTTCGCAAGCTTGTGGGTCTGCTATTTTTTTTTTGCCGCGAGCCGGTGCTTCAGACAGGGTGGAAGAGCAGGGTGCAGCAGTCTTCCTCCGGCTCTCTGTCCAGAGAATCCTTGGTTCTCAGGTAGAAGGAGACGATCTGGTGGTCCAGGAGCAGCTGGCGGGGAACGCTGTCAAACGGCTTGGGGTCCAGGTCCAGGATGGACATGGAGAAGGCGAACCGAGGAGCAGAGGACCTGGAGGAGCACCGGAGGAGGTCTCTGCCTTTCATCTGCCCTGACAGACTGCAGGAGGAGGAGACAGGGTTTAAAGACTGGCAGACTGCAGGAGGAGGAGACAGGGTTTAAAGCTAAATGGAATCTCTTGACTGAAAACGCGTTTCCTAAACCATTAGCACACCATGTCTTGTTTATATTTTCTTTAACCTTTAATTTTATGAAATATCCAAGACCATTAGGGTGTGATAGAAAATGCTTCTGAACATGCATTCTATAGCTAGTACGACCAATTCAAATCTAACAAACAATTCTGGTATGCGGTCAGGCTTAGGCTTGGCTCAGGGAAGAGGACGCCCCTGCCATGCATAGTCCTCCATGGCACCGTTGGAGGTGCGACAAAGAAAGCAGGAAGACCATCCTTTTGTATGAAATAATTAGTTGTATCCTCATTAATACAAATCAAATTGACAAACATTGTAAATTTTCGAGTGAAACTCGATGGGAGATCTCTGCCTGCCTAGTGTGTACGGTTACATCTGGTGATGTCTAAATGCAGTGTAGCTGCTTTAACAGCAGTGAGAACGGCAGCTAATAAACCTATGCCTACTGCGTAGGTTTGTTAGCTGTCAATCAGTATGAATTCTTTGCATTGGTTCTGCAGTTATTTTGTAAATCTCTGAATAGTGTCTACATTGACTTTAGAGGTCATCTGATCACGTGAGACCATCATGACCCTGTCATCATCTTCCTCACCTTTCATCGTCTCCACAGGGAACCAAGGCAACCATGATGGAACAATCCTTGGCCGTCATGGCAACACGGTACTGATGAACCTGTGCCAACACACACACACACACACACATTTTAATGACGTATTGTCGTAGAGAATACGGACAGAGGACAGAAATATTAGCATAACATTGTCTCCACCATGTGGCGACTGCAAATTACAACAGAGACAGCATAATACTTCTTTGACAGTTTATTTGGGTATTCCAAGTTGTTGAGACCCTCTAAAACCAGTCTGTGGGCTGCCAAATAGTCTACACCTATAGCCCAGCTTTGAGATGGTATGTAGACATCATGGTTGGTATTTAACGACCATGGTCATAAACGATTCCTCTGGGCTAGGGTCAAAGGTGCAGGCCATCTCTAATAGAGAGTCAGAGACACTTCCCTGGACTCTTCAAACACAACATCTGGTGTATGAACTGTCAAAAAGTGTAAAGATGTATGTGTTATAGATACAGAGATGGAACACAAATGGAATGGCATGGGGATGTTTGTACAACCTGAATGAGGATGCATAATTGTGTGTGCACACACAAATTAAACTTTGTTTTGTATAGTGTTTGTGCAGTGTAAATGTTTGTAGTGTAGAGTCAAACCTTGGCTGCAGCATACTCTATAGAGCCATCGTCTTCAGCAGGACATTTCTGGATCCTCTCCCAGAAGGCTGCATTGTACGGTCCATCCAGTTGGAGACGACTCCTGACACACACACACACACACACACACACGTTTGTATACTATACTTATAATAATGTGAAGACATCTGATGATTTTATGAATGCCATTTTCATTAGAGAGACGACTTCCGCACACCCGGTTTAATCTTACAGCCAGTTCGTATAGGTACAGTTTGAAGTGTTCTTCAGGGTACAGTTTGAGGTGTGGCGTGTGGGTGTTACCCGTCTTCAGGGTACAGTTTGAAGTGTTGTTGCCATGGTTAAGAGGTGTGGGTGTTACCTGTCTTCAGGGTACAGTTTGAGATGCTGTTCCAGGCGGCGGTACAGAGGATGCAGACCTTCGATGTCCAAACTGTCCAACATCTGAGTGTGAAGAATCCTGGACAGAACGCAGTCTCTAGGAAGACCTGGACAGCCTGCAGGGTCAAACAGTGCCATCATTCTCTTTCACGTAACTAAACATGACTCAAAGTAGAATTAGACCTCTCACAATTATTACATAATTGTCTAATAATGGCATTATTGTGTCATAATGTTGAACATTTTTCATACATAAAAAACCAAAGCAGAAATAGCTGATCTACAAGCTTTGTAACACGTAAGCTTGTAGAATAAATAAATGTCTGAAATGTCTTTGTATATTTCAGTTATTTGACATATCTTCCATGTGCATTTCTTTATTACAAAGACACACAGGCAGGCACATAAATAGACAGACAGGTAGACAGACTTACTGTTTCGGATCAGTTCTCTAGTGAGGAGGCTGGCCTCACAGAAGCCCCGCCCCTCTCCTCTCTCCAACCTCATCCCTCGCTCCTCCCCTCCAGTGTTCAGCAGAGCATTCACCAACACCTGTGGTTCATTATTATAATTAGTGCGATTCATTTTGATAATAATTAATGTCAACAGTACTTTCAATCAGTGCTGTAGTGAGTCTAGGTTCTTTCAGGGGCTATACCATAATTATTCCCTGCACGGATAGGCTATACACGTGTGGTCGAAATGATTAGCAGAAGAGATAAGCTTTTTTTCCACACATTTCAGCACACTAACCACACTACCGGTATAGACACTTAGACAGATTCAGAAACGGGTCTCGTGGTCGCAGGCAACATATTTCCTGTAGGCGGAGTCTACATATCTGCAGTTTCCCCGCACCTCCTTCTACTACAGTGAATGGAAAAGTGACTGATGTTAGTCTGCCTCAAACGTTACTCTTTTACCTGCTTTTTACTAACACTAACATTACCAAAAAGATACTGTTGGTCACTGGGTGGAGCTGACCAGTACTGTACAACCACAGTCTTCTACTGTTGGTCACTGGGAGGAGTTGACCATTACAACCAGTCTGATACGGTCAGTCACTGGGAGGAGTTGACCATTACAACCAGTCTGATACGGTCAGTCACTGGGAGGAGTTGACCATTACAACCAGTCTGATACGGTCAGTCACTGGGAGGAGTTGACCATTACAACCAGTCTGATACGGTCAGTCACTGGGAGGAGTTGACCATTACAACCAGTCTGATACGGTCAGTCACTGGGAGGAGTTGACCAGTACAACCAGTCTTCTACTGTAGGTCACTGGGAGGAGCTGACCAGTACAACCAGTCTTCTACTGTAGGTCACTGGGAGGAGCTGACCAGTACAACCACAGTCTGATACAGTCGGTCACTGGGAGGAGCTGACCAGTACAACCACAGTCTGATACAGTCAGTCACTGGGAGGAGCTGACCATTACAACCACAGTCTTGTACCTGTATGAGGTCATTAAGAACAGCCTTGTTGGCCAGGTGACCATTGAGCCTGGGCGTTCCAGACAGGAAGTAAGGTCTGAGGTGCTGCAGGAGCGAGTTCAAATCCTGGAAGTCCTCACAGCCCTCTTTACCTCCGTATATACACTGACCACCCTGAGAGAGAGAGAGAGAGAGAGAGAGAGAGAGACTACCGTGAGCATCCTGGCCGACAGACTGCTAAGACCCAAAAGAGAGATTAGACATTAGCCCAGGACCCCAAACTAGTAAAACAATGGCAGATCTACAAGCACACAAGCGCGTCGCTTTGCAAGTTTGTAGGTCTACTACTTTATTATTTTTATTTATGACATTTCTTAGAGATATGTGTAAACATTGTTTTGGAACCAGTGGATTAGACCAGGATGTTCTGCTCACCTTGAATATTTTAAAGTTATTTTGTGGTTCTTCTATCAAGTGTTTGATGGCAAAGTACATTCTTTGCTTGTTCCTAAAACACACACACACACACAGTCAGTGGACTAATACCATTCCGACCAACATGTTAAAACAAATTAGGAAGGAAATATATTAATGTAAATATTGTATAAGTAGTATATTAGTGCCAGTAATAGTAGTATATGTATTATTAATTAATGCAGTAGTATATATGTATGTTACATAACAGAATTAATATAGTATCATTAATACAGTACTATAGTGTCAGGTAGTAGACAGTAATAGTATTCAGTGGTGTAGTAGACAGTAATAGTATTCAGTGGTGTAGTAGATGTAGTACCCTGAGAACAGGTCTAGAGGGCAGTAGAGACTGGGTCTCTTCCACTTGCCGTTGGCCACCTGGAGAAACAACACAATAAATACTGTCACTTCAATCTGTTGTTTCTTACAACATAATACAACACTGTCACTTCAATCTGTTGCTAACATAATACACAATGGCCAATAATACAATTGGCTATTGCATATACTGACATTTAATGTGTGCATTAATCAAGTTCTAGTGTGTTCATTTGCTGGAATATACCAGCCTTACGTAATAACCCTGACTCTCATCACTGCATAGACTAGAACGGCCCACACAGGCCAGCAGGCGCATGTGTGCAAACACACACAATGTCAATACAGATCATGTCACATGTGACCTACAACTAGTAAACAGCAAAGTTACCGAACATGTTTTGTACAAATTCACATGACATTACGGTCACATGCTTGATGTTTTACTACCCCACTTCCCATCTGACCTCAGCGATGCAATGTGTGTCTCCATCAATGATGAAGTACTGTTAACATTGGATTGTGTAAAGTTGAAATGTTTATTTTTTTGTGGCTTTCGCCTTAATTTTATAGTTTTTTATGGAGGGACAGACAGTAGGCTGACAGGAAATGGGGAGAGAGATGGGGGGGGAAGACATGCAGTAAAGGCCGTCGGGATCGGGAGTCGAACCGCGGCACACTGCCAGACTGGATTGCCAGCCTAGCCGTTTCGACCGAAAATCAACCGATAATTCCCAGTTGGTAACTTATTACGCCGATCTTATCCAGCCGATCGGCTCGCCTGGAGCCTACTGGCTGCGATTGGCGTTGATGACACGTTAACCGATCTAGTCAGGTCTACTGAGCCTACTGAAAATGACATGCCTCCTCATACCCTCCCCTAAACATAACCGCAAGCATGTCGCAGCGCGGTCCTAATATTAACGCATGTTCGCCAACCTTAATCCTGTCAGGGTTTTTTTTTCAGTCGGCAGAGCATGCCCATACTCGTCGAAAACAATCGTACTGATCCTAAGTGATCACTGCGGTCTAGTCGATTGATATCAGTCGAAACGGGTGGCCAGCCAAGGTGCCTGGAACACTGAGCCATGGCCCAGGCCGGATTGTGTAAAGTTATAACTGAATACCTTCCTTGCAATGTAAATATGTAATGCAACAATAGCTACCTTGTAGTGTTGATGAGTACAGAAGCGACATATCTTGGTTTTGATGTCTTTACTGACATGTCGAGCTGAAGGCAGGAAGCCACATTTAGGCTGAAAAAGAACGTATGCAAAACACACACACGTGAGTTTTGTGTTGTAAAACCACAGTGCAAGTAATTTGTCTTGAAACATCATCTGACTGAGCAAAAAACATTCAATTACTACAACCCTATTCTGGGGGAAACATTAGCTGAAAATAACCGATCTACAAGCTCACAACACATTGCAACATGATGTGTTGTGTGCTTGTAGATCCACCATTTACACCAAAGAGATTTGGTGCATAAGACAAGGGGGTAAATTGAGGGCCAAATACAGGGCCAACCCCCGATCAACTAAGTATTGTATTAGTTTACTAAGGACAGAGGGGTTAAATGGTTAACACATTCCTGTCTTGATGGAAAGACAGATAGAACAGAGAAGCTACTAGATAACATTGTAATGAGTAATTACATTATAGAACTAATGCACTGTTTAACATGGACGTTATCTAGATATTAATCAGTGCAAGGCTGCATGTGTGAATTCAAACGTCTGACTCGGTAGGACCTGACATGCAAGGGACTTTAGGCTTCCAGGTGCTTTGAGTTAACCCACTAACATTCTACAAATGCCTTCTAAATCATTGTATTTGGTGACTCGTGAACACCCCAATGTGTGAACCAGCTTAGCTTTGAGTAATTTCTGCTGGGCCATGAACAGGACAATGCACTTAAATCAACTATTTACTGGGCTGTGTTGTTTAATGCTTCAGTGTTGTTGAAAGGGGAACAGTCACTAATAGAAGTCGGCGCACCAGTCCATTCACCGCAACCTTCGTTGTGTTGGCATCTTGCATATGGGCTTGCTTCGTAGATTTTCCTTGTTAATTTGCCTCCAATGCAAAATATTTCCTAACAGCACGGCGCTGTTTTCTGGCTTAGTCAGCAACAACCCGGTCGCAGAGACAATGCGACTTTCTATCTTTAATGAGCTCGCACACAGAGCCAAGGACACACAACAAGTGAGTGGGTGGACGTAGGAGCAGAGCAGCTGCATTTGTGTGTGTGTGTGTGTGTGGTACCTTTATCTCTATACAGAGAGGTTGTGTGTGTGTGGTCAGGTTGTATGGAGGCGAGGTCAGGTTTGGAAGGCACAGAGCGCAGCCACTGTAGATGTCCATCACCTTGTGACAGCGCCACTCTGCAACACACATAAGAATGCATTATGATACAGCTTTGTTATGCCGTTATACTCTAAACAGCAACTGGAAGTAATGTATATATGTTTGGTGTTGTGTGTGTGTGTACAGCTGTCTCACCTGGTCTCTGATGTTGAACTTTGATTGACAGCTGTCTGACAAACTCTAGAGGCAGTTTGACCACTTCCTGTAGTAAAACAAATACAATAATAATAAAGTAATAAAATACAGCCTTATTATTACTACTGGTGGTATTGCCATGTGTGTGTGCGTGCATGCTTACTCCGCTGTGGACGAACTTGTCTCCCAGTAGAGGCCTCATGACGTTCTTACTGAAGTCAACAATGTTCTGGATGTGTCTGTAGGTCTGTTCTGTAGTCTGATAGTCAGACAGACAAGGAGAGAGACAGAGAAATAAAGGAAGAGACCGACCAACACACACACACAGTGTACATCTTGCAGAATATGTCGTCAGACGTGTCTCACAATTCTAAACCACTGGTTCCCAAAGAAGAAATCTAAGAAAACTCTAAGAAATTCCATTAATTAGAAAATAAATGTTTAAGAAGAAGTAGTGAAAATAGCTGATCTACAACCTCACAAGGCACTTCCACCGAGTTCCTGGGTTGGTGGTTCCATTATACAAACTAAAGATAAATATTCATATCATCTCTGTCGGGTGGAAACCTCATATGTCCAAAACTGTTACTTTTCTAATTGAAAAGTAGCAGATCTACAAGCTCGAAGCGTAGTGCGGAGGATCTGGGGGGAGGGGGGACATAAGAGACGATAAGAGGTTTCTGCCAGACAGCAACGATATTCATTCTGCACATCCTGGTGTAAGTAAGCTGGTTGGCTTCCCGGTAAAGTAACAAAGGAAAGATGCAATAACCGTAATAACTAGTGATGTCACTCACTAACTCAAAGATAGTCATCTGGATCTGCCATTTTAAGCACGATCAAATTACGGTCCTGTTGCGCACCGTCTACAGCAACTATCATATCGTTGCAGAAACCTCTTATCTCCTTATTCTAACTTTATTTCACAAATTAATGCCCTACTTGATCATAATTTTGCGTCACACAAAAGCATCAGATCTGCAAGCTTGAAACTTGTTGATCTAGTTTTAAATTTGAATCCTGAAAAGTAACTAACTGTAACCTCATATGAGGTTGCCACCCGACAGAAACTATATTAATTCAAACTGCATATGCTGTGTCAGGGCACCAAATGATATATTTTACACTTTAAACAGCACATCACTTTATCAACAACGTGACTGGCTTGCCTTGATCAGCTGTTGATTGCCCTGCTTGAAATAACAACTACAGCAGTTTGAAAGCATTCCACAATGAACGGACAGTGAAGTTTGCTCATTTGCTCAACAGTTAAATATTGACACATTAAGCATGATTTACATTCAGTTGCTCATGCCGTGCATCAAAAATAGTAGATCCACAAAGCTGTGAGCTTGCAAATCTGCTATTTTCAGTACGTAACCAAGTATAAAACAGGCATTAGGACCCATAAACAAAGTGCAATGGTGTGGAAGTTAGCTTCTAAAAAGCAAGTGGGAAACAAACACACAATACTCTGTCTGTGTTCATCCTAGAAACACCATTCAAACGTTGGTTGTGTTCAGCAGAACATCCACTTTTCTTTGGGGGAATTACCACTAAGCAATCGATGGATGCTTGCCATCCTCCGAGAAGAGAATACACTTCTGTTGCAAGAACAGGATCAGCTAGCCAGTACTGAACTATTATTCCTTCTCTGATGTACTGAGCAGTGTGGAATGTGAAATCTGCATTACCATACATATACAATAAATATACAAAACAGTAAATATTGTTGCTGTCAGGCAGAAACTATGCGTCTCCGTATTTTATTTGTGAATTAATTACCTAGATCATACTACAGCATCACAACAATATAAAAAGTAACAGATCTACAAGCTCAAAACTCGGCACAAAGAGAGTCGACGCGATTTGAGATTGTACTTTTCCTATTTTTGAATCCTGAAAAGTAACAGATTTGGGCATAATAATTATGACTATGACGTTTCCGCCCAACAGACGATACAAAGCTCCCATCAAGATTCAGTATCAGCAGATAGGCAATTAGGCACTGAATATTAAATGACTCCGATAAGGGGCAATAATTCATTTGTAAGGGATAATCATGAATGTCTTCATAAGTATCTTCATGAGTGCCTTCAAATGAACTCACTGAGTTCACTAATGTGCTAGGACAGTGTTCCTCCTGAGTGTTCAGTGCCAGTGGGTGTGTTCTCACAAACTGTATTATTATAATTATAACACCACTGAACCTCACAAGATGAGACATAATTTATGATTATATTATTAGAGTATTGTTTAATTGTTGTTGTAGAAATAGGTGAGAATTGTCTATTTTCACATTCACCCCAGAATAGGGACGCTAGGGTTCAAGTTGGTTAATCACAACAAACAAATGCACACACACTCGCTCTCTTCCTCTCACCTGGGGAGCGTTTTCAGAGTCTTCCGTCGAGTATTTCAGTAACCGTAGAACCCTGGAATGCTGTTGACAGGAGAGACAATGTCAGTCACAGTGGCTTTGTATTTTCTACTTTATGTATTTTGGACGGTTTAACAGAGGGAAGCACACCTTGATTTCTGTCTAAAGGCTAATGCAGGTTTACTACCTTACTGGTACCGTACTCATGCTAACTGACTCATGCTTGTATCATGCACCAGCATCTGGGATGGAAGTGACTCATATGAAGGTGTTAACGTTACAGTATCGCAAAAAACATTCTCACTGTGACTCATAAATGTCACTCACTGTGTGTGTGTGTGTGACTGTGTGTTTATTCATGCATGCCGTTGATTTCTTGACAGCACGTCCCGTGTTCGAGTCCCGTTCATGACAACCTTTCCTTCATGTCTCTCCCTAGTTGCAATTTGCAACTCTAGATTTTTTTATAATGGGATGAATCTAGAGTTGCAATACCCTCCATTGACTCCCCATTCATCCAATTTGCTTTTGCGATCTGCTTGTATTAGCGGAGTTTAACTCACCAACATTGCAGCTCTAGACCTAGCTTGAATTGTCCTCTTTCAATCTGACAAGCTTTTGTGTTGGAGTTTAGAAGCACTTGTTTTTATTAACGGGTCGCGCTTCTGCCTCCTGCATTATGTGCAAATTCGAAACAGGTGGTACGCAGGGCCGTTCAGTGACTTTGACGATTGCTTCCAAACTCCAATCACCTGCACAGAATTTATTGACAGAAAGTAGCTCATAACATGTCTATGGTGGATTTTTATTAAACAAAAGCTTGACAGATTGAAAGAGGATAATTCAAGCTTGGCCTAGAGCTGCAATGTGGGTGAGTCAGAGTATAATGTTGTTTAATACAAGCAGATCGCAAAATCAAATTGGATGAATGGAGAGTCAATGGAGGATATTGATAATAAATTGTAATAAAATCTAGAGTTGCAAATTGCGGCTAGTCTCTCTTCCTCTTTCCTGTCATTCTTCACTTGCATCAATAAAGGCAAAAAAAATGCCAAAAACAAATCTTGAAAAAATAAACTTAGGTGGGGTCTGGGGACCACCAGGGGTCCTTGAGGGGGCAAAATGAGGAGCAGTTTAATTTCACAATTATTTCACTAGCTAAAAGTTAGAGCCCAGTGAGAGAATGTAAAATAATTAGTTTTCCAAATCCGTTTTCACTCTCTCCACCAACAGAAAGTAGACAGATGTAGAAATGTAGAAATTCCCTGGCATTACATCAATTCATTCAAATGGTGTCTGTGGCCAGTGTGTAGAAAGAGAACGTGACGTCACACCATTGAAAGTAATAGCTGAGAACCTCACAAGATGGCGCCACCTGTCCATTGAACTCAATGGAGGAGGGGAGGGTGAGTCGCTTCTCGCTTGATCTATGTTATCAGTTTGGTGGTTCTTGGCATGAACAACACTTTTGAATCACTGGCTTTATTCACTTTAACAACACAAAACCGAAGTTTGACTCAAGCTGAAACCTTCAATGTCACAGATTTAATTTAAGGAAAATTCACTTCAAAGACATGGACAAAGTTATCCACGTTAGCCGGGGAAATGATCAGTCATTCCATATTCATATTTTTTACTCAAATTACACTTTTAACCACTTAATACTTGGGTTAATCGAAAATAGACAATCCACAAGATCACAACTCAGAGTTTGTAATTCTGATCTTTTCAAAACATTATTTAAAAAAATAAAATAAAAATTGTTAGCACTCAGGAATAAAGTATTATGACGTTAGCAATTCAACGTGTTAAGCTAACGGCTACAACAAAACAAAGGATACATAAGTGACGTCACGTCGCCATAAGTGCGTGTACGGACTTTTTCGTCGCGAGACCCCTTTTGTTACAATGCTGTTAAATAACAATGACGCAATCCCAACATGGGGGGGAAAGTAAAAGTTTCCACACATGTCTAGCTTTTCCTCGTTTGCAAATGCGTAATTATCTGTTAGTTTCGACTCGAGTGCACTTCCTCTACTTTACGCATACATGTGACGTCACAGTCTAACACAATCATTTCTATCCTAGGATGTGCCGCTAAATAAACGCTAAGCTAACATGCTAACACCCTACACAGAGGGAATTGAGCTCTTTAAAGCTTGCCATTATCACTTTGTCAACTTTTTGTCAGCGGTTATGTCGCGACGTGTCGTGAACGGCACACACCGTGCGACACTTTGAGCGACATTCTGCGTTAATTAACAAAAGTTTAGCGCCTACAACATAATAACATTCTCAATTTAAACTCACAACAAGTTAGCTTATTAGCCTAGCCCCAGCTCTGCCCTCACCGGGACTCAGTCTAGTCTGTATCCATACGTAGTACAACTAGGTTGCCTGGCGAAAAGTTGGGTTTTGTACAAATTTTCCACCGCCGCATTGCAAATTTAAGTGACTGACATGTTCGCACAGATGTCTGTAGTAAAAACGGGGTGATATTGATACGTGGTGATTTTCCGCAGTGAAATACTAACGGTTTGTTGACCGCCTGGTTAAGAATTTCACATGGAAGCGCGCTCCCGATCACCAGCGGGGGAGAACGCGCTGCCGTACTTTTGAATGTGAAATTCTGAACAGGCTTTAAAAAAAACACGATTAAAGCTGTCGTCCAACAGCGGAACATCCGTTTTATCACCCCGTTTTTGTTACACACATTCGTAGAAACATGCAAATACCTTTAGATTTTCGATGCGAGCGGAAAATAGACCCGAAATGCAACTTTTCGCCCGGCAGCCCCAGTCCTGGACGGACATAGTCCCGGGGAGCTACAGCGATGCTTTTAGCCGCTATGCTAGCGGTGGACTGACCTGCAGGTGTGAGACCACCAGACTCTTGTTTCCCTCTCCGTGGTATTTCCAGTCGTTCTCGTCCATTTTATCCAGTTCCATAACAACGCAGACCAGACGGCCGCTCGCTTGACAACAGAGTGAACAGACTGCTCTGTTAAACTACAGAGTAGACAAACACACCTCACTACAGCCCAACGTCTGTAGCCTACTCTCTGTCTGCCTGGCTGCTGGAAAACTAACCAACTGCTAGTGCTAATATTCTGCTACTAGACCACTGCTACTGCCACTTTAAGAGAACGGTCCGCCTCCTCCCTGCTCTGCTCTGCTCTTATTGGACGGAGAAGCTGTCAATCCTCTACCACTGCCTGGCACCTGCCCTAAAGGAAAAAGTTTATTTCCAAGGTCCCATGCTCTGAAAGGACCCAAAGGACCTATGGCAACTAAGGACAGTCCAGTCCCTCGCTGTGATTGCTTCGTGGACCAGTTGGTTGCCAAGAGGAACAAAGTTTGTTAGTCAAATCATGTTTATATTCACATTTGTAAATCTGTCTGTCTGTCTTTCCATCTGTCTTTCTATCTATAGGGGAGAGAACAGGTGGTGCGGTGGAGGTGTGAACAGAACACTCCCCCCCCCCCCCCCAGTGAGAGCTGTGGCATTCCACAAGGAAGCATACTAGGGTCTGTATTGTTCCTAATGTCAACGACATGACATCAGCCTGTGACATCAATTTGTTCTTGTTCGCAGATGACTCTGCTCTGCTGGTCTCAACAGGGACAAAAAGCCCTCAGCGCTGAAATCGGTAGAATCTGCACGTGGCTCGCTGATAAATTTTTTGTAAAACAGAATCCATTCTCTTTGGGTCAAATAGAAATCAACCCAACCATTTATTATTCAAGGTTTCTTTGACTATGACCTCATGTCTGTCAGTCTGTCGGCCTGCCTGCCGGGGCTGAGTCCCTTTGAGGACGGGCCCCCACAAGGGAGACGAAAAATGCCCCCCTGGTCCGGGCCGCCGGGGTGAAACGCACTTGTACTGCTTATATTATATATATACTGTATATAATATCCTGCCCAGCTTCCCTCCCCCGAACACGAGTCAATTGTGTTCATGTAGGCCTAGAAGACGCACGACAAAGCCATGGTATTCGAACCCACAACCTCCGTTGGACACTGGGCACACACATATATGATTGTCACTGCATGTAATCCTACTGGCTGGGGTGCAGTTAGGGCGGAAGGAGTAGGACGTCCTCCCGGTGGGGGCTCCTCACTGACAGGTGCTGAGTCAGTAAGATACAGTGACACAGAAAGTGTGTTGGGAGAAATGCACAATGACTAAATTGGGGAGAAAAAGCTGTAAAAATCTCTCTCTATATATATGTGTGTGTGTGTGTGTGTGTGTGTGTGTGTGTGTGTGTGTGTGTGTGTGTGTGTGTGTGTGTGTGTGTGTGTGTGTGTGTGTGTGTGTGTGTGTGTGTGTGTGTGTGTGTGTGTGTGTGTGTGTGTGTGTGTTTCAAACATACATGTAAACACGACTTAACCCATTTTCAACGTATCTTCATATAATTGGTTCTCACTAAAATGCTCATGGTACCATTTTTGTCTATTCACAAAGGAGGAGGAGGAGGTGGACAGTTCAGAAACGCAACTACCAGCAGCATCTACAACACATGATGTATTCTTTTAGGGTAATCCACCCTCGTGCAGCACATTGTAAGTAATTGAAATCAGCCCCAACTGCACCATTAAAGTGATGAACACCTAAATGCATGACTAATTACAATACCATTCTGCAAAATGAGTACTTTTATGTTTGGTACTGAATGTTTTGATGCAATTTTTGTGTTTCTTTTAATTCAGTGGAACCCATTGAGAGCAAGCTCTCTTTTTCAAGGAAGCCTTGATCACAGCATGTAAAACATAATACATACTGGTACAAGAAACAAACACTTGAACCACATTACAATGTCACAAACAATGTGCATGCATACAATGTGCATGCATACAATGAGTAGCAAATCGAGTGGCAAATCAAGTGGCACAATGAGTTGTTTAATGTCATTTAATGCAATCAGATAGGACTTTTCTGTTTGTTTGTATTGGGCCAGAAAGTAGTTTTTTGCCACTCAGGTGTTTCCGCATAACTTCCGGGTTTGAGGGGGTTGTCACACGCATACTCTCTATAGAGCGTCGCAGTCCCACCCCCTTTCATGACGACGCCAGGCCCAGGAAATTATTCTCAAGGCATTTTTCCCATAGACATTTCAAAAGGTATTTATTTAAAGACGGTTACACCGCGGACAAAGCCAACTCGAGTCGTGACAACTCATGACAACAAACACAATATTTTGGACTAAACAAATAATTACAAAGAAGAAAAACAACCAAAAAAGTGTTGTAACCTGCCATTTTTTTCTTCTTTCTAATTATTTGTTCGGCCCAAAAATGTATGTTTGTTGTCATGATTTGTCACGACAAGAGTTGGCTTTGTCCGCGGCGTAAACGTCTTTAAATAAATACTTTCTGAAATGTCTATGAGGAAAATGAACGGAGAATAATTTCCTGGGCCCTGGTAGGGGCGGCGGTGGCTCAGGGGTAGAGTGCCTGGATGGTAACAGCAAGGTTGCCAGTTCGAACCCGGGCTCCCCCAGAGTTACTGTCGAAGTGTCCTTGAGCAAGACACTGAACCCCTAATTGCTCCCGATGTGCTAGTTGGTGCCTTGCATGGTTTCCGCTGCCATCGGTGTATGAATGTGTGTGTGAATGGGTGAATGTAATGCACAATCTCTGTAAAGCGCCTTGGATAAAGGCGCTATATAAATGCACCATTTACCATTTACCATTTAGGGGGCGGGACTGCGACGCTCTATAGTGTTACATGAAACAGGTACAGTCACTTATATGTAGTGTGTCCTCAAGAAGCACCTAAAACCGTTTCAGAGTTTCCTGAAGTTTGTTCCATTGGAGCATAATAAATGAAAGCAGTATTTCCCTTATTCACTGTTCTGGCAGCTGGTATAACTAATGTGGTATTGCGCTTTTACGTAAATAGATCAGAGTATTTATTTTCTTCCACCATAACACTGCATTGGCAGTAGCTGTGGTGAACGAATCACGCTGCAGACTAGAGCTTAGCAGCGGAGGGCAGTGATGTAATTGAACAGGATGTCCTCATATTGCCCAACTTATACTGTGTATTTAGTACAATGGTGTCTCTTGTTGAAACATGTTCTTTTCAGCAACACCCTCATACTTGAGCTTATGATAGAAGGTATTTGTAACTTTTGAATCAATTAAAAGGGAAAACGTGAACAATTAAAGGGAATACCTTAATAATGCAGCGCGGTTCTCAAATGTTTTGGGCCGTGGCGTGCACCCCCTGTTACCTCCCGACCTAGCTGATGCTGACCTGAAAAATTCAGGATAAGAACCCAGATCGGTTTTGGATGTCTGAATGTTTTATGTTAAATTGGTTGTTCAGCAATTAAGTTTTTCTTTTAGGAAAATTCATAGAGAAGGCATGGCAGTTACGTTGGAGAACGAATCGATGTATCCATAAGTAACTGTCTATGTATTTTGTATGTAACGTTTTGTGAGTGACTGTCTTGTAAGCCCGTGCGGGCTGGGCATCTTATGATGTAGGACACTTAAAATAAAAACTCTATCTATAGTTCATGGACCATTGTTGGTAGAGAAACAGTGGGATGTATACACATGGGATGCATAGCAACGATACAAAAGCACTTATAATGATCAGGGTGGTGTCCCACATTCACAATCAGTTGAAAAACCCTGGTCTACATAATATCTAAATTACATTTTAACCGTTGCATAAATCTGCAAGGTCGTCGAGGCTAGGGCAAGTGCCATACGGGCTAAAGTGGAGTGTGAAGAGGTGAGTCTTCAGATTACGGCAGAAGATTGGGATTGAGTCAGCAGTTCTTTTTTTTTTTTTTTTTTATGTTCTGTTTATTCATTTTTTGTTTTACAAAATAGAAGTAAATTCAGAAATAAAAACAGAGTGACAAATACAAAAATAAACTAAAACACACAATAACAAAACACAAACTCCAAATCAAGACAACAAAAGAACATTCAAAGCACAACAAAACAATAAAAACAATATATAAAAAATGAAATAAAAACTCCAATATAGTCAATATTCATAGGTCATGGTCACAAACATCATCCAGACAAGACAGGTTGGGCTGTCAGGCGACAGTTATACAGGTTCAAACGGGGGCACAAGTGTAAGGCAGTCAACATGATAGAAAAGGCACTCCAATTTAGTCAATATACAAAGCAGATCTCGTTCACAAACATCATCCAGGCAAGACAGGTTGGCAAGTCAGGCGACAGTTAATCAGGTTCAATCAGGTTCAATCGGGGGCACAAGTGTAAGGCGGTCAACATGAGACAGAAAAGGCTGCCATGTTTTACTGAATTTGGAGATTGAGCCACGCAATGTATATTTAATTTTTTCCAATTTAAAAAAATGCAGTATGTCCGATATCCAACGGGAATGTGAAGGGGGGTATGTTTTTTTCCAATACATGAGAATAAGACGTCTTGCCAGAAGCGTCACAAAGGCGACAAGGTCCGATTGATATTTAGGCAGGGGGATAGTTTGAGTCAGCAGTTCTAAGTGAAATGTGGAGTTTGTTCCACAGTTTGGGAGCCAGAAGGGAGAAGAGTCTTGGATGTGTGTGGAGCATTGTCCCTGATGTTTTAGGGAAGGTTCTGACACAGGAGGGTTTGCAGGGTTGGATCAGGCTTTGAAGATATGTGAGTGACATAATACCTTTGGTTGCTTTTGAGGTCAATAGATGAGATGTACAGATAGAACAGCCTTGTTGTAGAGTGCATAAGAGTTGTCAGACCAGTCCAACAAACAAATTAATGGGTGCACGCCTATGGTGCACGCAAAGAAACGTATTTACAGTAAGTTATCTACAATCTCCACAACCTCCCCCCCATTGATGGTGCGGGGGACCAGAGGTACCCTCTTGGTGGTTTAATTTGCCTTGCTCCACTGCACCAACAGTGTTGTCCCCTGTGATGCAGCTGACCACCGCTGTGACATCTGAGAACTTCTGTATTGGTAACATGTCTTGAGTTGAAGTGAAAGGTCAGAGGTGTAGAGGGTGAACAGGAATGGTGACAGCACTGTGCTGTGCTGAGCAACACGGGATCGCCTCCGGCTGACAACCCTGCGATCAGTCCGTGTCAATGCCACGAAGCCGTGGTCCACTCTCATAGTGTTGAAGACAGTGGAGAAGTAAAAATAAATAAAAACATGATTCTAACTGCATTGCCCTGGGTGTCATGGTGCGTGAAGGTCGAGGTATTCGCTCACCATCGGTCTCAGTTGATTCAGTATCAGTACCAGCCACTCATCATGACATGATGTCAGTGCCACTGGCCTGTTGTCATTGAGGACTGAGGGACGACTTTTCTTAGGCACTGGAACAACGCAGGTCGAGGAAGATGCGGGACAGCTATAGTTGCTCAGCACACACCTTCAGCATCAGGGAGTTGATGTTATCCAGTCCTGCTGGCCGCTGCTTTCCTGGTGTTGGTCTGAGCGAGCTGCCTCACTTGCTGGTTAGGTGCCGGTGGTGAGGATAGAGGTCGGGGGAAGTGTAGCACGGCAGCTGGTACCAGCTTCCGACCCTGCCACTGTATGGCAGCTACTTCTCCTGCTGTCACAACAAGCAACATCTCACATAACTTACCAGTTATTACCAGATGTTATCCTTTACTTACTAATTACTTACATTATACCAGAATGTTGGCGTATGCGTGCATCATGTGTGTGTGTGTGTGTGTGTGTGTGTGTGTGTGTGTGTGTGTGTGTGTGTGTGTGTGTGTGTGTGTGTGTGTGTGTGTGTTTGTGCTTGTGCTTACAGTACATGTGACCTACTTCCTGCTGTGTCCTAGCCTATAGGCCCAAGAATAATGAAGTGTCCAACAGGAAGTACAGGGCTACAGGAAGTTCATGTTGTATGATATTGTTTTTTCCCAGGATGACACGGGAAGACAGTAGACTTCAGCTGTGATGTCATGTCGGCAACACCAAACTGCCAAACTGAACACATTTCTTAGAGGACAAAACCATTTTGTACTGCCTAGCCAGAGCCATTTAATAGAAGAGTTGCGATATTAAGGGGGCAGATACAGCCCGGTCACGATGTTCATGTACTTGTGTGAGCCCATAGACTGCAATGCATTCCGTAAACTTCTGGTTGTCCCCATTCAAGACTTCCGGTTGTCCCCATTCAATAGAAGTCTATGTAGAAGAGCCGCCATTGGACTGGCCGCATGAAGTGAACGGAGTTTGCATAACTATGTCTTACTCTGTGTGTGTGTGTGTGTGTGTGTGTGTGTGTGTGTGTGTGTGTGTGTGTGTGTGTGTGTGTGCGTGCGTGCGCGCGCAAGCTCACAGATTATATGACAACTATGAGTTTCATTAAACTAGATCGATACAATGTTGATTTCCTGGACCTATGACAACCAAAAGGTCAATCACATGGCTAATATGGACATAAACATAAAATATTAATGTCATGCTATTCTTTCTTTAAAACTAAAGATGTTCAAGTGGGCCCTGATCCATAAAAGTGCATGACAGGAATAAGACTGAAAATTCAACAAAAGGCAGTGGAGAAAATATAGGCTTTTGTTGAAGCAATAATCGATGTTGCAAGTCTCAAACACATGTATCCTCTGCAGTCATGTGTGTGTTTGTGTTCTGCCCCAAATTTGAATCAGGCTCTACATTGATGATGAGGTCCCTCATCATCAACGCAGAGCCAGAGGCGATTTCACTTCATTCAGAAATGGGAGAAGAGGAGATCTGATTTGCACTCCAAAGGAGCACACTTTTCTAGTTGGTGTAATGTTCAGCATAAAAATTGTGATACCATCATTTAGATTCTAAATGATCTATTAGCACTGTTGGAGGCCAGGAACAGACATGTTGGATCAGAAGATCATTTCACAACTCTATGCATCATGACAGCACAAGTCATCTTTTATATGTATGTAGATGCTTTGTAAATCCTTCCAGCCTTTGTGTGTGATTCAAACAAACCTCAACACTCCCGCATGATTGTAAAGAGGTGAATCACAGCCAAACTTCATCAATGTTGTTCTTTCTGTGTATGACTTTAAGAACACAAGTGTGCTTACTTTTAATCTGCTGTTATTTTTAAACTGTGTGTGGTACAGTAGGTGCATGGGGTGTGTAGTGTACCAGACAAGTTAGTGCACTTGATCATAGCATGCTTGTCAAGGTTCGATTTGCAGGGGGGGGGGGGGGGGGGGTGGGAGGGAATCCACACCTCTGCTTCTGATGTGCCAAACATCATGTGCCAAACATCTCATCTCATCTTGATAATACAAAAATTAAAGGCTGATTCACATTTTTTGTTGTTAGGTCATATGAATGTTGATTTGTTTTGTGTCTGAGTCTTAAGATAAGATCAGATAAGATGTATTGTTCCCCATTACCCATGAATGGTAAAATGTAGTATTCATTCAATTGATAGTCACTTAAAATATAAGTTCTTCTTGATCAAATTGAATAAACAAATGGAAAAATTGAAGGGATTTTTTTTTTTTGAAAGCAGTTGCTGGTTATATGCTAGCCTGGCTCCAGCCCCTGAATCACTAGCCACCACGCCCATTAAAAATATGTTCTTGAATAATGAAGTGAAACAAAATGAACCCCCACACGGAGTTGCACCACACCCGTGTGAAGTGAGTGGTGCAACTCCGTGTGGGGGTTCCCGGGGGGGGGGGGGGGGGGGGGGGGGGATGTCAAAACCCCCAGTTTGACATCACATGATACTTATATACTTCTTTTTACATTTTTGTCTGCCATAGGATGTTAATGGTAGGGTAGGGTCATAAGAAACGGCTATATAAAAAAAAGCCCAATACCCACAGCCGGTCAGCAAGTGGATTCATGAATATATACTAGACAATATTTTAGGCCAATACAAAAATTCCCATTTTAAACAAAAGAAGCCTGTTGGCTGCAGCAAAATTGTATGCACTCTTTAATTCTGTGTAACATTGCACATTGGTCCCAGGCAAGTAGCTGATACAGCTCTGCTACTAGTCCACAAACTGACTTTGAAAATGTTGCTAATGAGAGAGATTATAGGCTACACAATCTAGTATCTACCATGGCCTTGCCTTGCCCCACCACCGATTAAACTATTTATACCAAACCGCAATGATACTGACACAAGGTCAACAACATCTTCCACTAGAGGGCACTGTTATGTCAAATTGCCGTCTACAAAGTTTAGAGTAGACCTATTACAGAACGCTAATGAATAAAGCAATGCATTTTTTTATATAAATAAAAGAAAATGTATATATATATATATAGGTTTGGAAAAATAAATAGAGTCTGACAGTAGACATCCGCACTCAAACTGAGTTAACAAAAATAATATAGGTCAAATGAATGCATGATTATAGAACTGATGTGGTGTGTCTGGTGTACGCACCATAAATAGTGTTATGAACCCCAGGGGTCTGCGACCATTAAAAAAAAGAAGTGCCATGTTTTTATTTTCTAGATTGTCAGTGTGCCATTATTGCCATATCAACATTAATTCATTTTAATGACACCACGTGAAAAATTCCAACATATTTTGCTTGTCCACAAATACAAAGTTTTTCCTTATTTTTAAATATTTTCTTTCACGTTGTTATAATGATCATTAGACTCATGGAGTTCAGTTTTAATGAATGTATAGAATGCAGGATGTAATTTACACACAAATGTGAGGGACTTTTTTGACTGCATTTTTTTAAATAGTTTATGTAAAACCAAAAATACTCTCTCACACACTTGCCAGCGTGCCAGTGATCACCCTCCTTTGTGCCAATGTTGGCACTGGTGCGGCGCCTAATAGTGTGGTACGATGCGTCAAAAAAACAGCTCCCGTAGGATTTTTGTGCTAAAATTGATTTTTTTGCAGATCTTGGTTCTATAGAGTCCAAACTATGAGAAAATGATGGGGTTCAAATTTTCCCGACCCCCACCCCGTTTCTGGGGGGGTCATCTATTTGGGACCTCCCAGAACAGTATGCCAGCCAGTTAATGTCCGATTTTCATAATATTAGAATTGTTTTGTATGTTTTAAAACATTCTGAGTTGATTTCTTAAACTTTTAAAGTGGTCAGAAGAATCTTTTTTGACTTTTGGTAGGGGTGCTTCCTCACCTGGGACCTCCCGGACACTGACCTCTGGGCCTATAAGTTCTCATTACATTCCTCGCTCTGCTCCTGTTCCAGAATAACGACAAATTAGATCATAAATGAAGCATAAAAGTATTTGTAGCTGGGCTCTGATAATAAAATAAATAGTAGTAGCCAATACCAGGGGTCTTCCACAGGGGGCCCATGACCCCTAGGGGGTCCTCAGAGTTACTATACAGGGGCCCACCAAATCATTGTGGGATAGGAACTTTTATTATTGTTTTACATTAAACCACTTGAACCATAGCATCCCTTTTCCAAGGAGAACTTTAGCCAACAATAGCTGATCTACAAGGTTGTAGTTTGAGCTTGTAGATCAGCTATTTTCAAAGTAAGGTGCCTCAGTGTAGCAAATATTGCTGCTAAATAAAGATCAGCCAAGGTGGGATGGTTGGAATCAGTAGAGATGAAGCAGCTCTGGACCGACTATAGTCACTACCACACCTCATCTTTCTGGTCTAGTGAATCAGTACCTCAACATCTTCCCAAAAGCTTCCAGGTCTTCAAGGAAAGAACATTATCAGCTCTCAGGAGAGATTGCATTGAGGTCAAGAGAAAATGCTCTCAAGCAATGTAAATTGATTGAGTTGCACTGTGGAGGCAATCTGTTCAAAGAGAACACACCATTGAAGAGTCTGGTTTCATCAGCGCTTGTGTCAGATGGGGCAAAAAATGACATTCTTCCTGGGCCTACACAATTTTTCTGGTGCTGACTGGGGAGGAAAATTAGTTGGAATCTCCAAGAAGACATGGGTCAATGCCTACTTGAGGCTTGATGATGATGATCCTGCCATTAACTGCTTCAAGGACCTTCGAATGGGTTCCATTCCACCTGAGCTTGTTAACGGCAAGCTTCCATGCATCACCATTGGAGTCATTGGAGCATGGAGGTCCAACAACCTTGCCATTACTAGATGGGAACTATTTCTATGGTGGAGACTGTGTCAACACTATCAGGGAGGACATTCAAGATGATGATGACGAAGATGAATAGATCCTACAAATAATGTATTGTAGGCATAATTTACCATGGGCTCTTTAAGAGGATAGGTGTGTGTGTGTGTGTGTGTGTGTGTGTGTGTGTGTGTGTGTGTGTGTGTGTGTGTGTGTGTGTGTGTGTGTGTGTGTGTGTGTGTGTGTGTGTTAGTGTGAGTGCAGTGTGTGAAATAAATGGACACGTTCTGCGTGCCCAAAGTGAGAAGTTGCAATACCTTTATTCCCTGCAGTGTCAACAATAATGGTAGAATACTAATAAACTATCAAAGTACTTTACATAAACGCAAGATATTCTAATACTATTCGAAATACTTGCAAATCACATATATGGGTGCAAGAATAGGGGCAAAACTAGTCCCTAAAAACTTTTAATGCTTAAATTATCATCTAATTTGACATTGTTCTGGAACAGGAGCAGAGCGAGGAATGTAATGAGTACTGAGATGAGTCCGGGGGGCCCCGGGTGAAGAAAAACCCCAACCAAAAGTCAGAAAAGATTATTCTGGCTACTTTCAAAGTGTAAGAAATCAACTCAGAATATTTAAAAACCTATAAAACAACCCTAATATTATGAAAATCGGACATTAATTGTCTGGCATACTATTATGGGAGGTCCCAAAAGATATGACCCCCCAAATAAGGGGTGGGGGTCGGGAAAATTTGAACCCCATCATTTTCTGACAGTTTGGTCCCTATGAAAGCCAAAAAAGCAAAAAAAATCACTTTTAGCAAAAAAATCCTACGGAAATACACATCGTACCACACTATAAGGGGCTCCGTCTTTTGAGCTAATTTAGAACTTCCTGTCTGAGAGCTAGCTAATTTAAGACATCCGGTTGCCTTCAGAATAAAATAAGGTTATTTAATTAATAATTATTACATTACATTATTAGTATTATTATTACATTACAGTTATTGTAAAGACACACATTATGTTTCTGTGTAAAAATAAGTAATTAAATAACATCAAAAAGTTATCTAAATGGATAAATGCTATTCACTGGAGTGAATATTCTATTATATTCTAAAAACGACTTATAAATCCTAAAGCCTTGTCTATACTTCACTGTGCAACGGTCCTATGCTGGACAATAGCAGATATGCAAACTCACAGCACATCTCATTCAAGACACTGAACTTGCAGATCTGCCATTTTTGAACACACTATAAAGTTAACCATTTATCATGCTGCTCTACGTGGCACTGCATTCTGTGACATTAAACCAAATGGCATTTTCCACTCTATGACACTACTGTTCTACATTTTTGTCTAATAAAATAGGCTATTAATTGAATCAATCAAACTGCATTAACTAACAGAGATACTACTAACCAAGCTATCCATGTCAACATGCTCTATAGGAGTCTCAATAACAGGTATAAGTAACGTTTAATGTTTAGTAATTTTAATGTAGCAGAAGAGGCCATTCATTGAACAGAGTTTTGCACAATTTTAACATCCCAGATCGATTGAAATATGAATCTACTGTGCTGTGCTACACCATGATATATTAAGAGTACAATAACATTCCATTGTGAATAAAAACGTATTAACCACAGTGTAATGCTAAAGGTTTCATCACAGGGCTGTCTGCTTCATGTAATATCATTAAAAGTGTTGTTGGTGACAGTTATATGAGTTGGAAGCATTAAGACCCATTTTAACCCTCAATGGCTTCCTTTCTGACAAATAACGTTATTGTAAAAAAAAAAAAAAAGATTCACGCGTTCATAATTATGTAGCTATTTTGCATTAGAAGCGGATGGGACCAAGGGACCCGGATGTAACGTAGGGGCAATATGACTACAATATGACTACAATAGATCTCGCGGGCGTGGCCTCACACCGGAAGGAAGTGCCGCCGCCCTCAAATACGGAAGAGACGCGTGGAGGTAGGTTTGGTCAGTGTTTGTTTGGAAGTGCCACGTCACCATCGGTCTTCGGAGAAAGTAAGTGATAAATGTTATTTAATACTTAACGCTGTTGTTGTTTGTGTGTTCAAACGTCTATCACTTGAAGTTACTTGTTATGATGTTTATATATGATGTTTGTACGAAACTGTAAAACAGTGTTTCAGTAGCCGAATGGTTAGTGTCGAAGGTTTATAAACAACTATGCCCTGCCTCAATGTTTACTAACCGTCGACAGTACCCACTCGACTACCGAAACACGGCTTTAAAGAGTAGTATTTACATATCTAAACACAACAAGTAACTTCAAAAGTGATAACATGTTTGAGCCACGGACCACCATTTCACATTAATAGACTCTCACAATGGTGGTCAGTGGCTCAAATGGGTCTGAGAGACTAGATGGCCTCAAATGTTGGTCCGTGGCTCAAACGCTGAATAAATAATCGACTAGAGGTGAGAAGAGTATTGTCTGGTAGGTAAAAGGACAAACATTCTGTGAAAATTGGCACGAAGCAACAAACATTCTTTGAAATTGGTGGGAAACGATCCCGGGCACTCATGTTAACAAAGCTCAGTCACTAACCACTATCGCTATGCTACAATCGGCATTATAAAATCCAAGGATCAAAAGTAGCAATCTTCTACATTCTCTAATTGTGTAGTTTTTTGGAAATTAAGCAGATGCTTAACAACAATTGAACTATTGAGAGTGTAAAGATCTACTATTGGGGTCAATTTGGTTACCTAAATTAAATTGCTCTGTATTGTGACAGTAATCATTGCTATAGAGTGTGTGTTCAGTAACAGTGTTAAATAGCTCTATAGTGTGACAGTAATCATTGCTATAGTGTGTGTTCAGTAACAGTGTTAAATAGCTCTATAGTGTGACAGTAATCATTGCTATAGTGTGTGTTCAGTAACAGTGTTAAATAGCTCTATAGTGTGACAGTAATCATTGCTATAGTGTGTGTTCAGTAACAGTGTTAAATAGCTCTATAGTGTGTAATAAAGTTTGTTGTTCAGTGAAAATTGCTGACCACCCATAATTGTTCAAATTAAAGAGACATGACATTGACTTGTTTCCATTTGAGATTTAGTGTATTTATTTCCACATTATTTCCAGACACCATGGTTCTGACAAAAACAGGAGAAAAGAAAGGAGCATATCAATACTCGGAATTCAAACGGTAAAGTGGGGTATTGTAATACATCAATTAGCTCGAAAAACTATAACACAAAGCATAAATATAGTAAGTAAAATACAGTCAAAACAAGAGCTTACATTTGTCAGTGACGCATGGCTGGTCCGGGGTGGAGAGCTGTGTGTGTGTGTGTGTGTGGAGTGAGTGTTTGTAGTGGGGCACGCCTGGGCTGATGATGGCAATCAGCCCAGAGTGCTAATGGCAGTCACCTGTGTGTGATTGGTGCAGTGGTGAAAGGGGGGTTGTGAAGGGTTGTGTCCACCAGAGGCTGCCATTTGGATCGTTGGGGGAAATTCTCAACAGCCGCCCCCACGGCAGCCCAGCTGCTGTGACTAGCCGGAATTGTCCGGAGGCGATTCAGGTGGCAGCGAGGGTAATGGGATGAGGCGTGCCACTGGTCGGGTGTAGATCCGATCCCGGATGCTGACGTCTGCGGATCGGACGCGTCCGTCCGGACTGGGATG
Organism: Protomyctophum parallelum; assembly: GCF_964188405.1. Classification (NCBI taxonomy): domain Eukaryota; kingdom Metazoa; phylum Chordata; class Actinopteri; order Myctophiformes; family Myctophidae; genus Protomyctophum; species Protomyctophum parallelum. The sequence goes on along the minus strand of NC_139703.1, from coordinate 11,448,237 downwards.
GACCTTGGTGACCTTTCCTATTGGCCATTGTGCCCTAGGCGTTTGGGGGTCCATGACGAGGACTATTATGTCGCCTTTGAGGTTCTCTGTTTCTGTTAGCCACTTGTTCCGAGACTGGAGGGTTGGGAGGTAGTCCCGTATGAATTGAGACCAGAACTGATCCGCCAGGATTTGGCTCTGACGCCAGCGCCGCCGCCCCATGGACTCGGCAGCGTACGTGACCTGAGGTAGGGTGGAGTCACGCCGCCCCATGAGGAGCATGTTGGGGGTCACAGGGTCCAGGTTAGCCACATCAGAGGATGTATATCCCAGTGGTTTGGAATTAAGGATTCCTTCAACCTCAGTCAGTACTGTGTTAAGTACGTCCTCCGGTACTGATTGGTGCCCAACCGCAACTTGCAGTGCAGTTTTGACTGATCGAATCTCCCTTTCCCATAGGCCTCCGAAGTGGGGGGAGTTTGGAGGATTGAACTTGAAGGTGAGTTGGTAGGCACAAAGTTTTTTCTGTAGTTCGGGTTCCATGGCCTGAAAAGCTTCCTGGAGCTCTCGTTCGGCACCACGGAAGTTGGTGCCCCTGTCCGAATGTAGTTCCATAGGTTTGCCTCTGCGCGAGATAAACCTCCTGAGGGCAAGGAGGAAAGCATCGGTATCCAGGGAATTGAGGAGTTCGAGGTGCACTGCCCTGGTTGTCATGCATTTGAATATCACACCCCATCGTTTCTCCGTGCGACGTCCAATTTTGACCATGAATGGGCCGAAGCAGTCCACCCCTGTAGAATGGAATGGAGGGCTCAGTAGCCGGAGTCGAGCGGGTGGTAGGTCGGCCATTAGGGGGACTTTAGGCTTGGAGCGCCAACGATGGCAGTCGGGGCATGAAGACTGATGGCGTTTCACTGCCTGCCTCCCACGGAGGATCCAGTAGTGCCTACGGAGTTCGGCAAAGGCTCGCTCCGGGCCAGAGTGGAGCAGCCTATCATCGAAGTCCTTGATGAGCAGTTTCGTGATGGGGTGTACGGGATCCAGCACAACAGGGTGCAGAGGAGACTGGAGGGGGGCCTGCACGTTCCGGAGCCTTCCGCCAACCCTTATGAGGCCTGTCTGCCCATCAAGTTCGGGGGCAAGGGTTCTGAGCCTGCTGTTGAGAGGCAGAGGTTTGTTGGCATGTAGGGCTTTCAGCTCCATGGGGAAGCTCTCGGTTTGACATTGTTTGAGGAGTTGGAGCTCGGCATCCATATAGGTTGGGGCTGGTGAACTCCCAGGAGTTTGACTGTGGAGCTCTTCGTAGGTGAGTTGTACCAAGTCCTTCCATGAGGAGTACTGAGTGGAGTTTGGGGGCAGCTGACCCGGAGTTTGGATGGTGGTCAAGCTGCAAAAGGTGAGAACTTTGACCTCCGAAAGGTCTGGTTGGGTTGTGCTTGCAGGCCGGATGGGCCAACGGTCATGTGGTTGCTTAAGGAAAGCAGGTCCATTTTTCCAACGACTTGGCTGCGATAGGTCGGCAAGGGTTTTCCCTCTGGTAATGTCGTCAGCAGGATTGTTGTGGGAATCCACATAACGCCAGGAGTGGGAATCTGTGAGCTCTTGAATTTCGGTTACCCTCACGCCAACGAACACCTTGAAACGGCAGGATTCAGATTGTAGCCATTCAAGAACCGTGGTGGAATCTGTCCACAAAGTTGTATGGCGAAGAGGAATACTGAGCTCCTTTTGTAGGAGATGAGCTAGTTGGGCCCCAGCCAAGGCACCACAAAGCTCCAGTCGTGGCATAGACTGTTGCCTCTTAGGAGCAACTCTGGATCTGGCCATGACAAAGCTGGTATGAAGTTCTCCGTTGTACTCATCAAGCAGATATGCAACTGCTCCGTAGGCCCGTTCTGAGGCGTCACAAAAGACATGGAGGTCTTGAGTAAGGACAGTGCGTCTATCGGCTTGTGTGTAGCATCGGGGAATGGAGATGGACTCCATATCGGGTAGCTCTGCCTCCCAGGCTCCCCAGGCAGCCCGAATGTCCTCAGGCAAGTCAGGGTCATCCCAGTCTCTCTGCTTCGACCATAGCTGCTGGACAAGGACTTTGGCTCTGGTGAGGTAGGGTATAAGGAACCCTAGCGGGTCATACTGTTGAGCAAGCACTTGATAGATCCTCCTCATTGTTAAGGGGGACGATTGCAGGGGCTTGTGCCGATAGCTCAAGATGTCAGGGATGCATTTCCACTTCAGGCCCAGAGTGGATTCGATGGGTTCGACCCGGTCCTGCGAGAGCCAGAGCTCTAGGCTCGGTGACCGGGCTTCGGGAGGTAGGTGTTCTACCACCCCTTGGTGGTTGCTGGCCCACTGTCGCACCTGGAAGCCACCTGAGGCTAGGAGTCCACAGGTACGATCCACCAGGCATTTCGCTTCTGGAATGCTGAGACAGCTGGTCAGGCAGTTGTCGACATAGAAGTTGTTTTCCACAGTCGACTTGATATCCTTGTGTCCTTCACAGTGATCCTTGACATGTTTCTGAAGGGCAAAGGTTGCGCAACAGGGGCTGCTTGTGGTGCCAAAAGGCAGTACTTGCCATTCATAGACATCGGGTGTCACTTCCCGGTCCATGTTCCGCCAGAGAAATCTGAGCAAGGGCCGGTCATCCGGTAGCAGTCGGACCTGGTGGAACATGCCCTTGATATCGCCGCTAACTGCCACTGGATATTGGCGGAAGCGGAGAAGGACCCCTATGAGGGAAGGGCTGAGAGTTGGACCAGGGAGTAGTTGGTCATTCAAGCACATGCCCTGGAATCTGAATGAGCAGTTGAAGACCAGGCGATTCTTGTTGTTATGATGGACAAGATGATGAGGTAAGTACCAGGATTCTGTTGAACTGTTAATAGCCTTTGGAGGGACTTTCTTGACGTAGCCAGCTTCCTCCAACTTGGATATTTCCGTACTGTAGACGGTGGCCTTATCCTTATCCTTTAGGAGCCTCCGTTCCGTACTCCGTAGGTTGGACATGACGGCCTCCATGGGGACTTTCAGTCTAGGAGCATTGGCCATGCGAAGGAGTGGGGTCGCATATCGCTCAATGCCGTCGACGTTCACCCTTTCTGTTCGGGCCTCCAGAATTTCAATTGCCTGCTTGTCCTGTTGCGACCTTGTGACGTGTTTCTCACTGCGGAAGGGTAGGACGTCCAGCTTCCATAGCCTTTCAACATGGCCAAATAAGGAGTCAGCTGGGTTAAGAGAAGCGGTGAACAGGCATTGATGAGCTGAGGGACCACTTTCAGGGAGACCCTCGTGACCAACCTACGGAGTACGGAACGGAGGCTCCTAAAGGATAGTGGCGGTCTTGGTCACAACTGGTGGCCAACAGTTGTAACCAACACCGCCACCGACCCACATAGAATACCATCGCACAGTGGTATCAGACCAACCATAATCAGCCATCACTCAAACCAAACCCTTCGACCTAGAAGAACTTGAAACTGCAATGGGAAAGTTGAAACCCGGAAAAGCAGCAGGGATTGATGACCTACTGGCAGAAATGATACAGCACCTGGGACCTAACTCAAGGCCCTGGCTTGTGGGGATGCTGAACACATGCACAGCACAGAAAACCACCCCTTCTGTCTGGAAAAAGGCCAAAGTGGTTGCAATCCCTAAACCTGGCAAAGACCCATTATCCCCGAAGAGCTACCGACCCATTTCCCTCCTCTGCATCACGTCTTTCTTATACCTGTGGTGTGCGGGCTCCATCCAATACCTACACTAGTTGTGATGCAACAGAATTTGCTGTGACCGTTGTGAATTATGGGTGGTGTGGTCTTTGCCAAGACGGTGGATTGTGGCCCATGCCTTCCTGCTGTTATTTGTCATTTGTCATTATGGTGTTCTCTATATCTTTTCGTCCTGGGCATGACGTTAAACTGTTCCGTTTGAGAGGACCGGTGACCCTCGAATGTAAACAGCCACGAAAGGAAACTGTGTGTGTGAGGTGTTCTCTATCATTTCATTCCAGACTTCACTGTCTATCTCCTGTGTTTTCCATTCATCTTGAGCGTTACACAGTCGTCTGATGTGCGGGGGGAGGTGCCGGCTAGCGCATAAAGGCACGGACGGGACAGGTGTTTTCTTGACCCATCCCGTGATGATGCGACAGGTGTCATTTAGGGCTGTGTCGACCAATTTGGTGTGACGTGATCGGCTCCAGCTTGAGCAGGAATACTCTGCTGTAGAGAAAGACAGGGCCATGGCAGTTGCACGGATTGTTTGTGGGTCTGCGCCCCACTTGGGAGTTCACCAGTTTTCACAGGATGTTATTGTGGGTGTTGACCGTGGCTTTTGTGTTCTCCAGGTGTTTTTTTGAAGAAGAGTGTCCTGTCCAGTGTAACTCCAAGATACATGGGGTGGGTATGGTTGGAGAGTTTGTGACCATCCCAAGTGACGCTCAGTTCTTTTCTTGCGTCTCGGTTCCTCAGGTGGAAGCTGCATAGTTGGGTTTATGTGTGTCTTTCTTTTTCTGTCTTTCTTTCTTAGGACGGAGATCAAGGTAGACGCCATAGGAAGGCTCAACACTAGCCGATGCCCCTAGAGATCCATCCCAAAGCTTCCCTCAGGGAGCACAGCAAGCCAGCTAGCCAGCAAGCCTGCCCAGTCAGCCAACGCAGCCAGTCAGCTCCGCCAGTCAGCCAGTGTAGAAAGTCAGGCTGCCAAGCCAGAGCATATCAGCCCTTGCAGTCAGCCATTGCAGCCATACCAGCCTTGCTCAGTCAGCTCAGCCAGGCCTCTCTTGAGGCCTGGCTCTCTGTCTGCCTGGCCCGGTCTGCCCTGCCCTGCCTTGCAGCAACAGAACCAGCCTTTCTGGAAAGCCAGCCAGCTCAGAATGCGAGCTGAGCAAGCCAGTGCAGCAGCAAGCCCAGACTAGGTTACCGCAGCCTTACTGTGCAGCCACAGCCACTCAGTCTAGACCAGCAGGAGCTGGCCAGGCTCCAACCCTTGCAGCGCAGCCTTAGGCCGGACAGTCCCCCTGCCTGCACTTTGTTGCCTTCCTGGCCTGTCTGCCTGCCTAGGCGCCTCGGTCTTCCTGTCTGTCTGCCTTGGCCTGCCAGTCTGAAACTGGTTTAGACTAACTGCGTGCTTGCCAGCTGCGCTGGCTTGCTGAGCTCGTATTCTGAGCTGGCTGGCTTGCCAGCAAGGCTGGTTCTGTTGCTGCAAGGCAGGGCGGGGCAGACCGGGCCAGGCAGACAGAGAGCCAGGCCTCGAGAGAGGCCTGGCTGAGCTGACTGAGCAAGGCTGGTATGGCTACAATGGTTGACTGCAAGGGCTGATGTGCGCTGGCTTGGCAGCCTGACTTTCTACACTGGCTGACTGGCGGAGCTGGCTGGCTGCGTTGGCTGACTGGGCGGGCTTGCTGGCTAGCTGGCTTGCTGGACTCCCTGAGGGAAGCTTTGGGATGGATCTCTAGGGGCATCGGCTTGTGTTGAGCCTTCCAACGGCGTCTACCTTGATCTTCGTCCTAAGAAAGAAAGACAGAAAAAGAAACACACACACAAACTCAACTATGCAGCTTCCACATGAGGAAGGCAGGCAGGCACGCAGGCAGGCACAAGCTGCCTGCGTGCTTGCTTCGCCCTCCAGTTGCTGCTCCAGTTATTTGTTTTCCCTCAAACCCATCCTCAATGTGTTGGGTGAGGTTGAGCTCTGTCCAGCACAGGACGGGACGGAAACCAGCTTGGTCTTTAGTCAGCTTGGTGTCTATGAGTGGTATGAGGCGTTGGAGTAGCAGCCTCTCTTGTAGGTGATGCAGAGGAGGGAAATGGGTCGGTAGCTCTTTGAGGATGATGGGTCTTTGCCAGGTTTGGGGATTGCAACCACTTTGGCTTTTCTCCAGACAGAAGGGATGGTTTTCTGTGCCATGCATGTGTTCAGCATCCCCACGAGCCAGGTCTTTGCGTTAGGTTCCAGGTGCTGTATAATTTCTGCCAGTATGTCATCAATCCCTGCTGCTTTTCCGGGTTTCAACTTTCCCATTGCAGTTTTGAGTTCTTCTAGGTCGAAGGGTTTGGTTTGAGGGCTGGCTGATTGTGGTTGGTCTGATACCACTGTGCGATGGTATTCTCCTGTGGGTCGTGGCGGTGTTGGTTACGACTGTTGGCCACCAGTTGTGATGCAACAGAGTTCGCTGTGACTGTTGTGAATTATGGGTGGCTCCCTGAGGTCCTTGATCGCCATTGGGTCCAACAGTGGTCATTGAAGCGTGCACACACATGCACACATGCACCTACACACACAGGGGCACATGCGTATGCACACCTGGACCTTTAAATGAACAACAACACAAAAACTAAGGCACTGGTGTCGGACTTCTGGTTTACCGGAACGGGGTTCAACTCCCTGCAGTGCCCTGCTCAATGTGTTGTATTTCATTCATTGGTCCATGGTCTCAGGTCATTGAGCGGCGCGCTATAGTGTGCGATTCTTCATCATTGTTGAGGATTTTTTAAAGGTGAAAATCAAGGAAAAGCAAAAGGCTATAGTCCATGGTCACGGACCGCATACTGGTCAAGGTAATTTATACTGGTGAAGATCATTTACTAGTCTTCTAAAGGTCATTTATACTGGTGAAGATCATTTACTAGTCTTCTAAAGGTCATTTATACTGGTCAAGGTCAATTACTAGTCTCATGAAGGTAATTTATACTGGTCACAGTCATATACTGGTCACGGTCATTTCTACTGGTGAAGGTCATTTATACTGGTCAAGGTCATTTGTACTTGTCAAGGTCATTTATACTGGTCAAGGTCATTTACTAGTCTTATTGAAGGTAATTTATACTGCTCAAGGTCATTGATATTGGTCAAGGTCATTAAGTGGCACGCTATAGTGCGCGATTCTTCATCATTGTTGAGGATTTGAAAAAAGGTTAAATTGCAGAAAAGCGAAAGGCTAAAGTCCATGGTCACGGAGGGCATACTATAGTATGTTGTTTTTCTTTTTTTTGGTGGTGTGCGGGCTCCATCCAATAACTACACCAGTTGTGATGCAATAGAGTTTGCTGTGACCGTTGTGAATTATGGGTGGTGTGGTCTTTGCCAAGACGGTGGATTGTGGCCCATGCCTTCCTGCTGTTATTTGTCATGTTGGTGTTCTCTATATCTTTTCGTCCTGGGCATGACGTTAAACTGTTCCGTTCGAGAGGACCGGCGACCCTCGAATGTAAACAGGTGTTGGGACAGGGTCAGGTGTTGTCTTGATGCATCCTATGATGATGCCACAGGTGTCATTTAGGGCTGTGTCGACCAATTTGGTGTGACGGGATAGGCTTGTAGGTGATGCAGAGGAGGGAAATGGGTCGGTAGCTCTTTGGGGATAATGGGTCTTTGCCAGGTTTAGGGATTGCAACCACTTTGGCCTTTTTCCAGACAGAAGGGATGGTTTTCTGTGCTATGCATGTGTTCAGCATCCCCACAAGCCAGGTCTTTCCGTTAGGTCCCAGGTGCTGTATCATTTCTGCTAGTAGGTCATCAATCCCTGCTGCTTTTCCGGGTTTCAACTTTCCCATTGCAGTTTCACGTTCTTCTAGGTCGAAGGGTTTGGTTTGAAGGCTGGCTGATTGTGGTTGGTCTGATACCACTGTGCGATGGTATTCTTCTGTGGGTTGGTGGCGGTCTTGGTCACAACTGGTGGCCAACAGTTGTAACCAACACCGCCACCGACCCACATAGAATACCATCGCACAGTGGTATCAGACCAACCATAATCAGCCATCACTCAAACCAAACCCTTCGACCTAGAAGAACTTGAAACTGCAATGGGAAAGTTGAAACCCGGAAAAGCAGCAGGGATTGATGACCTACTGGCAGAAATGATACAGCACCTGGGACCTAACTCAAGGCCCTGGCTTGTGGGGATGCTGAACACATGCACAGCACAGAAAACCACCCCTTCTGTCTGGAAAAAGGCCAAAGTGGTTGCAATCCCTAAACCTGGCAAAGACCCATTATCCCCGAAGAGCTACCGACCCATTTCCCTCCTCTGCATCACGTCTTTCTTATACCTGTGGTGTGCGGGCTCCATCCAATACCTACACTAGTTGTGATGCAACAGAATTTGCTGTGACCGTTGTGAATTATGGGTGGTGTGGTCTTTGCCAAGACGGTGGATTGTGGCCCATGCCTTCCTGCTGTTATTTGTCATTTGTCATTATGGTGTTCTCTATATCTTTTCGTCCTGGGCATGACGTTAAACTGTTCCGTTTGAGAGGACCGGTGACCCTCGAATGTAAACAGCCACGAAAGGAAACTGTGTGTGTGAGGTGTTCTCTATCATTTCATTCCAGACTTCACTGTCTATCTCCTGTGTTTTCCATTCATCTTGAGCGTTACACAGTCGTCTGATGTGCGGGGGGAGGTGCCGGCTAGCGCATAAAGGCACGGACGGGACAGGTGTTTTCTTGACCCATCCCGTGATGATGCGACAGGTGTCATTTAGGGCTGTGTCGACCAATTTGGTGTGACGTGATCGGCTCCAGCTTGAGCAGGAATACTCTGCTGTAGAGAAAGACAGGGCCATGGCAGTTGCACGGATTGTTTGTGGGTCTGCGCCCCACTTGGGAGTTCACTAGTTTTCACAGGATGTTATTGTGGGTGTTGACCGTGGCTTTTGTGTTCTCCAGGTGTTTTTTTGAAGAAGAGTGTCCTGTCCAGTGTAACTCCAAGATACATGGGGTGGGTATGGTTGGAGAGTTTGTGACCATCCCAAGTGACGCTCAGTTCTTTTCTTGCGTCTCGGTTCCTCAGGTGGAAGCTGCATAGTTGGGTTTGTGTGTGTCTTTCTTTTTCTGTCTTTCTTTCTTAGGACGGAGATCAAGGTAGACGCCATAGGAAGGCTCAACACTAGCCGATGCCCCTAGAGATCCATCCCAAAGCTTCCCTCAGGGAGCACAGCAAGCCAGCTAGCCAGCAAGCCTGCCCAGTCAGCCAACGCAGCCAGTCAGCTCCGCCAGTCAGCCAGTGTAGAAAGTCAGGCTGCCAAGCCAGAGCATATCAGCCCTTGCAGTCAGCCATTGCAGCCATACCAGCCTTGCTCAGTCAGCTCAGCCAGGCCTCTCTTGGTTCTGTTGCTGCAAGGCAGGGCGGGGCAGACCGGGCCAGGCAGACAGAGAGCCAGGCCTCGAGAGAGGCCTGGCTGAGCTGACTGAGCAAGGCTGGTATGGCTACAATGGTTGACTGCAAGGGCTGATGTGCGCTGGCTTGGCAGCCTGACTTTCTACACTGGCTGACTGGCGGAGCTGGCTGGCTGCGTTGGCTGACTGGGCGGGCTTGCTGGCTAGCTGGCTTGCTGGACTCCCTGAGGGAAGCTTTGGGATGGATCTCTAGGGGCATCGGCTTGTGTTGAGCCTTCCAACGGCGTCTACCTTGATCTTCGTCCTAAGAAAGAAAGACAGAAAAAGAAACACACACACAAACTCAACTATGCAGCTTCCACATGAGGAAGGCAGGCAGGCACGCAGGCAGGCACAAGCTGCCTGCGTGCTTGCTTCGCCCTCCAGTTGCTGCTCCAGTTATTTGTTTTCCCTCAAACCCATCCTCAATGTGTTGGGTGAGGTTGAGCTCTGTCCAGCACAGGACGGGACGGAAACCAGCTTGGTCTTTAGTCAGCTTGGTGTCTATGAGTGGTATGAGGCGTTGGAGTAGCAGCCTCTCTTGTAGGTGATGCAGAGGAGGGAAATGGGTCGGTAGCTCTTTGAGGATGATGGGTCTTTGCCAGGTTTGGGGATTGCAACCACTTTGGCTTTTCTCCAGACAGAAGGGATGGTTTTCTGTGCCATGCATGTGTTCAGCATCCCCACGAGCCAGGTCTTTGCGTTAGGTTCCAGGTGCTGTATAATTTCTGCCAGTATGTCATCAATCCCTGCTGCTTTTCCGGGTTTCAACTTTCCCATTGCAGTTTTGAGTTCTTCTAGGTCGAAGGGTTTGGTTTGAGGGCTGGCTGATTGTGGTTGGTCTGATACCACTGTGCGATGGTATTCTCCTGTGGGTCGTGGCGGTGTTGGTTACGACTGTTGGCCACCAGTTGTGATGCAACAGAGTTCGCTGTGACTGTTGTGAATTATGGGTGGCTCCCTGAGGTCCTTGATCGCCATTGGGTCCAACAGTGGTCATTGAAGCGTGCACACACATGCACACATGCACCTACACACACAGGGGCACATGCGTATGCACACCTGGACCTTTAAATGAACAACAACACAAAAACTAAGGCACTGGTGTCGGACTTCTGGTTTACCGGAACGGGGTTCAACTCCCTGCAGTGCCCTGCTCAATGTGTTGTATTTCATTCATTGGTCCATGGTCTCAGGTCATTGAGCGGCGCGCTATAGTGTGCGATTCTTCATCATTGTTGAGGATTTTTTAAAGGTGAAAATCAAGGAAAAGCAAAAGGCTATAGTCCATGGTCACGGACCGCATACTGGTCAAGGTAATTTATACTGGTGAAGATCATTTACTAGTCTTCTAAAGGTCATTTATACTGGTGAAGATCATTTACTAGTCTTCTAAAGGTCATTTATACTGGTCAAGGTCAATTACTAGTCTCATGAAGGTAATTTATACTGGTCACAGTCATATACTGGTCACGGTCATTTCTACTGGTGAAGGTAATTTATACTGGTCAAGGTAATTTGTACTTGTCAAGGTCATTTATACTGGTCAAGGTCATTTACTAGTCTTATTGAAGGTAATTTATACTGCTCAAGGTCATTGATATTGGTCAAGGTCATTAAGTGGCACGCTATAGTGCGCGATTCTTCATCATTGTTGAGGATTTGAAAAAAGGTTAAATTGCAGAAAAGCGAAAGGCTAAAGTCCATGGTCACGGAGGGCATACTATAGTATGTTGTTTTTCTTTTTTTTGGTGGTGTGCGGGCTCCATCCAATAACTACACCAGTTGTGATGCAATAGAGTTTGCTGTGACCGTTGTGAATTATGGGTGGTGTGGTCTTTGCCAAGACGGTGGATTGTGGCCCATGCCTTCCTGCTGTTATTTGTCATGTTGGTGTTCTCTATATCTTTTCGTCCTGGGCATGACGTTAAACTGTTCCGTTCGAGAGGACCGGCGACCCTCGAATGTAAACAGGTGTTGGGACAGGGTCAGGTGTTGTCTTGATGCATCCTATGATGATGCCACAGGTGTCATTTAGGGCTGTGTCGACCAATTTGGTGTGACGGGATAGGCTTGTAGGTGATGCAGAGGAGGGAAATGGGTCGGTAGCTCTTTGGGGATAATGGGTCTTTGCCAGGTTTAGGGATTGCAACCACTTTGGCCTTTTTCCAGACAGAAGGGATGGTTTTCTGTGCTATGCATGTGTTCAGCATCCCCACAAGCCAGGTCTTTCCGTTAGGTCCCAGGTGCTGTATCATTTCTGCTAGTAGGTCATCAATCCCTGCTGCTTTTCCGGGTTTCAACTTTCCCATTGCAGTTTCACGTTCTTCTAGGTCGAAGGGTTTGGTTTGAAGGCTGGCTGATTGTGGTTGGTCTGATACCACTGTGCGATGGTATTCTCCTGTGGGTTGGTGGCGGTCTTGGTCACAACTGGTGGCCAACAGTTGTAACCAACACCGCCACCGACCCACATAGAATACCATCGCACAGTGGTATCAGACCAACCATAATCAGCCATCACTCAAACCAAACCCTTCGACCTAGAAGAACTTGAAACTGCAATGGGAAAGTTGAAACCCAGAAAAGCAGCAGGGATTGATGACCTACTGGCAGAAATGATACAGCACCTGGGACCTAACTCAAGGCCCTGGCTTGTGGGGATGCTGAACACATGCACAGCACAGAAAACCACCCCTTCTGTCTGGAAAAAGGCCAAAGTGGTTGCAATCCCTAAACCTGGCAAAGACCCATTATCCCCGAAGAGCTACCGACCCATTTCCCTCCTCTGCATCACGTCTTTCTTATACCTGTGGTGTGCGGGCTCCATCCAATACCTACACTAGTTGTGATGCAACAGAATTTGCTGTGACCGTTGTGAATTATGGGTGGTGTGGTCTTTGCCAAGACGGTGGATTGTGGCCCATGCCTTCCTGCTGTTATTTGTCATTTGTCATTATGGTGTTCTCTATATCTTTTCATCCTGGGCATGACGTTAAACTGTTCCGTTTGAGAGGACCGGCGACCCTCGAATGTAAACAGCCACGAAAGGAAACTGTGTGTGTGAGGTGTTCTCTATCATTTCATTCCAGACTTCACTGTCTATCTCCTGTGTTTTCCATTCATCTTGAGCGTTACACAGTCGTCTGATGTGCGGGGGGAGGTGCCGGCTAGCGCATAAAGGCACGGACGGGACAGGTGTTTTCTTGACCCATCCCGTGATGATGCGACAGGTGTCATTTAGGGCTGTGTCGACCAATTTGGTGTGACGTGATCGGCTCCAGCTTGAGCAGGAATACTCTGCTGTAGAGAAAGACAGGGCCATGGCAGTTGCACGGATTGTTTGTGGGTCTGCGCCCCACTTGGGAGTTCACTAGTTTTCACAGGATGTTATTGTGGGTGTTGACCGTGGCTTTTGTGTTCTCCAGGTGTTTTTTTGAAGAAGAGTGTCCTGTCCAGTGTAACTCCAAGATACATGGGGTGGGTATGGTTGGAGAGTTTGTGACCATCCCAAGTGACGCTCAGTTCTTTTATTGCGTCTCGGTTCCTCAGGTGGAAGCTGCATAGTTGGGTTTGTGTGTGTCTTTCTTTTTCTGTCTTTCTTTCTTAGGACGGAGATCAAGGTAGACGCCATAGGAAGGCTCAACACTAGCCGATGCCCCTAGAGATCCATCCCAAAGCTTCCCTCAGGGAGCACAGCAAGCCAGCTAGCCAGCAAGCCTGCCCAGTCAGCCAACGCAGCCAGTCAGCTCCGCCAGTCAGCCAGTGTAGAAAGTCAGGCTGCCAAGCCAGAGCATATCAGCCCTTGCAGTCAGCCATTGCAGCCATACCAGCCTTGCTCAGTCAGCTCAGCCAGGCCTCTCTTGAGGCCTGGCTCTCTGTCTGCCTGGCCCGGTCTGCCCTGCCCTGCCTTGCAGCAACAGAACCAGCCTTTCTGGAAAGCCAGCCAGCTCAGAATGCGAGCTGAGCAAGCCAGTGCAGCAGCAAGCCCAGACTAGGTTACCGCAGCCTTACTGTGCAGCCACAGCCACTCAGTCTAGACCAGCAGGAGCTGGCCAGGCTCCAACCCTTGCAGCGCAGCCGTAGGCCGGATAGTCCCCCTGCCTGCACTTTGTTGCCTTCCTGGCCTGTCTGCCTGCCTAGGCGCCTCGGTCTTCCTGTCTGTCTGCCTTGGCCTGCCAGTCTGAAACTGGTTTAGACTAACTGCGTGCTTGCCAGCTGCGCTGGCTTGCTGAGCTCGTATTCTGAGCTGGCTGGCTTGCCAGCAAGGCTGGTTCTGTTGCTGCAAGGCAGGGCGGGGCAGACCGGGCCAGGCAGACAGAGAGCCAGGCCTCGAGAGAGGCCTGGCTGAGCTGACTGAGCAAGGCTGGTATGGCTACAATGGTTGACTGCAAGGGCTGATGTGCGCTGGCTTGGCAGCCTGACTTTCTACACTGGCTGACTGGCGGAGCTGGCTGGCTGCGTTGGCTGACTGGGCGGGCTTGCTGGCTAGCTGGCTTGCTGGACTCCCTGAGGGAAGCTTTGGGATGGATCTCTAGGGGCATCGGCTTGTGTTGAGCCTTCCAACGGCGTCTACCTTGATCTTCGTCCTAAGAAAGAAAGACAGAAAAAGAAAGACACACACAAACTCAACTACGCAGCTTCCACATGAGGAAGGCAGGCAGGCACGCACGCAGGCAGGCAGGCACAAGCTGCCTGCGTGCTTGCTTCGCCCTCCAGTTGCTGCTCCAGTTATTTGTTTTCCCTCAAACCCATCCTCAATGTGTTGGGTGAGGTTGAGCTCTGTCCAGCACAGGAGCGGCCGGGACGGAAACCAGCTTGGTCTTTAGTCAGTTTGGTGTCTATGAGTGGCATGAGGCGTTGGAGTAGCAGCCTCTCTTGTAGGTGATGCAGAGGAGGGAAATGGGTCGGTAGCTCTTTGGGGATGATGGGTCTTTGCCAGGTTTAGGGATTGCAACCACTTTGGCCGTTCTCCAGACAGAAGGGATGGTTTTCTGTGCCATGCATGTATTCAGCATCCCTACGAGCCAGGTCTTTGCGTTAGGTTCCAGGTGCTGTATAATTTCTGCCAGTATGTCATCAATCCCTGCTGCTTTTCCGGGTTTCAACTTTCCCATTGCAGTTTCGAGTTCTTCTAGGTCGAAGGGTTTGGTTTGAGGGCTGGCTGATTGTGGTTGGTCTGATACCACTGTGCGATGGTATTCTCCTGTGGGTCGGTGGCGGTGTTGGTTACGACTGTTGGCCACCAGTTGTGATGCAACAGAGTTCGCTGTGACCGTTGTGAATTATGGGTGGCTCCCTGAGGTCCTTGATCCCCATGGGGTCCAACAGTGGTCATTGAAGCGTGCACAGACATGCACAAATGCACCTACACACGCACAGGCGCACATGCGTATGCACACCTGGACCTGTAAATGAACAACAACACAAAAACTAAGGCACTGGTGTCGGACTTCTGGTTTACCGGAACGGGGTTCAACTCCCTGCAGTGCCCTGCTCAATGTGTTATATTGACATGGTTCATTGGTCCATGGTCTCAGGTCATTGAGCGGCGCGCTATTGTGTGCGATTCTTCATCATTGTTGAGGATTAAAAAAAAAGGTGAAAATCAAGGAAAAGCGAAAGGCTATAGTCCATGGTCACGGACCGCATACTGGTCAAGGTAATTCATACTGGTGAAGATCATTTACTAGTCTTATGAAGGTCATTTATACTGGTCAAGTTCATTTACTAGTCTCATGAAGGTAATTTATACTGGTCAGTCATATACTGGTCACGGTCATTTATACTGGTCAAGGTAATTTGTACTTGTCAAGGTCATTTATACTGGTCAAGGTCATTTACTAGTCTTATTGAAGGTCATTTATACTGCTCAAGGTTATTGATCAATATCAATGACCTTGATGACCCCAAGGTCATTAAGTGGCATGCTATAGTGCGCGATTCTTCATCATTGTCCACGATTTGAAAAAAGGTTAAATCGCGGAAAAGCGAAAGGCTATAGTCCATAGTCTCGGAGGGCATACAAAAATGTGTGGTGCTATACAGGCCGTTCTGGAAAATTTGGGACAGAGGTTCATCGTTGGCATCCAGGGAGTGTGTGTGCAAAATTTGGCATCGACCGGGTTAATGGTGCTGGAGATTAGCTGTTAACAAACTGACGGACACACACACACACACACACACTCACTCAGAGTGCAAAACATACTCTATCCCCATGGCTTTGGCCTGGTGCCATACCGTTATTAATTATTGCCTACAATGTCAATTGTGAAATTACTTTACCGTTGCAATGCAACATTTACATTTCAACGAATGGACCTCGTAAAACAAAACAAAAACCAAGGCACTGGTTGTGGTACTTCTGGTTTACCGGAATGGGGTTCAACTCCCTGCAGTGCTCTGCTCAATTTGTTGTATTTACATGGTTCATTTTTATTTTCTGCTCATTGTGTTGCCTTTTCATAGATGATAACCCCCAGGTTCTTTAATGTGTTTGCACTCCCTACAGTTAGGTTACCAAGTCTATTTATTTATTATTTCTGTTCACTAGAACTAGAACCAATTACCAAAGTAGGCTTTCTAATGACACAACTCGCCTTTGTTTTTATGTGTAGCAAAAACGTTCTTTTTATTTACGCCAAAGAGTAGAGGCTGGTCTGCATTCATGCGAGCGGGGAAGTTTAGAGTAACATAGCTCTAAATGAAACGCATTAGAGCTATGGACCAGAGCTAGTAGTCATAGCACTTCATGGTATATGCATAGTTTATATAGTTTCATTATAGATATATTAAACAGAGAGGACTGGAGTCAATTGGGTTATATTATGTTTAACACTAATTTGAAGCTGTCAAAATCTGACAGACTTCTGGCGGCCATGGCCACGCCCACCTTTTGGTAACGCCCACTTTCGGCCAAGCCCACAAAAAGGACCCCCCATGTAATTTGCCAGGCAGGCTCCACTCTCAGACAGATATTTGGCTCCGTCTTATGAGCTAATTTAGAATTTCCTGTCTGAGAGCTAGCTAATTTAAGACATCCGGTTGCCTTCAGAATAAAATAAGGTTATTTAATTCGTTAATTAAATAATTGTCAATGCCCCAAGGCACAGCACTTTTTTGAGCGTTGACCTCAGTAGAAGGTCTGCTGCCGTGAATTTTACACCTCTCCCACTTAGCGGAGAGTGGGGTGTGGTACAGGACATCTCCCCGAACGCGTGGGTATACTGCATCTACAAGTAGTACAAGATAAATTGAAACCATTGACACCTACTTCGATGGTTCAGTTGTCATCTATGCCGGGGAATTTAGCAGCTCTCATTCAAGCGTTTTTTCAAAATCCAGGTCACACATTTGATTGCAAAACAATCTGTGGTGTCACTCAACAACTAGTGAATAGCATCTTACTTGGCCTTAGGAATGCACAATGACCCATTAGATTTTATACACAAACTAGTAGTTTGGTTGAGTATGTGTGGTGTCCACACAGTTGTTCAAGCAAAACATACAGACATCTGTACATTCTGTGCCTGGACAGTTGAAAGCAATTAACAGAACAATAACGGAGGACAATTTGGAAGAAGATGATGATGATGTGGTTTTATGCAATGAAAGTCTAAATGACAATATGTGTGAAGCTATACCATTACCAATTCTAACATTTCTACAACAGACATCTGCTATAAAAAAATGTCACACACGGCTTGAAGAAGCAGCAGCGCAGGACTCAACATTTAGACGGAAACTTGAGAAATTCAATCTAGCCAACACATCAGTGTCATTAGTGTCTCAGAAATGTTCTAGGACAGAAGAATGCACCATATTAAACAGCTTTGTAGAATACACACTTCGGTCTCCTTTCCTTGGAGATGACCTGCTTTGCCTGAAAAGTCTTAGTCTGTATAGTTGTACTCAATGTGGTGACAAGGCCTTACCATCTACAAAGAACATGTCACAATTCATAGTGCAGCCACTTGACGTGTCACAAAAAGGCATCTTAGACACTATTGCACAAATATTACCTGCTCAATGTGAAACATGTCAGCAGGAAAAGAGCTTATCAACATATGAAGTAATTAACAGCCCACAGACCTTACTTCTCCTGTTAAGAGCTGGCACAAAAATTCCAAAAACGTTCAATTTATCCTGTCTGTACCACCAAAATGAGTATGCTTTGACCAGTATGTGTGTATTTTTCGACAGGCCACCATATGCGTCATTGTACATCCTTAAAGATCATAAATGGCATATCTGGACAAATGAATCGAATGACACAGCAGGCTATACCTTTGATGCAAAGAACATCCGCTCGACAGCACACAAAGACAGTAGTCACAAGTAGTTTCTATGTCGTGTCATACGAGAAAATAAACAGTCGAGAAATAATCAAGTTTCGTCAGGACAAACAAATGCATAAATGCACAGACAGATGCAATCAACGCACACAAGTGACACCCATTCCAAAGCTAGAGGTAACTCCTTGACCTGACTTAGCTTGCGTAGAGAAAGTGATTTCATGTCAATGCCCCAAGGCACAGCACTTTTTTGAGCGTTGACCCCAGTAGAAGGTCTGCTGCTGTGAATTTTACACCTCTCCCGCTTAGCGGAGAGTGTGGTGTGGTAGAGGACATCTCCCCGAACGCGTGGGTATGTCCAGATAGTTGCCTCGCAGAGGCCTCTTTGTCCAGTGTCCATTCTGGGTCCGGAAACGGTACTTTTTTCAGCGTTGACCACAGTAGAAGGTCTGCTGCTGTGAATTTTACACCTCTCCCGCTTAGCGGAGAGTGGGGTGTGGTACAGGACATCTCCCCGAACGCGTGGGTATGTCCAGATAGTTGCCTCGCGGAGCCGTCTTTTGTCCAGTGTCCATTCTGGGTCCGGAAACGGTACTTTTTGTCAGCCTTGACCCCAGTAGAAGGTCTGCTGCTGTGAATTTTACACCTCTCCCGCTTAGCGGAGAGTGTGGTGTGGTAGAGGACATCTCCCCGAACGTGTGGGTATGTCCAGATAGTTGCCTCGCGGAGGCCTCTTTGTCCAGTGTCCATTCTGGGTCCGGAAACGGTACTTTTTGTCAGCATTGACCCCAGTAGAAGGTCTGCTGCTGTGAATTTTACACCTCTCCCGCTTAGCGGAGAGTGTGGTGTGGTAGAGGACATCTCCCCGAACGTGTGGGTATGTCCAGATAGTTGCCTCGCGGAGGCCTCTTTGTCCAGTGTCCATTCTGGGTCCGGAAACGGTACTTTTTTCAGCGTTGACCACAGTAGAAGGTCTGCTGCTGTGAATTTTACACCTCTCCCGCTTAGCGGAGAGTGGGGTGTGGTACAGGACATCTCCCCGAACGCGTGGGTATGTCCAGATAGTTGCCTCGCGGAGCCGTCTTTTGTCCAGTGTCCATTCTGGGTCCGGTAACGGTACTTTTTGTCAGCCTTGACCCCAGTAGAAGGTCTGCTGCTGTGAATTTTACACCTCTCCCGCTTAGCGGAGAGTGTGGTGTGGTAGAGGACATCTCCCCGAACGCGTGGGTATGTCCAGATAGTTGCCTCGCGGAGGCCTCTTTGTCCAGTGTCCATTCTGGGTCCGGAAACGGTACTTTTTTCAGCGTTGACCCCAGTAGAAGGTCTGCTGCTGTGAATTTTACACCTCTCCCGCTTAGCGGAGAGTGGGGTGTGGTACAGGACATCTCCCCGAACGCGTGGGTATGTCCAGATAGTTGCCTCGCGGAGCCGTCTTTTGTCCAGTGTCCATTCTGGGTCCGGAAACGGTACTTTTTGTCAGCCTTGACCCCAGTAGAAGGTCTGCTGCTGTGAATTTTACACCTCTCCCGCTTAGCGGAGAGTGTGGTGTGGTAGAGGACATCTCCCCGAACGTGTGGGTATGTCCAGATAGTTGCCTCGCGGAGGCCTCTTTGTCCAGTGTCCATTCTGGGTCCGGAAACGGTACTTTTTGTCAGCATTGACCCCAGTAGAAGGTCTGCTGCTGTGAATTTTACACCTCTCCCGCTTAGCGGAGAGTGTGGTGTGGTAGAGGACATCTCCCCGAACGTGTGGGTATGTCCAGATAGTTGCCTCGCGGAGGCCTCTTTGTCCAGTGTCCATTCTGGGTCCGGAAACGGTACTTTTTTCAGCGTTGACCACAGTAGAAGGTCTGCTGCTGTGAATTTTACACCTCTCCCGCTTAGCGGAGAGTGGGGTGTGGTACAGGACATCTCCCCGAACGCGTGGGTATGTCCAGATAGTTGCCTCGCGGAGCCGTCTTTTGTCCAGTGTCCACTTTATAAAGTCCATGCACTCCAGTGAATAGCATTTATCCATTTAGATAACTTTATTATTATTATTATAAGGATTTAATTACTTATTCTTACACAGAAACATAATGTGTGTCTTATAGCATCATATAGCATCATTTAAATGCTTAATTTGTAGTTTTAATGTGCAAATTAAACTTTTTTTCAATACTCTAGAGGGTACTCTTATTTTGAAGAGATCGTCCACCGGAAGTCTTAAATTAGCTCACTAGATTAGCTCACTAGACGCTGCCACTATAAGGTTGCCTACCCTTGATGTACCCTAACCATAATCCTGTGACTGTGAACTGAGTTTTGTCCTCCTTAACTTGCCGTACGGCATCTCTGATTGGTCGGTGCGTGAGAGCATCTGCGTCTCTGATTGGGTGTACGTCAGTGGTGGTAGGGGAGGAGCTGGGAGGAGCTCGCCGTGACCGTGTGTGTCCAGGAACTTCAACAGGTCAGAGTTTTATTTTATCTGTTTGTAATTTTGTATACACTATATTACATTAACGTACCGTTTAATTCATGTGTCCGTTTCCTGTTTAATCTGCCTGTTAAGCTGTAATGGAGACAAGCCATCCATCAGAGATACTTTCTATTTAATGATACATGTGTGATTTATTCATTGTTCTTATGTATATGATATGTGTATGTATGTGGCTGTGCACGGATAGGAACCAGGTGCTGCTTGTTGACTTGAATGAGAGTAGTACAGTCTAGCAACTTGTTTAACACTAGCCTCGGAAACCCAGACGTTTTTATTTCCAGGGAGGGAAAAAAAAGTCTGGGTCCGAGTCCACTTCAATTCGGCATAGAGTAGCGCAAACGTCGATCACTCTCTGCTGATCAGTCTCATGTCACGCAGCTGTGTCTAGATTCTCCCGGCGGATCCGGCCGGGAGCTGCCGATGCCATAGAAAGCATAGGTGGACCCCAGGCTAGTTTAAAACTGACTGCAGCCACCCAGGTTTCATTACCGTTTCTATACCGTTGCTAGCTTTGAAATACACACACACTCTCTCTCTCTCTCTCTCTCTCTCTCTCTTTCTCTCTCTCTCTCTTTCACACACACACACACACACACACACACACACACACACACACACACACACACACACACACACACACACACACACACACACACACATTCTCTCTCTCTCTCTCTCTCTCTCTCTCTCTCTCTCTCTCTCTTGGCATAATGCAAGTCAAGTTGGATCCCCAACTTTGAGATCCAACAATCCCTTATCTTCCTCTCTGCTCCTCTTCACCTCCAGATCCCCCAACACACACACCCACCATGAGCTACCCCCCCGCCAAACGCCCTCGGGGTCTCAACCATGAAGTGACCGCAGCAGCAGCGGTTGTTGACCCATTTGGTGACGATGACGACTTCACCCAGGACGACCTAGACGAGATCGATGTCATTGCCTCGCAGTCGCATCCCGCTCCCCCCGCCAACAACAACAATAGGGTCCAGGCTTCCAGAGACCAGAGGCTGCCATTGGCTGGCACTAAAACCAGTCAGAGCGGAGGGAATGGCAGAGAGAATGCTGGTATGTGTCTGCTATAGAGTCACAGGATACTGTGGTTCTCAAACTTTCTCATGTCAAGGACCCCCAAATCAAAGAAATGCCATGAATAAAAAAACTTGAATTGATACATATTTCTCTTTTGGGTCTTGACCCTCCTGAGACTGTGAGGTCCGGGTTCGATCCCTGGGATCCAGTACCTCCCTGCTTGGCACTTAGCATCAAGGGTTGGATTGGGGTAAGACCCTGCGACATACTAGCGCCTGTCGACTCTCGAGCTAACCACTGCCCTAGGGAATCCCATATATCTAAATGATGGAGCGGTTGCGCAAAGACCCGCCCGGCAGTCGGCAGCACTGTTTAATGTATTTTTTGTTGAATTACTCATGACAAAGTTGTAGAAGTCAACAGTATTTATATCCATAAAATAAGCAAGCATGCTAGCAGAGAATTCTCTAGTTCTTTCTTTCAATCATTTTATTATTATTTATATTTTCACAATCTGATACACAGATATGCCGGCTACTTTCTAATGTTTTGATAATTCGCACGACAGATGTATGCATATGACGGTATAGAGTTTCAAACTAGTGTATTTAAGAAAAAGATGATCAGGTAATATAATTATGAAAATAATAATAATAATAAAATTATTGAAATAAAGAACTAGTGAATTGTTTGCTAGCGTGCTGCTTGTTTATGTTATGGATATACATACATACAACTTTGTCATGAATAATTCAACAAAAAATACTTATAACTCGCACAAATAATCTTTGCGCAACCGCTCCGTCATTTAGATATATGCTAGGGAATCTGATCATCTAGATAGGGTTTAAGTGGTTTATAATGTGTTGTTTTGACAGGGAGCTCAGACAGACAGTTCCTCACCCTGTTGGAGGATCAACACAATGAACTGAAGAGAAAGGTACAAACAACACCCAACACTGTATGAGAGAGACATGCATGTCAGTTGCACTGGTGTGGACGGGCCTTTATTTTCTCTTAGTTAGTCCACCTACTTGGAGAATAAAGTGATGTCCTGTCTTATTGTGGAAACAATAAATATTTTGGGAGGTCTTGTCTGTCTTACTATGTCCATGGTAAAGGTGTGTGTGTGTGTGCGTGCAGCTGAAGGAGGTGGAGGAAGTGATAGTGGTGAAGAATGGAGAGATCCGTGTGTTGAGAGACTCCCTGAAGGGCGTCCAGCAGGAGAAGGACACGCACATCCAGTCCCTGCACCGCCTGGAGACCGACAGACAGACACAGCAGAGCAACAGAGAGGCCGAGCTGGCCAGGAAGGTAAGGAGACGGGCACATGTCTGTCTTCTAATCTAATGCATCCATCTTTAACCGCTTATCAGGAATGGGGGCAACAGTTCCGGCAGAGAGCTCCACACTGCCCTGTCCCGAGCAGCATTATAATCTTCAAGCTCACAACGTGTCACATCGTGGAGGATCATGAACTTGTAGATCTCACTATGAGTGAGATTTTGTCCATTGGTGTACAGCATTTTGAAAATCAATGTTTTAATGTAGTGTTTTATAATGTTTTAGTAACACAGATGGAATAAAGACTTTCTTGTTTGTGTTGTTCAGGTTCAATCCCTGCAGTCTGAGCTTCAGTTTAAAGAAGCAGAAATGATTGAGATGAAAACAAAACTCCATAATAAGACAACAGGATCTCCATTGCAAAGGTTACTACTGCTATTACTATAGTCTTGTGTAGCCAGATGAACGAGATCTCCAACTACTGACATGTCTAAACTAAATTCCCCTTGAAATGCCCGAACAGTGGAGATGCGATGCTAGAGACTAACAGACAGTAACTCGGGACTCCTGGATCGCTGTCCTCCACACCCTCCTGTGTGGAGGACGTTTGAAATGTACCCATTGTGCATACTGTGAATAACATTTTCAATCAATCAACCAAAGTCCACCCTTGTGACATCAAGTGCCGTCCAGGGCCTTTTCCTGCTGTGATTTGAGTGTCCCATGACTCTAACACCGTCCCAGTATGAAGGACCGCCCTTATGCCCTAAAGTCTTTGCATTGGTTCTGCCGCTGCGATGATGTTCTACAGTTTGCACTCAATTGTAGGCCATTCATTACATTTAGATGTGTCAGTAGGTGGAAATCTCTGATTATCTGTCTACGCAAAACTACTGCTGCTACTGTAATTACTAGTACTCTTTTAAGTAGATAAGAACTGTCTTTGCTCTCTCTTCCTCCCAAGTCCCAGAATGCACAGTGCCATTGCCCAGGTGCACCCTGGGAACAGCGGTGGCTCCAGCTCTGCCTCTCCAACAGGAAGAGCCTTCATCACTAAGGAGACGTTTGGAGCTCAGCTGCCCTCCAGAAGCACACCTCGCAAACCCCCCAAAACACACCAGGGTAGGACCCCCAAACTGATACTGTATGTACTTAGCTGCCCTCCAGAAGCACACCTTGCAAACCCCCCAAAACACACCAGGGTAGGATCCCCAAACTGATACTGTATGTATTTGCCCGTGGAGTGGACCCCCATCTGAAAAAAGGTTTTGTGCCATGGATGGAAACCCCAAGAAGAGAAGATTTATGTTATCTTATCACAAATTTTTTCAATATTTTCTTGTACATGTTCTATGTAGATTGTAGATCTTCATAGGCAAAAATAACCTGCATTACAATGTATCTAGTGTGTAGTAGTTATTATTTAGTTATTATTTATTCCGGAATAGGGATGGGTCCAATTAATCGTTAATAGCAACCGAAATCGATTATTAAAATGAATAATAGATAATCGTTTTTTTGTTTTTTAATGAGAATCTGTTGGAAAGGCAATATTGTCATCGAAACAGGACAGGGCTGTAGGCCTACCAAAGTGTGCCTGGGATGTGTCTGTGTAGCTGCATGACTAAGAGGAGGGTGAGTGACTGAGTGCATGTGTGACTCCAATCAAGATACAGGTTTGGAGGATTTAGCCGTTGTTGGGAATTCACCTAATCAGGCCGGAGTTGCTACGGTGATCAATTGGCTCAACACTGGTCCAGGGACCACCAGTGGTCCTTGAGGGGGTTCCAGGTGGTCCTCATCCAAAAGATGGAGTTAGTAACCAAATGGACCCTTATTAACTCAAGAGTTAAAATTATTGTTGATCGTGTGTGTGTGTGTGTGTGTGTGTGTGCGCGTGTGTGCGTACGTTCCAGCAGACAGACTGAGTTCCACTTCCAGTATTAAATCCGGTGACGGACCGGAAGTTCATCCTGACCCCTTCCTGACCTCCACCAGGCCACTTCACCTCCAACACAAAGGTCAATACAAGTTCTGCTACTATTTACTGTTATTTTTTATATTTATATTTATTTGGCCAGAATGAAATGATGTATGATGATAAGAGCGCCCCTCACTTCACATGGGTGTGATTTTAAATTTATATCTTTTTGGATCCTTTTTGCCTTTATTGACAGATTACAGTTGTTTGACAGGAAAGGGGAACAGAGATGGGGGGGGGAACACACGCAGCAAAGTTCGTCCGTATCGCAACGCGCTGTCAGGCTGGATTACCTAGGTGCCTGGACCGCTTGCTGGCCCAGGCCTGTATATTTTAATTTGATTGTATATGTTTGTTTCTTTGAATAGGTTCTGTGTTGCTGAGTCTGTTACTGCAGCAGTCCCCTGGGCTGTGTCACCTGTTGTCTATCAGCCCTGCCTCTCTCAACACGCACCTACTGCACCTTAACACGTATGTACTGCACCTTATTCCAGTGGTTCTCAACCTTTTCAGGCCACAACCCCAATATTTAAAAGAAGTATAAATGTAGTTCTTGTATTACAGGACCATCGTCTCTAGTAGCAGACCTGAGGTCAGATGTATACATGTTGTTCTTGTATTACAGGTCCATGGTCTCTAGCAGCAGACCTGGTGTCAGCCGTCTGTGTCAGCTGGCTGTCACTGGTCTTCATATGATGAACCAGATACACACCACACAACCACACAGGTAAGGTCTTTATTACACACTTTAACACTCCAATCACCCAAGACGAAGTTTTATCCAAAAGACGAAGATTATTGATGTAACAACCGATCGCATCGCTCCACAGCCTAGGAGCGCCTGTTGTGCAATGCTCGATGTTGTGTAACAGTGGGACGTCATCGAAAATCCGGTCCGTCGGTAAAAGTGCTCCGCTGCTATAAATCGCTGGATTATTTAATGGATTAAATAACCCTGGGCAATCGGAGTGTTAACTGTGTGTGTGTGTGTGTGTGTGTGTGTGTGTGCGCTTGTTTGAATGATTGAAAATGTTATTAAAGGAGCTATAACATAAAATTTAACTTTTTCCATTTCTTTTGTGTTTTTGGGGCTGTTTTCTATCCCCACAAATAACAATCAGAACAATCAGGCTTTCATATCATATAGGTGCTTTAATGGAAATTGCTCTCAGGAACAGCTCAACTGATTTTGGTCTCATCGTGATGTCATCAATGTCACCCTACTTTGTATAATTCCTCCTTCTTCAGACTTGGAATTTGCATTTCCACTTTGTTTACAATGTCCACCATTGTTGATTTTCCAAACTGGCATGGAATGGAAACAAGCCTGGTTTTATCTAGCATCAGTATTATAATGACTAAAATATTAAATAATCTGCATATCAGCACCCTTTTTTACAGGGGCCAGTTTTGAATTGCAGCCACCCGTAAATGCCCTTTGAGAACGGTTTTGAAGGACATTAGAGATTCACATTTCTTAACTGTTGGTAGGGCATTCCACATTTTAGTGGCATAGGAGCGAAATTAATTTTACCCCTTATTTGAGCCGAATCTGGGTTGAAAGTGGTTTGTTGAACTCCCTCTTCTGTTGTGATCGGTGACATTTAGGAAGTATTTTGACAGGTACATGGGTATCTTAGTGGTGTAGCGAATCTTGAAGACCAGGCCCATTGCAAGTTGCTGTACTCCGTCTCCTAGCCCTAAGCCATTCCAACCTATCAAAATGAGCAGGGGTGAGGTGGGTTCTGGGAGTAAGCCCAAGTAGTAGCCTGACCAGTTTGTTTTGGGATGTCTGGAGCCTTGTTTTTAAGGCCTTTGAGTTGCTGTGGGATCATGAGGTGTGTGTGTGTGTGTGTGTGTGTGTGTGTGTGTGTGTGTGTGTGTGTGTGTGTGTGTGTGTGTGTGTGTGTGTGTGTGTGTGTGTGTGTGTGTGTGTGTGTGTGTGTGTGTGTGTGTGTGTGTGTGTGTGTGTGTGTGTGTGTGTGTGTATCATCTATCCGGCTTTTACAGTGTGATTACAATGCTTGCATTTCGTCCTACGTTTTCTTTTCAAATTAAAATTTCAGTTTCAGTTCACCTTGCTCTTTGTGGTGTAGTTTTGGGAATTTGTTGCCCTCTGGTGGCTGTTTTTGGTCATTTTCAGCCTTGTATTCACTTCCTATTGTCTTTACAGTCACGCAAATGTACGAAATGTATATAAGTAAATTAAAAGTAAAGTAAATTAAAGTAAATATTTGAAACGGAAATGCCAGCTTCCTTGCTCGGATTTTGTGAGGTGTAGTTCCAGACTATATAGTGGAGATTGCGGAATAGTTGTCTGGCTCTGGCTAGTGTGCAAGACTAGTGTGTACCGTATCTAAACCCAGTCTCCTGTCTTGTTCATTGCTTAGTCTTTGGAGGTTCACTGCTTGTTTGAGCCAAAACTGCCTTGGACTCTAGTTCCATTCTGTGGCTGTGCTTTTTCCTCCGGATCACTTGGATTTGTGTTTTTCTGTCTTGTTTTTCTGTGCTTAAAGTCTGAGCATTTACGTCATCAGCGGCCCATACCCCAGGCGGGGTTGCCGAAAGGGCCTTTCTTTGTGGAGTTTGCACGTTCTCCCAGGGTAGGTACCCTCACAAAAAAAGCATGCAGTAATCCTGGTCTCTATACTGCCTCCCCCTGGTCAGCCGGGGCACCTGAAGGAGGGAAAATATACTGGCTGGAATAAAGTGTTACTTCCATGTGCTACAACCTACTGGGGAAACCACCCCCTGTCAGGTGATAAGAAGCGGCATGTTCACTCCTCATGCACTGAAGGAAGCATGAGCTCAGTTCAGGGCTCTCCCCAGGATTACAGCTTAGGCCATGGGTTTTCAACAGGTGGTCCGTGGACCACTGGTGGTCCGTGAAGGTATTGCATGTGGTCCCTGACCATGCATTTAGTAATGTAGGAAAGTGAAGATTTGTATTTTAATTTATTGTATTGACCACAAGTTGAGAAACAATGCAGTAAATGATGATGACGTGTCGAGTTAGAATCTCAAGGGAAACTGTACCGGTTTGCCTGGTTGAGTCACCATTATAAAGAAATGTGCCCATATTTAATCGCATCTGTCTGCTCGCTCATACATACAGTGAGTTACAATGAACAGCAACAGGAGTTTAATATGGAAGGTTAATTTCCCCCCCACACCACACCCATATCCCCCCTCCCAACACAAAGTGGTCCCCAGGTAGATTCTCAGTCAGGGTGGTGGTCCCTGGTTCATAAGCAGTTGAAAACCCCTGGCTTAGGCCATGGGTTTTCAACAGGTGGTCCGTGGCTCACTGGTGGTCCGTGAAGGTATTGCATGTGGTCCCTGACCATGCATTTAGTAATGTAGGAAAGTGAAGATTTGTATTTAATTTAATTTATTGTATTGACCACAAGTTGAGAAACAATGCAGTAAATAAAATGACGTGGTGACATTCGATGACGCTCGATCGATGTCAGTTACTGGGAAGTCGGACGTCAAGAACTTCCACAGAAAAGGGAGGTAGAATCTCAAGGGAAACTGTACCGGTTTGCCTGGTTGAGTCACCATTATAAGGAAATGTACCCATAATCAATTGCATGCGTGTGCTCGCTCATACATAGAGTAAGTTACAATGAACAGCAACATGATTTTAATATGGAAGGTTAATTTTCCCCCCACACCACGCCCATATCCCCCCTCCCAACACAACAGTGGTCCCCAGGTTGATTCTAACTCAGGGTGGTGGTCCCTGGTTCATAATCAGTTGAAAACCCCTGGCTTAGGCAATTCGCACCGGGTGAAAAATGAGTTACAAAATCGTGAGATGGATGGATAACAGCGCTGCACGAAGTGACGGACTGAGGTCCCCTGAGGTCATTGTAAAGTGTGTGTTTTCAGGTTGTGTCCTGGTGCCATTCATCTCCTGCCTCTGTTGGACTTCCATCTGTCAGTGTTCTGCCAGGCTCTGGACTCTCCAACCAACACCACCAGCACCACCAAAAGCTCTGCTCCCAGGACCAGGTAGGGCCTCACTGTCCTCACACTGTCTCAGCTGTCCTCCTGTCTCTCTCCTACATCGTCTGTCTCTCAGCTCTCACTGTATTGTCTCTCCTACCCGGTCACTCTCTCAGCTGTCCAAATGTCTTGTCTCTCCTACCCGGTCACTCTCTCAGCTGTCCAACTGTATTGTCTCTCGTACCCGGTCTCTCTCTCTCAGCTGTCCAAATGTCTTCTCTCTCCTACCCGGTCACTCTCTCAGCTGTCCAACTGTATTGTCTCTCGTACCTGGTCTCTCTCTCAGCCGTCCAACTGTCTTCTCTCTCCTACCCGGTCACTCTCTCAGCCGTCCAACTGTATTGTCTCTCCTACCCGGTCTCTCTCTCTCTCAGCTGTCCAACTGTATTGTCTCTCGTACCCGGTCACTCTCTCAGCCGTCCAGGCCCAGGGGTCAGTGTGGGTGTTGGCTACTCGTCGCTGGACGCCCCCTGTGGACTGGAGGACCATGGAGGAGTTGGACTGGAGGAGAACAGCCTGGCTGCCCTCCGGGTGCTCCACGTGCTGCTGTCTTATAGCGACGAGGTGATGATGACAGCATGAGCATCCTTCCTCACTGATGTTACTACTACTACCGCTGAAGATTTCGGTTAAAAAAATGACAAAATCTTCCAATAATTAAAAAGAAAAATCACACCCGTGTGAACTGAGTGGTGTAACAAACACACAAAGTCACTTGTTGGAGCGCTTAGCACCGCTCAAAAAAATAAATGTTCAAAAATAGCAGATATACAAGCTCACAGTGCCGCATGAAGTGACGTGCTGTGAGCTTGTATATCTGCATTTGTTTAATAGCCAACGTTATTAAAATATGGACTAAGTGGTACAGTGACAAGGTGATAATGACAACATAAATGGTAAATGGTGCATTTATATAGCACCTTTATCCAAGGCGCTTTACATAGATTGTGTATTACATTCACCCATTCAGACACAGTCATACACATGCGGAAACCATGCAAGGCACCAACCAGCACATCAGGAGCAATTTGGGGGTTCAGTGTCTTGCTTATCAACATGATCATCCTTCCTTCCTACCCTTACTACTACTCTAACCTGCACAGTTACTGTGTGCTGTTGCTCTTATTCACAGTAAGTTGTTTGATAGAGTATACAGTATATGAGGTGTGATAAACATGCTGCTAAGCTTTGTCCTTCACCCTTTGTCCCCAGGTGGTAGAGGCGGTCCTTACAGAGTCCAAACAGGAAGAACAAACTGACCACCACACGGTAACATCATCTTTAAGATCCTTTTCTTTTAGTACAGTGCAAGGATAATTCGTTGCTGTCCGGAAGAAACCCTAACTCCATTTTTGAGGCATTTTGGCATAAATCAATGATATTAAACTCCCTTCACGTCTGTGTGTTGGTTAAAACAAATATTGAACCATTGGAAAGTATTAAATCATTTTGTGCTTTTCACGAGAGATCTTGTGGAAGGTCACCTTAGCTAGATTTGATTTAAAAAACAATATATATTTAGTATAACATATTTACATACCAACACTGAAATTCAGGGATGCGGTGGATGAAAAAGTTATTTAGAGGGGTGCCCTGTGCCAAACCACTGGTCAATGGCATATGCTATGGCACAGAGCAGTATACTGTCATTTCCTTATTATATGTAACAGAACTACAAAATTAGCTAAGGGTTTCATCTGCCTTCAATCATGACAAAGAAAACTATGCCATGAACGTTTGTTTTTCTGACCTTCAGGCTACCATGTCGACAGACAGAAAAACTACAACCCTTCCGGCTGTAGGACTACAATCCCAGCATACTTTGCTGCAGTACGTGTTGAGGCTGTGTAACACAGGCTGCTGTCGTCCAAGACAAGTTGTGGTCCAGACCGCTGTCAAAACGCTCTGTGTTCTGACAGAACGCACTCCACACACACAATCAGACAGGTATGCACACACACACACACACACACACACACACACACACACACACACACACACACACACACACACACACACACACACACATTCTACATGCCTGCAGTAGTAATCACTCTATATTCCCATAATAATCATTGCTATATACACATATCTATATATATATATATATATACTTTTTTTCCCCCTTTGTTTTAGTTGTTAGTATCTTATATGTACACTGTCTTGTATGTTTAAGTATGTCATGTTGTCCTTGATACAAAAATTAATGATCATTTCTATTATAGTGTTTGATCAGTAACACGGGTGACGGGTCTCCCTGTCTATTCAGCTCCTTAATAAACAGAAAATACATTTATAGGTTGGGATTACCAATTTCATCCAATCAGGACAGAGAATGATCGGTGTGGGGTTGTTTATGAACAAACCACAGAGCAATTATTTTCTTTGTTTACGAAGAAATGTTATTGTTTTAACCATAAAATATGACTTACCCTAACGGCATTTGATATCACTCTCTCGTGTGTGTGTGTGTGTGTGTGTGTGCTGTAGGTTGCAGTGTGTGTTGTCCAGTGGTGTGTTGTTAGTGTGCGTGTCAGAAGACAGTTCTGTGCAGACGGTGTCGGGGTGTGTGTGTGTTCTGAGGTGTGTAGCCCAGCATGAACAGCTGGCTCTACAGCTGTGCTCTCAGCATGGTCAGTACACCCACTGCTTATTCTTCTACTACTTGTATTCATTCTACTTTAGTCCTACTACTACTAATTCTACTACTAAGCCTTAGTTATACTTCGTCGCTGATGGGCAGACATTTCTTATCTTTGTGTTTTTCTTAGTAAATGTGTGCCCTACTTGATCATACTACAGTGTCACACAAGAGCTCCAATAGTAGCTTGAAGCTTGTTTCAAGCTTTTTTCCAACAGAGAGCTCCAGACTTCATCCTGGGGGAACAGTTCCAACAGAGAGCTCCAGACTTCATCCTGGGGGAACAGTTCCAACAGAGAGCTCCAGACTTCATCCTGGGGGAACAGTTCCAACAGAGAGCTCCAGAGTCCAGACTTCATCCTGGGGGAACAGTTCCAACAGAGAGCTCCAGACTTCATCCTTGGGGAACAGTTCCAACAGAGAGCTCCAGACTTCATCCTGGGGGAACAGTTCCAACAGAGAGCTCCAGACTTCATCCTGGGGGAACAGTTCCAACAGAGAGCTCCAGACTTCATCCTGGAGGAACAGTTCCAACAGAGAGCTCCAGACTTCATCCTGGGGGATCCCGAGGTGTTCCAAGGCCAGTTTGGAGATATAATCCCACCATCTGGTCCTTGGTCTGCCCGTGGGGCCCCTTCCAGTGGGACGTGCAGTGAGGACCTCCCTAGGGAGACGCTCGAGCGGCATCCTTACTAGATGCCCGGACCACCTAAGCAATGTTGACAATGTTGGCATGGTGTTCACAAAAATGTCTTGTGTGTGTGTGTGTGTGTGTGTTTGTTTGTGTGTGTGTGTGTGTGTGTGTGTGTGTGTGTGTGTGTGTGTTTGACAGATCCCTGTTTGTTTCTCAACTTATTTGACTACATCAGAACCCGACCAGACAAATGCAGCACTTACACACAATGGACCGAACTGGACCTGCAGGTAACACACACACACACACACACACACGCACACACACATGCATGCAACCCCAAGTTGGGCTCGGCCAAGGAGGACGTGAGGTGTAACACAATTTAAATGCTGGGGGGAAACATGAGTCGAGTTTATTTTAATGTTCAATCAATTGTGTTGCATTTTTTGTATTGATAATGATTATATTGTTTCAGGTGATCAGACTGATCAATACACTGTTGACTCACACCACACACACACAGCCTGTGTTTAAACCCACCTGTCTGTGTTACACCAAGGTAAGACGCACGCACAAACAGCTAGCACATAACATTCCAGCTGCCAGCATTGATCCAATTATAGATCTCTCTCTGGCTGCGTTCGAATTGCTAGGGTTGTTCCCTACCCCCTACTCCCCATACGGGGATCCAGACTCTAGTGGACTCTATAGTGATGATTTCAGACAATACTCCCTGTATGGGGAGCACCAACGTCGATATCGGTAGAGGGCGCTCATGGGCGGGTTCATGTACTTTTTATTTGCATTGTAATCCCCATAGGGTTTTTTCAGATCGCCTCATAAAGAACTGTTTGAAAAATAAACAAATCATCCCGGCCGCTTCACTCATTTGGATATGAAGAATCAACTAACTACAAGAAACCAGTTAAATTATTTTTAAATTCATGGATGAATAAAGAAAAAATAGGTTAATGAAAATATGTTTGCAGGCATTTAGGCCTATATGTCCATGATGAAAAGGTTATTCTTTTAAAATAACATAGGCCTATGATTATTATCAATAAATTCATATTATCTCCGTTATCCAGCAATATGAAAACAGTGCACCACCTTGACAATATGAAAATATCAGCAGCATGATTAACCACATGAACCCCCGCTAATCCTGGGGGGGGGGTACGGCAAAAATAGCCGATCTATACGCGTGTTGTGAGCTGAGCTTGCAGATCGGGTACTTTTGGTAAAGAATGACCAAAAGTAGCCGATCTACAAGCTCTGCTCACAATACGGACGTTTGGTGTTAACAGAAACAGCAGTCCAATAAATTACTATCTATAGACTATAGGCCGCCACCTAATGACGTTTTAATGTATTTATCGCAATTTAATGAAATAATGTTATAGATAACATATATTTTTTGAATATTGAATGAATATTAATAAAACGGACACAATGAATGTGTCTCACATGCATGTATTTAGTCTACGTTTTAACGTTTTTGATAAAGAATCTCGCAAATATATTCTACAGCAAGCAACTGATTCCTCTCCTAACGTCATGCGCTGGGCCTGGGTGATACAATGAATCAGATTAGTAATACTATTGCAAATTAATTGTTTTAATATAAATAAAATAAAACAATTGCAAATAAATGCACAGATCATTTGTCTCGAGATCTGTAGCTTCGAGATCCGCCAGGGAAGAAAAGAGAGGGGGAAACGAACGTTTAAAAAGTACATTTGTGTTGATTTCTTTCGCTGGCTCAACTTCTGCCTCTTCTGAGTTGCATGCATGCAGAAGCAGCGCACGTGCGCAAACGCATGCATGTGCTTCGCTGTGTTTTTGTAGTGACCATCGGATGGTTCCTACAATTCCCGGTGCATTGTGGGATACTTCAGTCGACTACATTAGGGTGCAAAAATGCTCACTACACATTCGGACACTATAACAAAATGGTGGAACCCAAAGTAGTGCACTATATATGGGGCATAGGGAATGATTTGAACGCAGCCTCTGTCTCCAGAATAAGAGTCTAAATGAATGTCCCTCTCCAGGTGGTTCAGATTGTAGTAATCGTTCTTCACCGTCAGTGGTTGGAGATCAGAGATGCAGAGATGCCCCCCCAACACACATACACATCAGGTAACACACACACACATATACATTCAGATGTTCATTCTACATTTTCTGTTTAGCAATTACTTAGCATAATCATAATAATTTTCCTGTTACATACATTGTCAAGAAATAGCAGATCTACTAACTTAAAACACGTTGCATTACGTCACGATCAGCGCCACCAACGGGTGGATTTTTGCAAAACACATTTTTGGAACAAAATTCCTCAAATCATCCAATTGCCATCCAAGGCGTAAGAAGAAATTGCACCCTTTTCATATTGGCTTATTATAGCACCACGAGGAGGCCACAACCTGACCTGCCCTGGTGGAGACCTGTGCCCCGAGGGGCACTATTTCTAGTTACTTTTGTGGTAATTTATTAGTCCCTGTAAAACTTTGTTATCGTGAATTGAAGGCTGGCAGTGGCTCAGGGGTAGAGCGGCCGATTGGGAACCTGAGTTAGTATCGAAGCGTCCTTGAGCAAGACACTGAATCCCTAATTGCTGCCGATGAGCTATGCAAGGCACCATCCTGGTGCCTTGCATGGTTTCCTCTGCCATCGATGTATGAATGTTTTGTGAATGGGTGAATGTAATGCACAATCTATGCAAAGCGCCTTGGATGAAAGCGCTATATACCATTTACCATTAATAGCCCTAGTTCTGTTGCTGTTCTCCAGGACAGAGGGAGCGCTGGCAGCCCGTTGCCCAGGCACGGGGCTCTTCTCCTGGGGTGAACCTGCTGCGGGAGTCCCTGGTTCTGCTCCACTGGCTGCTGCTCAACCACGGTGGCTTCTCTGAGAGCGTCCGAGCCATGCTGCACATGTACGACCAGGTCATCCCTGCTCTACGAGACACCCTGAAGACTCTGCCTGACCTGACCTACACCGAGGGTATGCACACACACACACACACAGATTAACACTATATACTGTATATTTATATACCCCAAATGCACATACAACATTAGAACCTACAATATGACTCTATTATTATTTTAGTTTCATTTTCAAGTCAACTAGGATTCTTCCTGGTCATAGCTACTTCTATTTCCAGTACAATCCCAAAATATAATTAAAGTAGTACAAAGAAAAAAAATGCACGCCCGCTTTGAGAGAAAATGGTGGCTAAGTGCCGGCTTGACACATCGTCAAGCCTGTATTGACGGTCGGTGCGTAACAAGTATCAGTCTCGTCGACTTTTGCATCTGTTGTTGTTGCATATGGGATATGGAACATATCATTTTACGAAGCAATAGTTTAACTGCTACTTGGAGAGTTGGATTTTAGCTGTGGCATGTGGACCGCATGCGTTTTGTTTTCGAAAGAAAAAAATAACTACAAAAACAAAACAAATGGTGATTTATGAACAGAACTGAGTGACTATGGATTGCCAACGTAAAATGGCTCAGAAACCAATCTCTGATTGATTTGGTCGGCCAAAGTACAGAAAATAACAAGTGTAGTAGTAGTGATGTTGATGAGGCAACCGGTATTAGCATTGCTTTACTCTTCTGTGCCAACTGCTGCTGCTAATATTATACTGTATTTTATACAGTATGTACTGTTATACTGTATTCTCAGTTGAGCCGCTGGACCAACTGAACTGCAAATGTTATATATGTATTGTGTTCTTAGGCCAGCCTGGGCCACCGTGCAAACCGCTGCTGCAAATGGTGTGTTCCTAGCCCAAACATTTAAACTCTCGTAGAGGTTTTTTTTCCGATTCTAACGAATCTCTCTACGAGAGTCTAAACGAGCTACACCCAAATATGGTCGCGCAGAGCAACGTTTATGCCTCAAAATCACTCTTACCTTGTACAAATGCAAAATCTAAGCTGCTTTTTCGTTTGCCCCACTTGTCCGGTGGGTGTGCGTCAAACAATTACACACCGTAGGACCGTAGTTTTCAATAAAAAAGGTATTTTAATCCACTCTGTCCATACTCTGTCTCGGAATCTGGCGGCCATCTTGGTTTTCTCTCCATTGTAAATGCGCAACAGAACCCTGCCCGCTAGGGGCGCGGCCGATGTTCTGTTGCGCATTTACAATGGAGGTGTTCCTAGTATTGTGTTCACCAAAAAATAGCAAAAGTAGCAGATCTACAAGATCAAAATGCGTTTCTTCACACCGTGTTTCGAGCTTGTGGTTCTGTTTCCTGTTCCAAATAGCAACTGGAAACTAATGCTATTGGCTGGAAGGCCATCGAGGGCGGTTCTTCACTCCACCCTGCTCTGACAATAATTTACAAAAAAAAGAAGAAAAAATGCATATCATGATAGTTGATATAGAACTGCCTCCAAAATAATCTCAGAAAGGTTTTTTAAATATGAACAATTTAAAATTGTGCATTGTATTTCACTTCTCCACTACTTTCAGCATTAATATTCTACTTCCTGTTTCCTGTCAGAGCTGGCCCTGGAGGAAGTCTGTCGGCCCGAGTCGGACTTCACAGACGCCATGGATACTGACTGCTGATTGGCCGAGCTGCCGCCATCGCTTTATCAGGTTGTCCAATCTGACGACCGTAATATCATGACGGAACACTGCGATCACTATTGGTTATTGATTATGACCTGACTGCCGTTTCTACTGGACGCTGAACATGTTTTAATGTTGTTAGATTAAAAGGAATTTCTTCCTGAACTCTGTTGGGGTTTTCTATTATTAAAGTAGAGTTAAGTGAACTCTTCTGCTGGGGTTTTCTATTCTTAGAGTAGAGTTAAGTGGCTTCAGGTTTAAACTGCTCCTGGTTGCCTGTATTACATAATACCTTTCACACCAAGCATGCATATATAATATTGTCTGTTGGGTGGAAACCTCACATGTCCAACACTGTTACTTTTAAGGATTCAAGTTCCGAAAGTAGCAGATCCACAAGCTCAAAACGGGTCGCTTTGAGCCACGTTTCGAGCTTGTTCAATTTAATTTGACTCGGTTCCACAGATAAATATTGTGAAAATAGAAGATATAAGTTCTGAGCTTTTGGCCAATGTTTGACCAGTTTTTATAGTATAGTTTGTTGATTACTTTTGATTCAGTAATGTAAAAGATACATTACTGAATCAAAAGTGTTAAAAAGGTCTTTAAATTGTCATCTGGGATTCTGGGGACCCCCCCATAAAATCATGTTGGGACCACCCTGGGGGTCCCTACCTACAGGTTGAACCACTGACTAAAGGCCTATTCATAGTCTGGATTTTCGGTGGTGAGGGGACCACCGGAGCTGAAATAACGTTGAGCGGTGGTGAGTAAAAACAGAGAGAAGGGCTGGAGCGGTGGTTTGCTCTTCACTGCGGCTCGTAACGTCATGTTGTAGTTTGGTGGTCACCCCACCCCACCACCGAAAATCCAGACTATGTATGAGCCTTTAAGAGTCATGGCCAAAATAGTGATGCCAGCTTTGAGTGGTTATTGAATGTATTGATCTAAAATCTGATTTATCTGCAAAAAAGCATTAAAAGGTGGAGATCATAATAACTGAATTTGAGAACACTAGGGGGTGGCATTGAGCTATATAAGAACGCCTGGGATGTTCACGCTTCACAGTGGTTACCCCTGACAACCAACTGGCCAATCGCAGCAGGGCACGGTTCCTTTGGATTAACGTTGTTGTAGTACACACTGCACAGTGGCTGCCTACTCTGGCTGCCACTACAACCGACTGGCCAATCACAACAGGCCTTTGCTGGAGAGTGGGGATGGTGAAAGATGGGCGCCGTGAGGAGCATCACAGTTGAGCACTGCCCCGTCAATGGAGAGGACACATTCACACATGGAGACGTGGTGTCAGGACACGTCACGGTGACACTGGATAAACAATGTCACATACGCCAGCTGTTTGTCAAGTTCAAAGGCAAAGCTGAGGTGCAGTGGTCAGAGAGACGCGCGTCTTATGAGGCAAAAGTGAAATACTTCAGTATCAAGTGCTTCTTTATAATTCCAGAAGAAAACACACAAGGTAAGTGCTTGAGTGCTTTAAAAAAAGGTTAATTATTAATGTTTTTGACAAGTTTGGTCTTTTATTAGATTTACAAACGATGATGCGCATGAAATGTCCCTGGTGCTTTAAATAAAGCCAGCTGTTACCTCACGTGGGACAAAAGGGGGGGGAGGGGGCCTAAAGCCTACGAAAACAATGAGTGTACAACACTGTTGTTTTAAATGTGCTCTATAAATAAAGTGGGTTGGATATGCTATCATATTGGTCACCATATTTGGAAATGAGAGTAGCCCATGTATACACCTCACACTGCAACACACACCACTTGCAGACATAAGTAAAGTAGAACGGTGTGGTTAAAAATAAATAAGAAAATGGCTAATAACATGGCTCAGCCAAGGTCTGGTCTGCATACATGCCATATAACCACTGAGCATTGAGCAAGCTTCAGACATAATAG
The DNA here is from genome assembly GCF_964188405.1 of Protomyctophum parallelum. Lineage (NCBI taxonomy): Eukaryota > Metazoa > Chordata > Actinopteri > Myctophiformes > Myctophidae > Protomyctophum > Protomyctophum parallelum. The sequence continues at coordinate 11,410,230 of NC_139703.1, read as the reverse complement.
CCTATTTATTTTCTGATGGCAACTTTCACTTTTGCTGATTTTGTAAATGACTAACTACTTAAGCCTACTTTATACTTCGTTGTACAACACATCACACAAAAATACAGAAAAACACAATCTACAAGTGAAAAATCCACCAAATTATTATTTTGATGAATTGTTGCAACCCTACCCCTGTTTGTAGGGGAGGCCATGTGTCACAGTTATTGAAATGTTGTGTCTTTGTTTCCAGTGTTCCTGAATCATAATTCCTAGTTTCATCATGCATGCCAGCCTCTTGGTACTCTGTAACCTGGTAACCGTCTCTGGGTCTCAGCACTTGGGTCCTCTTACCCCGTTAATCCTCATCACACATGTTAGAAATGTTTAAACGTATAATACCACATTGTACCGTAGATCAGTGATTCTCAAACATATTCATGTCAATGACTGCTATTTACATTTGTAGTTTAAACAAAAATAATCAAATGTTTGTTCTTTCTTTCTTTCGCTATTCAACCCAACTTTATTCTAATCCGTAACATTTTGGCCTACTTGTCTCACTTCTTGTGAAAATATATTTTCAAGTATTAATTGCGTTGCTTCTTTTTCTTCAGAAGCAGATTTTCAGACACTATTGAATGATGAGTATGGGAGACCATGTAAGTGGTTTGTGATTATATTTTATTTTAATCTTTATTGTTCGTGAGTGTATGGCCCCTTATTAATGTATTTCTTGTTCTAGAGTGGATCTTCACATACAGCCTATTGGTTTATTAAAGGACCACTTCACCACTTTTCAACCTATCGTCATATAGGTCCTCACTAATAATCTTGAAAAAATGGCGCATTTCTTTTCTACTCGGTCTGTGTCTCATAGGAGGGCTGTGGGCAGTTCAGAAACCGTCTTCCAGTGACATCATCGATGGGGAATACAAGCTACTAAAAATGGCAGGCTTTCTAGTCCTGAAAAGTTGCAATGCGAAAATACAAGCCATCATTCTCACAATGTTTAAAAAATAATATGCATAATGATGTCACTGGAAGACGGTTTCTAAACTGCCCACAGCCCTCCTATGAGACACAAAAAAATCGTGCCATTTTATCATGATTATTAGTGAGGACCTATTATATGAAGATAGGTTAAAAAGTGGTGAAGTGGTCCTTTAATTGATTGAGTGACGACAGCCAGTTGATAACCACCTATTTAAGGATTTCAAGGCCATACTCATGCATGTAACTTGAGAAAGCCAAAGCCGTTTTATATAGGTTGATATAAAGAGGACGGGGAGCAGAATTATATCATGTGCGGACAATCCACTTTTTTCTTAATTTGACCACCTTTTGGGTCCAGCACCGTATTTAAAAACTGGTTTTCCTTCTTTACTTGTGATTAATCACAATTATTAATAATGTCTGGTACCAGTCACTTGAGTGATTTTAAAACTGATAATGATAAACTGAAAATAGGGATGGTAAATTGAAAGTGATCATTTAAAATGTATGTATTGGCCTCTGAGTTGGGAAATTAGTGCATGCAAAGATTGATAGTAAAGAAATCATAACTTGTTGTAGCCTATTGCAATAATATCACACCTGGACTTGTCTCGTGACACACACTCTAGTCTGTGCGGTACACCAGTGTGCCTCCACATGCTGTTTGAAAACCACTGCACTTGGATGCATTATGATAAAAGGTTTCATTATGATGAAGCAGTTTAATTATTTTTCAGATAGCAGTGTGGTTCCGGCCGGCTGCCACCTCTATCCATTCACCTTTCAGTTTCCTGACCAGTAAGTCTCATCCAATAGACCTTCAGTAAATTCTTTGTTTTGAGTACATATACTCTGCACCTGTAAATAGTCAAGACTAAGTTAATTTGCACTTGAAAATGTCATTAAATAATACTTGACTGCTACCTCTCCTTCTGATTAGGGACCTGCCAGCATCCTTTAAAAGTCCTTCACATCGTGCAAAGATTGTGTACACCCTGGAAGCCCGGCTGAGCCGAACAATGAAAATGGACAGCAAAGCCTCCTCTATACTCACCTTTGTCCCAAAGACACTCTCCCTGCCTCCCTTGTACACTCTGATGAAAGTAGACCTACAGGTATTAAAGACGCTCTCCCTGCCTCCCTTGTACACTCTGATGAAAGTAGACCTACAGGTATTAAAGACGCTATCCCTGCCTCCCTTGTACACTCTGGTGAAAGTAGACCTACAGGTATTAAAGACGCTCTCCCTGCCTCCCTTGTACACTCTGGTGAAAGTAGACCTACAGGTATTAAAGACACTCTCCCTGCCTCCCTTGTACACTCTGGTGAAAGTAGACCTACAGGTATTAAAGACGCTCTCCCTGCCTCCCTTGTACACTCTGATGAAAGTAGACCTACAGGTATTAAAGACGCTCTCCCTGCCTCCCTTGTACACTCTGATGAAAGTAGACCTACAGGTATTAAAGACGCTCTCCCTGCCTCCCTTGTACACTCTGGTGAAAGTAGACCTACAGGTATTAAAGACGCTCTCCCTGCCTCCCTTGTACACTCTGATGAAAGTAGACCTACAGGTATTAACTCCTGGTCCAAGCCTTGTGATGCCGTCACAATACAGTGCATTGATTCTCAACCCTTTTCATTTCAAGGACCCCGACTGTGATTTGCCTTTGGCCACAGACCCCCATTTGTCTGATATGCTTAATAATATCACAATTTAACCATTTAATAAAAAAATGTTAACCACTTACCACAGTAACCCTGGTGTCCCTATTTTTGAAATGTGTCAAAGATTTCTCTTTGTGTTTCTTGGCAGACTCCACAGCATTACTACAAGGAGAAGACAATGACACTATTTTCATCAGGAACAGTGGCTATGGATGTCCACATTGACAAGATGGGTTACTATCAAGGTCAGTGTGTCTCCTTGCCAACAAACGTTTTTGTCTCCACCAGGCCGAAGGCATGGGGAGAGTATCTTTCACACTCCGTTTGTGTGTTCGTCCGTCCGTCTGTGTACAGCTAATCTGTGGCACCGTTGGCCCGGTCGATGCCAAACTGCACACACACTCCCTGGATGCCAACGACGATCCTCTGCCCCAATGTTTCCACAACGGCCTGTTATAGTGCCACTATGAGGCAGATTTTTGCTAAACACATGTCTCTATATTACTCGTACACATTTTATCTATACATCATGCAAATGGGTATACACAACACTATCTATATAGTCATGTCATCAACACGGACATGTCCACTTCCCTATATTCCATCCCCATTGGCTAAGACTGCCTTCCAAAGTTCGCAGGATTCGTCCGTTTTGAACAAAATGCCTCAAATAATGAATGCAGAGTGCAATTTGAGGAAAGTTTTGCATGCACAGCCACATTCCCACTAGGCCGAAGAAGAAATGCCACTTGAAAATGTTCACATCAGGCGCTATAACTGGCCCATATGTGTTTTGACACTATAAAGTGCCTCCTGGTGGCACTTTTTAGAATGTGTTAGTCCCCTGCAGGGGCCACCGTAGCTGCCTTAGTAGTGGGTACAGATGGAGAGGTTATCTTGGTCCACCGTAGTTATACATAGACTAGAGAGCGACAGCCCCGCCCTCCAGCTATTCATTTCAATAACACGGTAGTGGCAGACTGACAGTGACCGAGCAAATCCGACATTTATATCTGCTGCAAAAGCACAAACAGCTACAAATAGACTATGTAATAGACTTTTGCATCTGTCTGTGTGAACGCACCATTAAACCCTTCTCATCAACAACTTAAATTTAGTCAGTGGTGGAAAGTTACTAAGTACATTTACTCAAGTACTGTACTTTAAGCTTTTAGGTACCATTATGTTACTGGAGTATTCAATTTGCTATAGTTTTACTTCTACTCCACTCCAATACATACAGTATTGTACTTTTGTTACAAGTTAATTTGTAGATACTTTTGGTAGTATTATTTTTGATATATATGTATATATATTTTGATGCCAATACTTTTGTAATTTTACTAGTAACCCCGTTGACGAATGCATCCTTGGTCTGTGTTTACAGGAGAGGGGATACAGGTGGTGGCCTCCATTCAGAACAACTCGTCTCATTGCATCAAACCCAAGTACTGTGTGTACAGAAAGCACAGCTTCTATGCACAGGGCAAGAGGATGGTGCACACCAAAGACCTGCTCAAAGAGGTGGGAGATGTCATCCCGCCTTCGGCTCACCAGACTGTCACCAGGGTCATAACCATCCCCCCTGACATGGACCCGTCCATCCTCAACTGCACAATTATTCGGGCAGAATACAGGCTTAGGGTAAGTATATTCTATCTAATGACATTTTCCCCATACACATCACACACCCATAATGAATTGCATTTTTATTGTGCTTTTCCAACTGCTCAAAGCATTTTATTTACAATGGTTCATTCATTCATACATTGGGAGGTGAAGCAGAGACCAGTCCACACCAGCGTCCTCACTTCCCACATTCACACACCAATGGTGGCAAGCTACCATGCGAGGCACAGACCGACTCATTGGAGGCAATGTAGGGTTCAGTGTCTTGCCCAAGGACACTTCGACATGTAGACAGGAGGAGCTACAATACTCCTATAAATAAATACTTCAAATATTTATATAGCAGCTAATTTTTTTTTGAATACTGTACATACTGTACAGAACCCCAATAGGGGTTCAATGTTTTCACCCAAACGTCGTCACTTATGTAATTTAACAATTATAATGGGTAACAGGTCAGGGCAGATGGATAACAGGGTAGACAACAAGTCCATTATTTGACGGTTTGTATTTTGATATAACGGACCAATACATTTTGGTGGTCCAATGCGGAAGTGCAACTGAGCGCTCAATGTTAAAGCCCAGCTGCATGGGGTTTCCCGGTCATGAATCCATGGGTCCGCCTGTAGTCCCTCCTCTTACCACTAGGGCCCAGTGCTTCAACGTTGAAGAGCTTCACTGGCCCCTTGGTCACAACGTAAGGCAGATCGAGAAGCTATTGACGGATGTACCGTACGGAACATCCGTCAGATTAGCTCTGGTCCATAGCCTTCTGCTGCTTCTACGATTCTGCCCTGCAGTATAAGGCTATGGGACTTTCGGTTTTAAATCTCAAATCGAAATCAGACCAGCCTCAACTCTTTAGCGTAAATAAAAAGAAAGTTTTTGATACTCACCAAAACAAAGGCGGGTTGTGTCATTTGAAAGCCTACTTTCCTTAGTAGACGCACTCTGAGCACCCCACCACACTTATAAACGGTACTTTTTGGCCAGAAAGGGATATTTTTTCACCGGAGGAAAAATATTCTCCATGAGGCATGAGGGCACTCTGAGCCCCCCACCACAACATGTGTGGTGGGGGGCTCAGAGTGCGTCCACTAAGGAAAGTAGGCTTTTTAATGACACAACCCGACTTTGTTTTGGTGAGTAGCAAAATGTTCTTTTTATTTACGCTAAAGAGGAGAGGCTGGTCTGATTTCGATTTGAGATTTAAAACCGAAAGTCCCATAGCCTTATACTGCAGGGCAGAATCGTAGAAGCAGTAGAAGGCTATGGACCAGAGCTACCGTCAGATGTATTTCCCCCGGATACGATATTTTCCCGACCAATCACAACACGTAAACTGATTTGTAAAGCATCAAAATTAGATGAATGTTCCTCTTCGCTGTGTATCTGCAGGTCTATCTAGACGTGAAGTTGGCATTAGACCCAAAGATCAAGTTCGACATAGTCATCCTGCCTGCGTCTGGGACCGCCACTGGGTCCCCTGGCGTGGAACAACGTCCATTCATCTCGCCTGCGTCTGGGACCCCCGCCGTGGAACGAAGTCCAGCCTACTCTGGTTTTGGAGGGGAAGCGTTGTTCAGGAGCCCCGGACAGCCAGCATGGAGCATAGTTGGGTCGTATGGAATGCATACGTCGTTGTCAGATTTCTAATGGGACATTTTAACGGCATATAGTTTGATGATCAGATAATGATCGATGCATTGGTCAACGATTTAAACAACAAGCCTATCTACAAGCACACAACGCATCACAACCGGCACATTGTTTCTAGATGGCCTATTTTTGAGCGGTGCTAGCCACTCCAACACTTGGGTATGTGTGTAGGAAATTATGTTGATGTAGTGTGTATAGTATTATGATGTAGTGTTTACTGTAAGTCGTGTTGGAATTCCCATGTCATATTGAAGACATTAATAACAGCTTCCTGTCAGAATGTGTGAGAACATTAACTCTTACCACATCCACACACACGTACGAGCACACACGCATGCACGCACACACACACACACTGCAAGAACAGGTCATTAGTGTAAAAATATATGTAAATTCAGCACAAAAGGTTCGGAAACGTAAACTTTTTCTACACTTTAATAATACCAATTGGTATTGTATTTTATATACTGTACGAGGTACAGCTTGTAAAGACCAGGCTTTCATGGAATGAGCAACACTGCTAAACGTGTGGGTTGGTATTCAACCCTTGCTTTAAACACAAAAGTCTGAGTAGACGACGTTAAAATGACCTCAAACATGTTGGAAAGTGAAATAGTCCTTTATCATTCTAATGTCAGTGTACACTGTAATGCCTGTCTTTTTATGCTGTTTTTATTTGATGTACTTTTTGATAGTTAATAAACCATAATGTGTTGTTGATGGTGATTTAACTGAATTATGAACACTGCTTCTTGGAGTGTCTTAATTCTTGCATTAATGTGATAACTGTGTGTGAGTGTCGCCAGTGTTCCTTCAAAGTCATGTGATTAGACCCTTCCTGCACCCGGGAGTCTACCCAGCGCCTTATCCAGAGGACCACTGGTAATCATGTGACCCCTGTCAGTCATGTCAAAACTTGTCAGAACAGGTCAGCTCCATATGGAGATCTAAGGGTTTGCAGGTTTGAGGTCAGATGTAGAGTTGCTGGCCGATCCAGTCTTCTCCATGTATGGCTATCCAGGGTTTTATGAGGTCAGTGTTGTCATCTTCATATTTGGAGCGTGTCAAGAGGCGTGATGGCCTGACGACCATATATGGTTGCGTGACGTGTCATGAGGTGTAATGGACTGACAACATACTGTATATGGAGGCGTGACTGACGGTCGGACCACATACTGTAGTAAATGCTGCATTCATGGTCTGGAGAGGGCAGTTGTTTTACAGACGGGTAAAAGGCAGGGGCTTAACCCATTCTGAACGGGAACCCATTTTGGTAGCATCATAGTGGCGCGCTACGAGCTTGTATGTCTGCTATTTTTGAAAAATCGAAGAACGACTGACATTTTTAGAATCTGATCTCAGGTCAGAATGGGTTAATCAGACCAGTGTGTGTCCAGTGGAAACCTCGTATGAATCTGATCTCAGGTCAGAATGGCTGAAGCCCCCCTTTGATGTCTATGTGTTCACCTCCCTGTGCCACTTGGGTCCCTCCCTATAGGAAAAGGAAAATGTTTTAATAATGGGAAGTTGGGTCACCACAAGATGCAAAGAAACAGCCTGAATGTGTGTCTGAACAGTGTACCGCCTTGGAGTTTCTGAAACTCTCGGAGGGATGTGACACCGTTCTTCCACACAAAAAGGTCTATTTCTGTGTCTAGCTGCTGGAAAACACGTCACAGACTCCGGGACGTCACAGACTCCGGGAGCTCCTCCGGAGTGCTTTTTGAGCCTATTAAGTGGTGAACAGAATGATCTCAAATGCAGTTTACATCAATGTGCTCATCAAATTGACGTTTAGTGGTCAATTGTGTGCCCTGTTAAATGGTGCACATTGTTCTTCTCAGTGGTGATAAAAGTACTAAAAGGTTTTACTTAAGTAAAAGTATAAATACGGCAACGTAGATGTACTCCGTTACAAGTAGAAGTCCCGTATTCAACATGTACTCAAGTAAAAGTACAAAAGTATCGGCATCAAAATGCACTTAAAGTACTAAAAGTAAAAGTACTCATATTGCAGAATGTCCCATTTCACAAGTTCAAAATGTATGCAAAATCTTTTGAAAATAGCCGATCTACAAGCTCACATTGTGGCGCATTGTGAGCTTGTAGTTCTGCTATTTTCAAATGTATATAAATGTATAGTGGTTGAAGTGGTAAATGTATGTTTTACTACAGTTTTCAAATAATTGTAGTGGAGTAAAAGTAAAACAAAATTGGCTCTGAGATGTAGTGGAGTAGAAGTGAAAGTATTGGAAATTGGAATGCAAATACCTCAAAATTGTACTTAAATGGTAAATTTCTATAGCTCCTTTATCCAAGGCTCTTTACATAGATTGTGCATTACATTCATCCATTCATACGCTGCGGCGGAAATCATGCAAGGCACCAACCACCACATCAGGAGCAATTCAGTGTCTTGCTCAAGGACACTTCGACACCAACTCTGGGGGAGCCCGGGGGTTCGAACTTCGAACTGGCAACCATGTGGTTACCATCCGGCCACTCAACCCATGCACCGCTGCAGTTAAGTACAGTACTTGGGTTAAAAAAATGTACTCAGTTACTTTCCACCAGTGGTTATTGTGAAAAGGGTTGTGCCGTCATCAGGATAGAAATACACCAGCAGCAGCTGAAAGGCATCACACAGAATGCTTTTGGATTTAGCCCATTTTGGGCGGGAACACCCTTTTGGTGTTTTAAGCATTGGAAAATAGCAGATCTACAAGCTCATAGCGCAGCACCGAGTGCCGCACTACGAGCTTGTAGATCTGCTATTTTTTTTTAAACATTGAAAATGTGGCTGCGAATCTTTGAATATATATATTCTTTCAGAGTGAACGTTTTTAACTCAATCTTTGCTTCCAGAGAGCCCCTAGATTCTAGAAATAGGAAGTTGGAAGAGCATTAGACTGAAGATCTCTGAAGTTTTCCTTTCCACACTGACATCAAGTGGCCTGGAAATTCCAGCTGAACTGTGTGGAGTGTGTGCCGCTAAGTGGCCCAGCGGATAAATCACAAGTTATCTGTAGAGTACCTTGTAGAATTGTGCTAGTTCAAACCCAACACACTCAGTAGGAAGGTGCTGGTTTTTGACGTGCCAATCATTCTGATTGACAGATTCCTTGGCCAATCAGATCGGTCTGCCTTCAGCCAATCCTAGGGCTCCTTACATTGTCTCCTCCAATCAAATGGTCGCAGACCCGGACCACTTCCTTGTTTATAACTGGATGAAATACTCTGACCTGTTTTAGATTTATAGTGATTCTTCAACTTCATTTTCACAGTTTTTGACGTTTTATTAATATAATTGATCATTCTAGATCACTGCTAGATCTGTAACAATCTTCTCTTATGGGGTTAGGGTTAGGGTTAGGGTTAGGGTTAGGGTTAGGGTTAGGTTCAGGTTCCACAGGTTAATAAAGTGTAAATGTGGGGGTCCTTGACAAGAAAAGGTTTGGGAACCACTGTTGTAGAGGGACTATAGAATAGATAGATGTTGATAGTATTAAGTTAGTTACTTTGACAGTGTACAAATGGAACCGGTTTTCAGCAGGTCAAATGAGGTACAGAAAACCGTATGACTCCCAGGCTGATCTCACTGGGGGAAAACTGTACGAGTTTATTTGTTTAAGAACTAACAATCAATTGAAAAATATATTCTGGATGTGACACTTACAAGCCAAATTAACGCAGTTGGTAGAGCATTAGACTGAAGATCTAAAGGTCCCTGGTTCAATCCAGGCTTTTGGCAGTTGAAATGAGGTACAGAAAATCCTATGACTCTTAGGCTGATCTCACTGGGTGAAAAACTTTATGAGTTTTTTTTGTTTAAGAAGTAACAAGTAACAGTCAATGTAAAAATAAATACTGGATGTGTTACTTTCAAGCCGTAATAGCTCAGCTGGGAGAGCGTTAGGCTTTAGATCTGAAGGTTCCTGATTCAAACCTGAGATTCGGCAGTTGAAATGAGGTGCAAAAAGACATACTATAGTTCATGGGTTTGGAAGACATACATGTGTACTTCATGATTTGGAGGATTACAAAATATCAGCCAAAATCCAACTCCAAACTCTAACTCACAGGCAAAAATGATGAAAAACGGCGTGCTATAGTATGCCGTACGATATGGGCTATAGCCCATGGTCCAAAATGATGAAAAACGAGGATTTTTTTTTCTTCAAAAAACGATGGGCTATAACCCATCGTTTTTTTTTTTTTTTTTTTTTTTCAAATCCTCAAAAATGATGAAAAACGGCGTGCTATAGTATGCCGTACGATATGGGCTATAGCCCATGGTCCAAAATGATAAAAAACGAGGATAAAAAAAAAAAAAAAAAAAACGATGGTCCAAAATGATGAAAAAAGAGGATATTATTTTTTTCAAAAATTTAAAAAAACAATGGGCTATAACCCATCGTTTTTTTTATTTTTTTATTTTTTCCAAATCCTCAAAAATGATGAAAAACGGCGTGCTACAGTATAGTATGCCGTACGATATGGGCTATAGCCCAATCCTCGCGGTGTATAGCGGTGTATGAGAATGGGTGTTGCGGAGGATGAGAGCATTCCTCTCATCCTCCGCAACACAATGCATTCTCTATGGCAATAGCACAAACTTTGGCATGCTACTAGTCCTACATACTTACACCTAGCAACCCCATTCTAGCCTACTTAGGTTCATCTTACGGTGGACATGTTTGCCTGAAAAGGAATCTTTGAAATGTTTCATAGTTTTAGAAATATAGTGCTTTCAAATTTGAAACATTTAACATGGGGCTCAATGGCAGCTCTATAGGCACGTCAAAAGTCACTTTCACCTAGAAACTCCATTCACACTTTTTATTATTCAGCTTACTGTGGAGACACATGCTGGAACTTTTTTTTATTTTTATGTTTTGTAGTTTATGAGTTATTTAACTTAAACGCCCAATGCATTCTCTATGGCAATAGCACAAAATTTGGCATGCTACTAGTCCTACATACTTACACCTAGCAACCCCATTCTAGCCTACTTAGGTTCATCTTACGGTGGACATGTTTGCCTGAAAAGGAATCTTTGAAATGTTTCATAGTTTTAGAAATATAGTGCTTTCAAATTTGAGACATTTAACATGGGGCTCAATGGCAGCTCTATAGGCACGTCAAAAGTCACTTTAACCTAGAAACTCCATTCACACTTTTTATTATTCAGCTTACTGTGGAGACACATGCTGGAACTTTTTTTTATTTTTATGTTTTGTAGTTTATGAGTTATTTAACTTAAACGCCCAATGCATTCTCTATGGCAATAGCACAAAATTTGGCATGCTACTAGTCCTACATACTTACACCTAGCAACCCCATTCTAGCCTACTTAGGTTCATCTTACGGTGGACATGTTTGCCTGAAAAGGAATCTTTGAAATGTTTCATAGTTTTAGAAATATAGTGCTTTCAAATTTGAGACATTTAACATGGGGCTCAATGGCAGCTCTATAGGCACGTCAAAAGTCACTTTCACCTAGAAACTCCATTCACACTTTTTATTATTCAGCTTACTGTGGAGACACATGCTGGAACTTTTTTTTATTTTTATGTTTTGTAGTTTATGAGTTATTTAACTTAAACGCCCAATGCATTCTCTATAGCAATAGCACAAAATTTGGCATGCTACTAGTCCTACATACTTACACCTAGCAACCCCATTCTAGCCTACTTAGGTTCATCTTACGGTGGACATGTTTGCCTGAAAAGGAATCTTTGAAATGTTTCATAGTTTTAGAAATATAGTGCTTTCAAATTTGAGACATTTAACATGGGGCTCAATGGCAGCTCTATAGGCACGTCAAAAGTCACTTTCACCTAGAAACTCCATTCACACTTTTTATTATTCAGCTTACTGTGGAGACACATGCTGGAACTTTTTTTTATTTTTATGTTTTGTAGTTTATGAGTTATTTAACTTAAACGCCCAATGCATTCTCTATGGCAATAGCACAAAATTTGACATGCTACTAGTCCTACATACTTACACCTAGCAACCCCATTCTAGCCTACTTAGGTTCATCTTACGGTGGACATGTTTGCCTGAAAAGGAATCTTTGAAATGTTTCATAGTTTTAGAAATATAGTGCTTTCAAATTTGAGACATTTAACACGGGGCTCAATGGCAGCTCTATAGGCACGTCAAAAGTCACTTTCACCTAGAAACTCCATTCACACTTTTTATTATTCAGCTTACTGTGGAGACACATGCTGGAACTTTTTTTTATTTTTATGTTTTGTAGTTTCTAAGTTATTTAACTTAAACGCCCAATGCATTCTCTATGGCAATAGCACAAAATTTGGCATGCCACTAGTCCTACATACTTACACCTAGCAACCCCATTCTAGCCTACTTAGGTTCATCTTACGGTGGACATGTTTGCCTGAAAAGGAATCTTTGAAATGTTTCATAGTTTTAGAAATATAGTGCTTTCAAATTTGAGACATTTAACATGGGGCTCAATGGCAGCTCTATAGGCGTCAAAAGTCACTTTCACCTAGAAACTCCATTCACACTTTTTATTATTCAGCTTACTGTGGAGACACATGCTGGAACTTTTTTTTATTTTTATGTTTTGTAGTTTATGAGTTATTTAACTTAAACGCCCAATGCATTCTCTATGGCAATAGCACAAAATTTGGCATGCTACTAGTCCTACATACTTACACCTAGCAACCCAATTCTAGCCTACTTAGGTTCATCTTACGGTGGACATGTTTGCCTGAAAAGGAATCTTTGAAATGTTTCATAGTTTTAGAAATATAGTGCTTTCAAATTTGAGACATTTAACATGGGGCTCAATGGCAGCTCTATAGGCACGTCAAAAGTCACTTTCACCTAGAAACTCCATTCACACTTTTTATTATTCAGCTTACTGTGGAGACACATGCTGGAACTTTTTTTTATTTTTATGTTTTGTAGTTTATGAGTTATTTAACTTAAACGCCCAATGCATTCTCTATGGCAATAGCACAAAATTTGACATGCTACTAGTCCTACATACTTACACCTAGCAACCCCATTCTAGCCTACTTAGGTTCATCTTACGGTGGACATGTTTGCCTGAAAAGGAATCTTTGAAATGTTTCATAGTTTTAGAAATATAGTGCTTTCAAATTTGAGACATTTAACATGGGGCTCAATGGCAGCTCTATAGGCACGTCAAAAGTCACTTTCACCTAGAAACTCCATTCACACTTTTTATTATTCAGCTTACTGTGGAGACACATGCTGGAACTTTTTTTTATTTTTATGTTTTGTAGTTTATGAGTTATTTAACTTAAACGCCCAATGCATTCTCTATGGCAATAGCACAAAATTTGACATGCTACTAGTCCTACATACTTACACCTAGCAACCCCATTCTAGCCTACTTAGGTTCATCTTACGGTGGACATGTTTGCCTGAAAAGGAATCTTTGAAATGTTTCATAGTTTTAGAAATATAGTGCTTTCAAATTTGAGACATTTAACACGGGGCTCAATGGCAGCTCTATAGGCACGTCAAAAGTCACTTTCACCTAGAAACTCCATTCACACTTTTTATTATTCAGCTTACTGTGGAGACACATGCTGGAACTTTTTTTTATTTTTATGTTTTGTAGTTTCTAAGTTATTTAACTTAAACGCCCAATGCATTCTCTATGGCAATAGCACAAAATTTGGCATGCCACTAGTCCTACATACTTACACCTAGCAACCCCATTCTAGCCTACTTAGGTTCATCTTACGGTGGACATGTTTGCCTGAAAAGGAATCTTTGAAATGTTTCATAGTTTTAGAAATATAGTGCTTTCAAATTTGAGACATTTAACATGGGGCTCAATGGCAGCTCTATAGGCACGTCAAAAGTCACTTTCACCTAGAAACTCCATTCACACTTTTTATTATTCAGCTTACTGTGGAGACACATGCTGGAACTTTTTTTTATTTTTATGTTTTGTAGTTTATGAGTTATTTAACTTAAACGCCCAATGCATTCTCTATGGCAATAGCACAAAATTTGGCATGCTACTAGTCCTACATACTTACACCTAGCAACCCAATTCTAGCCTACTTAGGTTCATCTTACGGTGGACATGTTTGCCTGAAAAGGAATCTTTGAAATGTTTCATAGTTTTAGAAATATAGTGCTTTCAAATTTGAGACATTTAACATGGGGCTCAATGGCAGCTCTATAGGCACGTCAAAAGTCACTTTCACCTAGAAACTCCATTCACACTTTTTATTATTCAGCTTACTGTGGAGACACATGCTGGAACTTTTTTTTATTTTTATGTTTTGTAGTTTATGAGTTATTTAACTTAAACGCCCAATGCATTCTCTATGGCAATAGCACAAAATTTGACATGCTACTAGTCCTACATACTTACACCTAGCAACCCCATTCTAGCCTACTTAGGTTCATCTTACGGTGGACATGTTTGCCTGAAAAGGAATCTTTGAAATGTTTCATAGTTTTAGAAATATAGTGCTTTCAAATTTGAGACATTTAACATGGGGCTCAATGGCAGCTCTATAGGCACGTCAAAAGTCACTTTCACCTAGAAACTCCATTCACACTTTTTATTATTCAGCTTACTGTGGAGACACATGCTGGAACTTTTTTTTATTTTTATGTTTTGTAGTTTATGAGTTATTTAACTTAAACGCCCAATGCATTCTCTATGGCAATAGCACAAAATTTGGCATGCTACTAGTCCTACATACTTACACCTAGCAACCCCATTCTAGCCTACTTAGGTTCATCTTACGGTGGACATGTTTGCCTGAAAAGGAATCTTTGAAATGTTTCATAGTTTTAGAAATATAGTGCTTTCAAATTTGAGACATTTAACATGGGGCTCAATGGCAGCTCTATAGGCACGTCAAAAGTCACTTTAACCTAGAAACTCCATTCACACTTTTTATTATTCAGCTTACTGTGGAGACACATGCTGGAACTTTTTTTTATTTTTATGTTTTGTAGTTTATGAGTTATTTAACTTAAACGCCCAATGCATTCTCTATGGCAATAGCACAAAATTTGGCATGCTACTAGTCCTACATACTTACACCTAGCAACCCCATTCTAGCCTACTTAGGTTCATCTTACGGTGGACATGTTTGCCTGAAAAGGAATCTTTGAAATGTTTCATAGTTTTAGAAATATAGTGCTTTCAAATTTGAGACATTTAACATGGGGCTCAATGGCAGCTCTATAGGCACGTCAAAAGTCACTTTCACCTAGAAACTCCATTCACACTTTTTATTATTCAGCTTACTGTGGAGACACATGCTGGAACTTTTTTTTATTTTTATGTTTTGTAGTTTATGAGTTATTTAACTTAAACGCCCAATGCATTCTCTATAGCAATAGCACAAAATTTGGCATGCTACTAGTCCTACATACTTACACCTAGCAACCCCATTCTAGCCTACTTAGGTTCATCTTACGGTGGACATGTTTGCCTGAAAAGGAATCTTTGAAATGTTTCATAGTTTTAGAAATATAGTGCTTTCAAATTTGAGACATTTAACATGGGGCTCAATGGCAGCTCTATAGGCACGTCAAAAGTCACTTTCACCTAGAAACTCCATTCACACTTTTTATTATTCAGCTTACTGTGGAGACACATGCTGGAACTTTTTTTTATTTTTATGTTTTGTAGTTTATGAGTTATTTAACTTAAACGCCCAATGCATTCTCTATGGCAATAGCACAAAATTTGGCATGCTACTAGTCCTACATACTTACACCTAGCAACCCCATTCTAGCCTACTTAGGTTCATCTTACGGTGGACATGTTTGCCTGAAAAGGAATCTTTGAAATGTTTCATAGTTTTAGAAATATAGTGCTTTCAAATTTGAGACATTTAACATGGGGCTCAATGGCAGCTCTATAGGCACGTCAAAAGTCACTTTAACCTAGAAACTCCATTCACACTTTTTATTATTCAGCTTACTGTGGAGACACATGCTGGAACTTTTTTTTATTTTTATGTTTTGTAGTTTATGAGTTATTTAACTTAAACGCCCAATGCATTCTCTATGGCAATAGCACAAAATTTGGCATGCTACTAGTCCTACATACTTACACCTAGCAACCCCATTCTAGCCTACTTAGGTTCATCTTACGGTGGACATGTTTGCCTGAAAAGGAATCTTTGAAATGTTTCATAGTTTTAGAAATATAGTGCTTTCAAATTTGAGACATTTAACATGGGGCTCAATGGCAGCTCTATAGGCACGTCAAAAGTCACTTTCACCTAGAAACTCCATTCACACTTTTTATTATTCAGCTTACTGTGGAGACACATGCTGGAACTTTTTTTTATTTTTATGTTTTGTAGTTTATGAGTTATTTAACTTAAACGCCCAATGCATTCTCTATAGCAATAGCACAAAATTTGGCATGCTACTAGTCCTACATACTTACACCTAGCAACCCCATTCTAGCCTACTTAGGTTCATCTTACGGTGGACATGTTTGCCTGAAAAGGAATCTTTGAAATGTTTCATAGTTTTAGAAATATAGTGCTTTCAAATTTGAGACATTTAACACGGGGCTCAATGGCAGCTCTATAGGCACGTCAAAAGTCACTTTCACCTAGAAACTCCATTCACACTTTTTATTATTCAGCTTACTGTGGAGACACATGCTGGAACTTTTTTTTATTTTTATGTTTTGTAGTTTCTAAGTTATTTAACTTAAACGCCCAATGCATTCTCTATGGCAATAGCACAAAATTTGGCATGCCACTAGTCCTACATACTTACACCTAGCAACCCCATTCTAGCCTACTTAGGTTCATCTTACGGTGGACATGTTTGCCTGAAAAGGAATCTTTGAAATGTTTCATAGTTTTAGAAATATAGTGCTTTCAAATTTGAGACATTTAACATGGGGCTCAATGGCAGCTCTATAGGCACGTCAAAAGTCACTTTCACCTAGAAACTCCATTCACACTTTTTATTATTCAGCTTACTGTGGAGACACATGCTGGAACTTTTTTTTATTTTTATGTTTTGTAGTTTATGAGTTATTTAACTTAAACGCCCAATGCATTCTCTATGGCAATAGCACAAAATTTGGCATGCTACTAGTCCTACATACTTACACCTAGCAACCCAATTCTAGCCTACTTAGGTTCATCTTACGGTGGACATGTTTGCCTGAAAAGGAATCTTTGAAATGTTTCATAGTTTTAGAAATATAGTGCTTTCAAATTTGAGACATTTAACATGGGGCTCAATGGCAGCTCTATAGGCACGTCAAAAGTCACTTTCACCTAGAAACTCCATTCACACTTTTTATTATTCAGCTTACTGTGGAGACACATGCTGGAACTTTTTTTTATTTTTATGTTTTGTAGTTTATGAGTTATTTAACTTAAACGCCCAATGCATTCTCTATGGCAATAGCACAAAATTTGACATGCTACTAGTCCTACATACTTACACCTAGCAACCCCATTCTAGCCTACTTATGTTCATCTTACGGTGGACATGTTTGCCTGAAAAGGAATCTTTGAAATGTTTCATAGTTTTAGAAATATAGTGCTTTCAAATTTGAGACATTTAACATGGGGCTCAATGGCAGCTCTATAGGCACGTCAAAAGTCACTTTCACCTAGAAACTCCATTCACACTTTTTATTATTCAGCTTACTGTGGAGACACATGCTGGAACTTTTTTTTATTTTTATGTTTTGTAGTTTATGAGTTATTTAACTTAAACGCCCAATGCATTCTCTATGGCAATAGCACAAAATTTGACATGCTACTAGTCCTACATACTTACACCTAGCAACCCCATTCTAGCCTACTTAGGTTCATCTTACGGTGGACATGTTTGCCTGAAAAGGAATCTTTGAAATGTTTCATAGTTTTAGAAATATAGTGCTTTCAAATTTGAGACATTTAACACGGGGCTCAATGGCAGCTCTATAGGCACGTCAAAAGTCACTTTCACCTAGAAACTCCATTCACACTTTTTATTATTCAGCTTACTGTGGAGACACATGCTGGAACTTTTTTTTATTTTTATGTTTTGTAGTTTATGAGTTATTTAACTTAAACGCCCAATGCATTCTCTATGGCAATAGCACAAAATTTGGCATGCTACTAGTCCTACATACTTACACCTAGCAACCCCATTCTAGCCTACTTAGGTTCATCTTACGGTGGACATGTTTGCCTGAAAAGGAATCTTTGAAATGTTTCATAGTTTTAGAAATATAGTGCTTTCAAATTTGAGACATTTAACATGGGGCTCAATGGCAGCTCTATAGGCACGTCAAAAGTCACTTTAACCTAGAAACTCCATTCACACTTTTTATTATTCAGCTTACTGTGGAGACACATGCTGGAACTTTTTTTTATTTTTATGTTTTGTAGTTTATGAGTTATTTAACTTAAACGCCCAATGCATTCTCTATGGCAATAGCACAAAATTTGGCATGCTACTAGTCCTACATACTTACACCTAGCAACCCCATTCTAGCCTACTTAGGTTCATCTTACGGTGGACATGTTTGCCTGAAAAGGAATCTTTGAAATGTTTCATAGTTTTAGAAATATAGTGCTTTCAAATTTGAGACATTTAACATGGGGCTCAATGGCAGCTCTATAGGCACGTCAAAAGTCACTTTCACCTAGAAACTCCATTCACACTTTTTATTATTCAGCTTACTGTGGAGACACATGCTGGAACTTTTTTTTATTTTTATGTTTTGTAGTTTATGAGTTATTTAACTTAAACGCCCAATGCATTCTCTATGGCAATAGCACAAAATTTGACATGCTACTAGTCCTACATACTTACACCTAGCAACCCCATTCTAGCCTACTTAGGTTCATCTTACGGTGGACATGTTTGCCTGAAAAGGAATCTTTGAAATGTTTCATAGTTTTAGAAATATAGTGCTTTCAAATTTGAGACATTTAACACGGGGCTCAATGGCAGCTCTATAGGCACGTCAAAAGTCACTTTCACCTAGAAACTCCATTCACACTTTTTATTATTCAGCTTACTGTGGAGACACATGCTGGAACTTTTTTTTATTTTTATGTTTTGTAGTTTCTAAGTTATTTAACTTAAACGCCCAATGCATTCTCTATGGCAATAGCACAAAATTTGGCATGCCACTAGTCCTACATACTTACACCTAGCAACCCCATTCTAGCCTACTTAGGATCATCTTACGGTGGACATGTTTGCCTGAAAAGGAATCTTTGAAATGTTTCATAGTTTTAGAAATATAGTGCTTTCAAATTTGAGACATTTAACATGGGGCTCAATGGCAGCTCTATAGGCACGTCAAAAGTCACTTTCACCTAGAAACTCCATTCACACTTTTTATTATTCAGCTTACTGTGGAGACACATGCTGGAACTTTTTTTTATTTTTATGTTTTGTAGTTTATGAGTTATTTAACTTAAACAACCAATGCATTCTCTATGGCAATAGCACAAAATTTGGCATGCTACTAGTCCTACATACTTACACCTAGCAACCCAATTCTAGCCTACTTAGGTTCATCTTACGGTGGACATGTTTGCCTGAAAAGGAATCTTTGAAATGTTTCATAGTTTTAGAAATATAGTGCTTTCAAATTTGAGACATTTAACATGGGGCTCAATGGCAGCTCTATAGGCACGTCAAAAGTCACTTTCACCTAGAAACTCCATTCACACTTTTTATTATTCAGCTTACTGTGGAGACACATGCTGGAACTTTTTTTTATTTTTATGTTTTGTAGTTTATGAGTTATTTAACTTAAACGCCCAATGCATTCTCTATGGCAATAGCACAAAATTTGACATGCTACTAGTCCTACATACTTACACCTAGCAACCCCATTCTAGCCTACTTAGGTTCATCTTACGGTGGACATGTTTGCCTGAAAAGGAATCTTTGAAATGTTTCATAGTTTTAGAAATATAGTGCTTTCAAATTTGAGACATTTAATATGGGGCTCAATGGCAGCTCTATAGGCACGTCAAAAGTCACTTTCACCTAGAAACTCCATTCACACTTTTTATTATTCAGCTTACTGTGGAGACACATGCTGGAACTTTTTTTTATTTTTATGTTTTGTAGTTTATGAGTTATTTAACTTAAACGCCCAATGCATTCTCTATGGCAATAGCACAAAATTTGGCATGCTACTAGTCCTACATACTTACACCTAGCAACCCCATTCTAGCCTACTTAGGTTCATCCTATGGTGGACATGTTTGCCTGAAAAGGAATCTTTGAAATGTTTCATAGTTTTAGAAATATAGTGCTTTCAAATTTGAGACATTTAACATGGGGCTCAATGGCAGCTCTATGGGCACGTCAAAAGTCACTTTCACCTAGAAACTCCATTCACACTTTTTATTATTCAGCTTACTGTGGAGACACATGCTGGAACTTTTTTTTATTTTTATGTTTTGTAGTTTATGAGTTATTTAACTTAAACGCCCAATGCATTCTCTATGGCAATAGCACAAAATTTGGCATGCTACTAGTCCTACATACTTACACCTAGCAACCCAATTCTAGCCTACTTAGGTTCATCTTATGGTGGACATGTTTGCCTGAAAAGGAATCTTTGAAATGTTTCATAGTTTTAGAAATATAGTGCTTTCAAATTTGAGACATTTAACATGGGGCTCAATGGCAGCTCTATAGGCACGTCAAAAGTCACTTTCACCTAGAAACTCCAATTCACACTTTTTATTATTCAGCTTACTGTGGAGACACATGCTGGAACTTTTTTTTATTTTTATGTTTTGTAGTTTATGAGTTATTTAACTTAAACGCCCAATGCATTCTCTATGGCAATAGCACAAAATTTGACATGCTACTAGTCCTACATACTTACACCTAGCAACCCCATTCTAGCCTACTTAGGTTCATCTTACGGTGGACATGTTTGCCTGAAAAGGAATCTTTGAAATGTTTCATAGTTTTAGAAATATAGTGCTTTCAAATTTGAGACATTTAACATGGGGCTCAATGGCAGCTCTATAGGCACGTCAAAAGTCACTTTCACCTAGAAACTCCATTCACACTTTTTATTATTCAGCTTACTGTGGAGACACATGCTGGAACTTTTTTTTATTTTTATGTTTTGTAGTTTATGAGTTATTTAACTTAAACGCCCAATGCATTCTCTATGGCAATAGCACAAAATTTGACATGCTACTAGTCCTACATACTTACACCTAGCAACCCCATTCTAGCCTACTTAGGTTCATCTTACGGTGGACATGTTTGCCTGAAAAGGAATCTTTGAAATGTTTCATAGTTTTAGAAATATAGTGCTTTCAAATTTGAGACATTTAACACGGGGCTCAATGGCAGCTCTATAGGCACGTCAAAAGTCACTTTCACCTAGAAACTCCATTCACACTTTTTATTATTCAGCTTACTGTGGAGACACATGCTGGAACTTTTTTTTATTTTTATGTTTTGTAGTTTCTAAGTTATTTAACTTAAACGCCCAATGCATTCTCTATGGCAATAGCACAAAATTTGGCATGCCACTAGTCCTACATACTTACACCTAGCAACCCCATTCTAGCCTACTTAGGTTCATCTTACGGTGGACATGTTTGCCTGAAAAGGAATCTTTGAAATGTTTCATAGTTTTAGAAATATAGTGCTTTCAAATTTGAGACATTTAACATTGGGCTCAATGGCAGCTCTATAGGCACGTCAAAAGTCACTTTCACCTAGAAACTCCATTCACACTTTTTATTATTCAGCTTACTGTGGAGACACATGCTGGAACTTTTTTTTATTTTTATGTTTTGTAGTTTATGAGTTATTTAACTTAAACGCCCAATGCATTCTCTATGGCAATAGCACAAAATTTGGCATGCTACTAGTCCTACATACTTACACCTAGCAACCCAATTCTAGCCTACTTAGGTTCATCTTACGGTGGACATGTTTGCCTGAAAAGGAATCTTTGAAATGTTTCATAGTTTTAGAAATATAGTGCTTTCAAATTTGAGACATTTAACATGGGGCTCAATGGCAGCTCTATAGGCACGTCAAAAGTCACTTTCACCTAGAAACTCCATTCACACTTTTTATTATTCAGCTTACTGTGGAGACACATGCTGGAACTTTTTTTAATTTTTATGTTTTGTAGTTTATGAGTTATTTAACTTAAACGCCCAATGCATTCTCTATGGCAATAGCACAAAATTTGACATGCTACTAGTCCTACATACTTACACCTAGCAACCCCATTCTAGCCTACTTAGGTTCATCTTACGGTGGACATGTTTGCCTGAAAAGGAATCTTTGAAATGTTTCATAGTTTTAGAAATATAGTGCTTTCAAATTTGAGACATTTAACATGGGGCTCAATGGCAGCTCTATAGGCACGTCAAAAGTCACTTTCACCTAGAAACTCCATTCACACTTTTTATTATTCAGCTTACTGTGGAGACACATGCTGGAACTTTTTTTTATTTTTATGTTTTGTAGTTTATGAGTTATTTAACTTAAACGCCCAATGCATTCTCTATGGCAATAGCACAAAATTTGGCATGCTACTAGTCCTACATACTTACACCTAGCAACCCAATTCTAGCCTACTTAGGTTCATCTTATGGTGGACATGTTTGCCTGAAAAGGAATCTTTGAAATGTTTCATAGTTTTAGAAATATAGTGCTTTCAAATTTGAGACATTTAACATGGGGCTCAATGGCAGCTCTATAGGCACGTCAAAAGTCACTTTCACCTAGAAACTCCAATTCACACTTTTTATTATTCAGCTTACTGTGGAGACACATGCTGGAACTTTTTTTTATTTTTATGTTTTGTAGTTTATGAGTTATTTAACTTAAACGCCCAATGCATTCTCTATGGCAATAGCACAAAATTTGACATGCTACTAGTCCTACATACTTACACCTAGCAACCCCATTCTAGCCTACTTAGGTTCATCTTACGGTGGACATGTTTGCCTGAAAAGGAATCTTTGAAATGTTTCATAGTTTTAGAAATATAGTGCTTTCAAATTTGAGACATTTAACATGGGGCTCAATGGCAGCTCTATAGGCACGTCAAAAGTCACTTTCACCTAGAAACTCCATTCACACTTTTTATTATTCAGCTTACTGTGGAGACACATGCTGGAACTTTTTTTTATTTTTATGTTTTGTAGTTTATGAGTTATTTAACTTAAACGCCCAATGCATTCTCTATGGCAATAGCACAAAATTTGACATGCTACTAGTCCTACATACTTACACCTAGCAACCCCATTCTAGCCTACTTAGGTTCATCTTACGGTGGACATGTTTGCCTGAAAAGGAATCTTTGAAATGTTTCATAGTTTTAGAAATATAGTGCTTTCAAATTTGAGACATTTAACATGGGGCTCAATGGCAGCTCTATAGGCACGTCAAAAGTCACTTTCACCTAGAAACTCCATTCACACTTTTTATTATTCAGCTTACTGTGGAGACACATGCTGGAACTTTTTTTAATTTTTATGTTTTGTAGTTTATGAGTTATTTAACTTAAACGCCCAATGCATTCTCTATGGCAATAGCACAAAATTTGACATGCTACTAGTCCTACATACTTACACCTAGCAACCCCATTCTAGCCTACTTAGGTTCATCTTACGGCGGACATGTTTGCCTGAAAAGGAATCTTTGAAATGTTTCATAGTTTTAGAAATATAGTGCTTTCAAATTTGAGACATTTAACATGGGGCTCAATGGCAGCTCTATAGGCACGTCAAAAGTCACTTTCACCTAGAAACTCCATTCACACTTTTTATTATTCAGCTTACTGTGGAGACACATGCTGGAACTTTTTTTTATTTTTATGTTTTGTAGTTTATGAGTTATTTAACTTAAACGCCCAATGCATTCTCTATGGCAATAGCACAAAATTTGGCATGCTACTAGTCCTACATACTTACACCTAGCAACCCCATTCTAGCCTACTTAGGTTCATCCTATGGTGGACATGTTTGCCTGAAAAGGAATCTTTGAAATGTTTCATAGTTTTAGAAATATAGTGCTTTCAAATTTGAGACATTTAACATGGGGCTCAATGGCAGCTCTATGGGCACGTCAAAAGTCACTTTCACCTAGAAACTCCATTCACACTTTTTATTATTCAGCTTACTGTGGAGACACATGCTGGAACTTTTTTTTATTTTTATGTTTTGTAGTTTATGAGTTATTTAACTTAAACGCCCAATGCATTCTCTATGGCAATAGCACAAAATTTGGCATGCTACTAGTCCTACATACTTACACCTAGCAACCCAATTCTAGCCTACTTAGGTTCATCTTATGGTGGACATGTTTGCCTGAAAAGGAATCTTTGAAATGTTTCATAGTTTTAGAAATATAGTGCTTTCAAATTTGAGACATTTAACATGGGGCTCAATGGCAGCTCTATAGGCACGTCAAAAGTCACTTTCACCTAGAAACTCCAATTCACACTTTTTATTATTCAGCTTACTGTGGAGACACATGCTGGAACTTTTTTTTATTTTTATGTTTTGTAGTTTATGAGTTATTTAACTTAAACGCCCAATGCATTCTCTATGGCAATAGCACAAAATTTGACATGCTACTAGTCCTACATACTTACACCTAGCAACCCCATTCTAGCCTACTTAGGTTCATCTTACGGTGGACATGTTTGCCTGAAAAGGAATCTTTGAAATGTTTCATAGTTTTAGAAATATAGTGCTTTCAAATTTGAGACATTTAACATGGGGCTCAATGGCAGCTCTATAGGCACGTCAAAAGTCACTTTCACCTAGAAACTCCATTCACACTTTTTATTATTCAGCTTACTGTGGAGACACATGCTGGAACTTTTTTTTATTTTTATGTTTTGTAGTTTATGAGTTATTTAACTTAAACGCCCAATGCATTCTCTATGGCAATAGCACAAAATTTGACATGCTACTAGTCCTACATACTTACACCTAGCAACCCCATTCTAGCCTACTTAGGTTCATCTTACGGTGGACATGTTTGCCTGAAAAGGAATCTTTGAAATGTTTCATAGTTTTAGAAATATAGTGCTTTCAAATTTGAGACATTTAACACGGGGCTCAATGGCAGCTCTATAGGCACGTCAAAAGTCACTTTCACCTAGAAACTCCATTCACACTTTTTATTATTCAGCTTACTGTGGAGACACATGCTGGAACTTTTTTTTATTTTTATGTTTTGTAGTTTCTAAGTTATTTAACTTAAACGCCCAATGCATTCTCTATGGCAATAGCACAAAATTTGGCATGCCACTAGTCCTACATACTTACACCTAGCAACCCCATTCTAGCCTACTTAGGTTCATCTTACGGTGGACATGTTTGCCTGAAAAGGAATCTTCGAAATGTTTCATAGTTTTAGAAATATAGTGCTTTCAAATTTGAGACATTTAACATGGGGCTCAATGGCAGCTCTATAGGCACGTCAAAAGTCACTTTCACCTAGAAACTCCATTCACACTTTTTATTATTCAGCTTACTGTGGAGACACATGCTGGAACTTTTTTTTATTTTTATGTTTTGTAGTTTATGAGTTATTTAACTTAAACGCCCAATGCATTCTCTATGGCAATAGCACAAAATTTGGCATGCTACTAGTCCTACATACTTACACCTAGCAACCCAATTCTAGCCTACTTAGGTTCATCTTACGGTGGACATGTTTGCCTGAAAAGGAATCTTTGAAATGTTTCATAGTTTTAGAAATATAGTGCTTTCAAATTTGAGACATTTAACATGGGGCTCAATGGCAGCTCTATAGGCACGTCAAAAGTCACTTTCACCTAGAAACTCCATTCACACTTTTTATTATTCAGCTTACTGTGGAGACACATGCTGGAACTTTTTTTTATTTTTATGTTTTGTAGTTTATGAGTTATTTAACTTAAACGCCCAATGCATTCTCTATGGCAATAGCACAAAATTTGACATGCTACTAGTCCTACATACTTACACCTAGCAACCCCATTCTAGCCTACTTAGGTTCATCTTACGGTGTAAATGTTTGCCTGAAAAGGAATCTTTGAAATGTTTCATAGTTTTAGAAATATAGTGCTTTCAAATTTGAGACATTTAACATGGGGCTCAATGGCAGCTCTATAGGCACGTCAAAAGTCACTTTCACCTAGAAACTCCATTCACACTTTTTATTATTCAGCTTACTGTGGAGACACATGCTGGAACTTTTTTTAATTTTTATGTTTTGTAGTTTATGAGTTATTTAACTTAAACGCCCAATGCATTCTCTATGGCAATAGCACAAAATTTGACATGCTACTAGTCCTACATACTTACACCTAGCAACCCCATTCTAGCCTACTTAGGTTCATCTTACGGCGGACATGTTTGCCTGAAAAGGAATCTTTGAAATGTTTCATAGTTTTAGAAATATAGTGCTTTCAAATTTGAGACATTTAACATGGGGCTCAATGGCAGCTCTATAGGCACGTCAAAAGTCACTTTCACCTAGAAACTCCATTCACACTTTTTATTATTCAGCTTACTGTGGAGACACATGCTGGAACTTTTTTTTATTTTTATGTTTTGTAGTTTATGAGTTATTTAACTTAAACGCCCAATGCATTCTCTATGGCAATAGCACAAAATTTGGCATGCTACTAGTCCTACATACTTACACCTAGCAACCCCATTCTAGCCTACTTAGGTTCATCCTATGGTGGACATGTTTGCCTGAAAAGGAATCTTTGAAATGTTTCATAGTTTTAGAAATATAGTGCTTTCAAATTTGAGACATTTAACATGGGGCTCAATGGCAGCTCTATGGGCACGTCAAAAGTCACTTTCACCTAGAAACTCCATTCACACTTTTTATTATTCAGCTTACTGTGGAGACACATGCTGGAACTCTTTTTTATTTTTATGTTTTGTAGTTTATGAGTTATTTAACTTAAACGCCCAATGCATTCTCTATGGCAATAGCACAAAATTTGGCATGCTACTAGTCCTACATACTTACACCTAGCAACCCAATTCTAGCCTACTTAGGTTCATCTTATGGTGGACATGTTTGCCTGAAAAGGAATCTTTGAAATGTTTCATAGTTTTAGAAATATAGTGCTTTCAAATTTGAGACATTTAACATGGGGCTCAATGGCAGCTCTATAGGCACGTCAAAAGTCACTTTCACCTAGAAACTCCAATTCACACTTTTTATTATTCAGCTTACTGTGGAGACACATGCTGGAACTTTTTTTTATTTTTATGTTTTGTAGTTTATGAGTTATTTAACTTAAACGCCCAATGCATTCTCTATGGCAATAGCACAAAATTTGACATGCTACTAGTCCTACATACTTACACCTAGCAACCCCATTCTAGCCTACTTAGGTTCATCTTACGGTGGACATGTTTGCCTGAAAAGGAATCTTTGAAATGTTTCATAGTTTTAGAAATATAGTGCTTTCAAATTTGAGACATTTAACATGGGGCTCAATGGCAGCTCTATAGGCACGTCAAAAGTCACTTTCACCTAGAAACTCCATTCACACTTTTTATTATTCAGCTTACTGTGGAGACACATGCTGGAACTTTTTTTTATTTTTATGTTTTGTAGTTTATGAGTTATTTAACTTAAACGCCCAATGCATTCTCTATGGCAATAGCACAAAATTTGACATGCTACTAGTCCTACATACTTACACCTAGCAACCCCATTCTAGCCTACTTAGGTTCATCTTACGGTGGACATGTTTGCCTGAAAAGGAATCTTTGAAATGTTTCATAGTTTTAGAAATATAGTGCTTTCAAATTTGAGACATTTAACATGGGGCTCAATGGCAGCTCTATAGGCACGTCAAAAGTCACTTTCACCTAGAAACTCCAATTCACACTTTTTATTATTCAGCTTACTGTGGAGACACATGCTGGAACTTTTTTTTATTTTTATGTTTTGTAGTTTATGAGTTATTTAACTTAAACGCCCAATGCATTCTCTATGGCAATAGCACAAAATTTGACATGCTACTAGTCCTACATACTTACACCTAGCAACCCCATTCTAGCCTACTTAGGTTCATCTTACGGTGGACATGTTTGCCTGAAAAGGAATCTTTGAAATGTTTCATAGTTTTAGAAATATAGTGCTTTCAAATTTGAGACATTTAACATGGGGCTCAATGGCAGCTCTATAGGCACGTCAAAAGTCACTTTCACCTAGAAACTCCATTCACACTTTTTATTATTCAGCTTACTGTGGAGACACATGCTGGAACTTTTTTTTATTTTTATGTTTTGTAGTTTATGAGTTATTTAACTTAAACGCCCAATGCATTCTCTATGGCAATAGCACAAAATTTGACATGCTACTAGTCCTACATACTTACACCTAGCAACCCCATTCTAGCCTACTTAGGTTCATCTTACGGTGGACATGTTTGCCTGAAAAGGAATCTTTGAAATGTTTCATAGTTTTAGAAATATAGTGCTTTCAAATTTGAGACATTTAACACGGGGCTCAATGGCAGCTCTATAGGCACGTCAAAAGTCACTTTCACCTAGAAACTCCATTCACACTTTTTATTATTCAGCTTACTGTGGAGACACATGCTGGAACTTTTTTTTATTTTTATGTTTTGTAGTTTCTAAGTTATTTAACTTAAACGCCCAATGCATTCTCTATGGCAATAGCACAAAATTTGGCATGCCACTAGTCCTACATACTTACACCTAGCAACCCCATTCTAGCCTACTTAGGTTCATCTTACGGTGGACATGTTTGCCTGAAAAGGAATCTTTGAAATGTTTCATAGTTTTAGAAATATAGTGCTTTCAAATTTGAGACATTTAACATGGGGCTCAATGGCAGCTCTATAGGCACGTCAAAAGTCACTTTCACCTAGAAACTCCATTCACACTTTTTATTATTCAGCTTACTGTGGAGACACATGCTGGAACTTTTTTTTATTTTTATGTTTTGTAGTTTATGAGTTATTTAACTTAAACGCCCAATGCATTCTCTATGGCAATAGCACAAAATTTGGCATGCTACTAGTCCTACATACTTACACCTAGCAACCCAATTCTAGCCTACTTAGGTTCATCTTACGGTGGACATGTTTGCCTGAAAAGGAATCTTTGAAATGTTTCATAGTTTTAGAAATATAGTGCTTTCAAATTTGAGACATTTAACATGGGGCTCAATGGCAGCTCTATAGGCACGTCAAAAGTCACTTTCACCTAGAAACTCCATTCACACTTTTTATTATTCAGCTTACTGTGGAGACACATGCTGGAACTTTTTTTAATTTTTATGTTTTGTAGTTTATGAGTTATTTAACTTAAACGCCCAATGCATTCTCTATGGCAATAGCACAAAATTTGACATGCTACTAGTCCTACATACTTACACCTAGCAACCCCATTCTAGCCTACTTAGGTTCATCTTACGGTGGACATGTTTGCCTGAAAAGGAATCTTTGAAATGTTTCATAGTTTTAGAAATATAGTGCTTTCAAATTTGAGACATTTAACATGGGGCTCAATGGCAGCTCTATAGGCACGTCAAAAGTCACTTTCACCTAGAAACTCCATTCACACTTTTTATTATTCAGCTTACTGTGGAGACACATGCTGGAACTTTTTTTTATTTTTATGTTTTGTAGTTTATGAGTTATTTAACTTAAACGCCCAATGCATTCTCTATGGCAATAGCACAAAATTTGGCATGCTACTAGTCCTACATACTTACACCTAGCAACCCCATTCTAGCCTACTTAGGTTCATCCTATGGTGGACATGTTTGCCTGAAAAGGAATCTTTGAAATGTTTCATAGTTTTAGAAATATAGTGCTTTCAAATTTGAGACATTTAACATGGGGCTCAATGGCAGCTCTATGGGCACGTCAAAAGTCACTTTCACCTAGAAACTCCATTCACACTTTTTATTATTCAGCTTACTGTGGAGACACATGCTGGAACTTTTTTTTATTTTTATGTTTTGTAGTTTATGAGTTATTTAACTTAAACGCCCAATGCATTCTCTATGGCAATAGCAAAAAATTTGGCATGCTACTAGTCCTACATACTTACACCTAGCAACCCAATTCTAGCCTACTTAGGTTCATCTTATGGTGGACATGTTTGCCTGAAAAGGAATCTTTGAAATGTTTCATAGTTTTAGAAATATAGTGCTTTCAAATTTGAGACATTTAACATGGGGCTCAATGGCAGCTCTATAGGCACGTCAAAAGTCACTTTCACCTAGAAACTCCAATTCACACTTTTTATTATTCAGCTTACTGTGGAGACACATGCTGGAACTTTTTTTTATTTTTATGTTTTGTAGTTTATGAGTTATTTAACTTAAACGCCCAATGCATTCTCTATGGCAATAGCACAAAATTTGACATGCTACTAGTCCTACATACTTACACCTAGCAACCCCATTCTAGCCTACTTAGGTTCATCTTACGGTGGACATGTTTGCCTGAAAAGGAATCTTTGAAATGTTTCATAGTTTTAGAAATATAGTGCTTTCAAATTTGAGACATTTAACATGGGGCTCAATGGCAGCTCTATAGGCACGTCAAAAGTCACTTTCACCTAGAAACTCCATTCACACTTTTTATTATTCAGCTTACTGTGGAGACACATGCTGGAACTTTTTTTTATTTTTATGTTTTGTAGTTTATGAGTTATTTAACTTAAACGCCCAATGCATTCTCTATGGCAATAGCACAAAATTTGGCATGCTACTAGTCCTACATACTTACACCTAGCAACCCCATTCTAGCCTACTTAGGTTCATCCTATGGTGGACATGTTTGCCTGAAAAGGAATCTTTGAAATGTTTCATAGTTTTAGAAATATAGTGCTTTCAAATTTGAGACATTTAACATGGGGCTCAATGGCAGCTCTATGGGCACGTCAAAAGTCACTTTCACCTAGAAACTCCATTCACACTTTTTATTATTCAGCTTACTGTGGAGACACATGCTGGAACCTTTTTTATTTTTATGTTTTGTAGTTTATGAGTTATTTAACTTAAACGCCCAATGCATTCTCTATGGCAATAGCACAAAATTTGACATGCTACTAGTCCTACATACTTACACCTAGCAACCCCATTCTAGCCTACTTAGGTTCATCTTACGGTGGACATGTTTGCCTGAAAAGGAATCTTTGAAATGTTTCATAGTTTTAGAAATATAGTGCTTTCAAATTTGAGACATTTAACATGGGGCTCAATGGCAGCTCTATAGGCACGTCAAAAGTCACTTTCACCTAGAAACTCCATTCACACTTTTTATTATTCAGCTTACTGTGGAGACACATGCTGGAACTTTTTTTTATTTTTATGTTTTGTAGTTTATGAGTTATTTAACTTAAACGCCCAATGCATTCTCTATGGCAATAGCACAAAATTTGACATGCTACTAGTCCTACATACTTACACCTAGCAACCCCATTCTAGCCTACTTAGGTTCATCTTACGGTGGACATGTTTGCCTGAAAAGGAATCTTTGAAATGTTTCATAGTTTTAGAAATATAGTGCTTTCAAATTTGAGACATTTAACATGGGGCTCAATGGCAGCTCTATAGGCACGTCAAAAGTCACTTTCACCTAGAAACTCCATTCACACTTTTTATTATTCAGCTTACTGTGGAGACACATGCTGGAACTTTTTTTTATTTTTATGTTTTGTAGTTTATGAGTTATTTAACTTAAACGCCCAATGCATTCTCTATGGCAATAGCACAACATTTGGCATGCTACTAGTCCTACATACTTACACCTAGCAACCCCATTCTAGCCTACTTAGGTTCATCCTATGGTGGACATGTTTGCCTGAAAAGGAATCTTTGAAATGTTTCATAGTTTTAGAAATATAGTGCTTTCAAATTTGAGACATTTAACATGGGGCTCAATGGCAGCTCTATGGGCACGTCAAAAGTCACTTTCACCTAGAAACTCCATTCACACTTTTTATTATTCAGCTTACTGTGGAGACACATGCTGGAACTTCTTTTTATTTTTATGTTTTGTAGTTTATGAGTTATTTAACTTAAACGCCCAATGCATTCTCTATGGCAATAGCACAAAATTTGGAATGCTACTAGTCCTACATACTTACACCTAGCAACCCCATTCTAGCCTACTTAGGTTCATCTTACGGTGGACATGTTTGCCTGAAAAGGAATCTTTGAAATGTTTCATAGTTTTAGAAATATAGTGCTTTCAAATTTGAGACATTTAACATGGGGCTCAATGGCAGCTCTATAGGCACGTCAAAAGTCACTTTCACCTAGAAACTCCATTCACACTTTTTATTATTCAGCTTACTGTGGAGACACATGCTGGAACTTTTTTTTATTTTTATGTTTTGTAGTTTATGAGTTATTTAACTTAAACGCCCAATGCATTCTCTATGGCAATAGCACAAAATTTGACATGCTACTAGTCCTACATACTTACACCTAGCAACCCCATTCTAGCCTACTTAGGTTCATCTTACGGTGGACATGTTTGCCTGAAAAGGAATCTTTGAAATGTTTCATAGTTTTAGAAATATAGTGCTTTCAAATTTGAGACATTTAACACGGGGCTCAATGGCAGCTCTATAGGCACGTCAAAAGTCACTTTCACCTAGAAACTCCATTCACACTTTTTATTATTCAGCTTACTGTGGAGACACATGCTGGAACTTTTTTTTATTTTTATGTTTTGTAGTTTCTAAGTTATTTAACTTAAACGCCCAATGCATTCTCTATGGCAATAGCACAAAATTTGGCATGCCACTAGTCCTACATACTTACACCTAGCAACCCCATTCTAGCCTACTTAGGTTCATCTTACGGTGGACATGTTTGCCTGAAAAGGAATCTTTGAAATGTTTCATAGTTTTAGAAATATAGTGCTTTCAAATTTGAGACATTTAACATGGGGCTCAATGGCAGCTCTATAGGCACGTCAAAAGTCACTTTCACCTAGAAACTCCATTCACACTTTTTATTATTCAGCTTACTGTGGAGACACATGCTGGAACTTTTTTTTATTTTTATGTTTTGTAGTTTATGAGTTATTTAACTTAAACGCCCAATGCATTCTCTATGGCAATAGCACAAAATTTGACATGCTACTAGTCCTACATACTTACACCTAGCAACCCCATTCTAGCCTACTTAGGTTCATCTTACGGTGGACATGTTTGCCTGAAAAGGAATCTTTGAAATGTTTCATAGTTTTAGAAATATAGTGCTTTCAAATTTGAGACATTTAACATGGGGCTCAATGGCAGCTCTATAGGCACGTCAAAAGTCACTTTCACCTAGAAACTCCAATTCACACTTTTTATTATTCAGCTTACTGTGGAGACACATGCTGGAACTTTTTTTTATTTTTATGTTTTGTAGTTTATGAGTTATTTAACTTAAACGCCCAATGCATTCTCTATGGCAATAGCACAAAATTTGACATGCTACTAGTCCTACATACTTACACCTAGCAACCCCATTCTAGCCTACTTAGGTTCATCTTACGGTGGACATGTTTGCCTGAAAAGGAATCTTTGAAATGTTTCATAGTTTTAGAAATATAGTGCTTTCAAATTTGAGACATTTAACATGGGGCTCAATGGCAGCTCTATAGGCACGTCAAAAGTCACTTTCACCTAGAAACTCCATTCACACTTTTTATTATTCAGCTTACTGTGGAGACACATGCTGGAACTTTTTTTTATTTTTATGTTTTGTAGTTTATGAGTTATTTAACTTAAACGCCCAATGCATTCTCTATGGCAATAGCACAAAATTTGACATGCTACTAGTCCTACATACTTACACCTAGCAACCCCATTCTAGCCTACTTAGGTTCATCTTACGGTGGACATGTTTGCCTGAAAAGGAATCTTTGAAATGTTTCATAGTTTTAGAAATATAGTGCTTTCAAATTTGAGACATTTAACACGGGGCTCAATGGCAGCTCTATAGGCACGTCAAAAGTCACTTTCACCTAGAAACTCCATTCACACTTTTTATTATTCAGCTTACTGTGGAGACACATGCTGGAACTTTTTTTTATTTTTATGTTTTGTAGTTTCTAAGTTATTTAACTTAAACGCCCAATGCATTCTCTATGGCAATAGCACAAAATTTGGCATGCCACTAGTCCTACATACTTACACCTAGCAACCCCATTCTAGCCTACTTAGGTTCATCTTACGGTGGACATGTTTGCCTGAAAAGGAATCTTTGAAATGTTTCATAGTTTTAGAAATATAGTGCTTTCAAATTTGAGACATTTAACATGGGGCTCAATGGCAGCTCTATAGGCACGTCAAAAGTCACTTTCACCTAGAAACTCCATTCACACTTTTTATTATTCAGCTTACTGTGGAGACACATGCTGGAACTTTTTTTTATTTTTATGTTTTGTAGTTTATGAGTTATTTAACTTAAACGCCCAATGCATTCTCTATGGCAATAGCACAAAATTTGGCATGCTACTAGTCCTACATACTTACACCTAGCAACCCAATTCTAGCCTACTTAGGTTCATCTTACGGTGGACATGTTTGCCTGAAAAGGAATCTTTGAAATGTTTCATAGTTTTAGAAATATAGTGCTTTCAAATTTGAGACATTTAACATGGGGCTCAATGGCAGCTCTATAGGCACGTCAAAAGTCACTTTCACCTAGAAACTCCATTCACACTTTTTATTATTCAGCTTACTGTGGAGACACATGCTGGAACTTTTTTTAATTTTTATGTTTTGTAGTTTATGAGTTATTTAACTTAAACGCCCAATGCATTCTCTATGGCAATAGCACAAAATTTGACATGCTACTAGTCCTACATACTTACACCTAGCAACCCCATTCTAGCCTACTTAGGTTCATCTTACGGTGGACATGTTTGCCTGAAAAGGAATCTTTGAAATGTTTCATAGTTTTAGAAATATAGTGCTTTCAAATTTGAGACATTTAACATGGGGCTCAATGGCAGCTCTATAGGCACGTCAAAAGTCACTTTCACCTAGAAACTCCATTCACACTTTTTATTATTCAGCTTACTGTGGAGACACATGCTGGAACTTTTTTTTATTTTTATGTTTTGTAGTTTATGAGTTATTTAACTTAAACGCCCAATGCATTCTCTATGGCAATAGCACAAAATTTGGCATGCTACTAGTCCTACATACTTACACCTAGCAACCCCATTCTAGCCTACTTAGGTTCATCCTATGGTGGACATGTTTGCCTGAAAAGGAATCTTTGAAATGTTTCATAGTTTTAGAAATATAGTGCTTTCAAATTTGAGACATTTAACATGGGGCTCAATGGCAGCTCTATGGGCACGTCAAAAGTCACTTTCACCTAGAAACTCCATTCACACTTTTTATTATTCAGCTTACTGTGGAGACACATGCTGGAACTTTTTTTTATTTTTATGTTTTGTAGTTTATGAGTTATTTAACTTAAACGCCCAATGCATTCTCTATGGCAATAGCAAAAAATTTGGCATGCTACTAGTCCTACATACTTACACCTAGCAACCCAATTCTAGCCTACTTAGGTTCATCTTATGGTGGACATGTTTGCCTGAAAAGGAATCTTTGAAATGTTTCATAGTTTTAGAAATATAGTGCTTTCAAATTTGAGACATTTAACATGGGGCTCAATGGCAGCTCTATAGGCACGTCAAAAGTCACTTTCACCTAGAAACTCCAATTCACACTTTTTATTATTCAGCTTACTGTGGAGACACATGCTGGAACTTTTTTTTATTTTTATGTTTTGTAGTTTATGAGTTATTTAACTTAAACGCCCAATGCATTCTCTATGGCAATAGCACAAAATTTGACATGCTACTAGTCCTACATACTTACACCTAGCAACCCCATTCTAGCCTACTTAGGTTCATCTTACGGTGGACATGTTTGCCTGAAAAGGAATCTTTGAAATGTTTCATAGTTTTAGAAATATAGTGCTTTCAAATTTGAGACATTTAACATGGGGCTCAATGGCAGCTCTATAGGCACGTCAAAAGTCACTTTCACCTAGAAACTCCATTCACACTTTTTATTATTCAGCTTACTGTGGAGACACATGCTGGAACTTTTTTTTATTTTTATGTTTTGTAGTTTATGAGTTATTTAACTTAAACGCCCAATGCATTCTCTATGGCAATAGCACAAAATTTGGCATGCTACTAGTCCTACATACTTACACCTAGCAACCCCATTCTAGCCTACTTAGGTTCATCCTATGGTGGACATGTTTGCCTGAAAAGGAATCTTTGAAATGTTTCATAGTTTTAGAAATATAGTGCTTTCAAATTTGAGACATTTAACATGGGGCTCAATGGCAGCTCTATGGGCACGTCAAAAGTCACTTTCACCTAGAAACTCCATTCACACTTTTTATTATTCAGCTTACTGTGGAGACACATGCTGGAACCTTTTTTATTTTTATGTTTTGTAGTTTATGAGTTATTTAACTTAAACGCCCAATGCATTCTCTAT
The DNA here is from genome assembly GCF_964188405.1 of Protomyctophum parallelum. Classification (NCBI taxonomy): domain Eukaryota; kingdom Metazoa; phylum Chordata; class Actinopteri; order Myctophiformes; family Myctophidae; genus Protomyctophum; species Protomyctophum parallelum. The sequence goes on along the minus strand of NC_139703.1, from coordinate 11,373,781 downwards.
GGCAATAGCACAAAATTTGACATGCTACTAGTCCTACATACTTACACCTAGCAACCCCATTCTAGCCTACTTAGGTTCATCTTACGGTGGACATGTTTGCCTGAAAAGGAATCTTTGAAATGTTTCATAGTTTTAGAAATATAGTGCTTTCAAATTTGAGACATTTAACATGGGGCTCAATGGCAGCTCTATAGGCACGTCAAAAGTCACTTTCACCTAGAAACTCCATTCACACTTTTTATTATTCAGCTTACTGTGGAGACACATGCTGGAACTTTTTTTTATTTTTATGTTTTGTAGTTTATGAGTTATTTAACTTAAACGCCCAATGCATTCTCTATGGCAATAGCACAAAATTTGACATGCTACTAGTCCTACATACTTACACCTAGCAACCCCATTCTAGCCTACTTAGGTTCATCTTACGGTGGACATGTTTGCCTGAAAAGGAATCTTTGAAATGTTTCATAGTTTTAGAAATATAGTGCTTTCAAATTTGAGACATTTAACATGGGGCTCAATGGCAGCTCTATAGGCACGTCAAAAGTCACTTTCACCTAGAAACTCCATTCACACTTTTTATTATTCAGCTTACTGTGGAGACACATGCTGGAACTTTTTTTTATTTTTATGTTTTGTAGTTTATGAGTTATTTAACTTAAACGCCCAATGCATTCTCTATGGCAATAGCACAACATTTGGCATGCTACTAGTCCTACATACTTACACCTAGCAACCCCATTCTAGCCTACTTAGGTTCATCCTATGGTGGACATGTTTGCCTGAAAAGGAATCTTTGAAATGTTTCATAGTTTTAGAAATATAGTGCTTTCAAATTTGAGACATTTAACATGGGGCTCAATGGCAGCTCTATGGGCACGTCAAAAGTCACTTTCACCTAGAAACTCCATTCACACTTTTTATTATTCAGCTTACTGTGGAGACACATGCTGGAACTTCTTTTTATTTTTATGTTTTGTAGTTTATGAGTTATTTAACTTAAACGCCCAATGCATTCTCTATGGCAATAGCACAAAATTTGGAATGCTACTAGTCCTACATACTTACACCTAGCAACCCCATTCTAGCCTACTTAGGTTCATCTTACGGTGGACATGTTTGCCTGAAAAGGAATCTTTGAAATGTTTCATAGTTTTAGAAATATAGTGCTTTCAAATTTGAGACATTTAACATGGGGCTCAATGGCAGCTCTATAGGCACGTCAAAAGTCACTTTCACCTAGAAACTCCATTCACACTTTTTATTATTCAGCTTACTGTGGAGACACATGCTGGAACTTTTTTTTATTTTTATGTTTTGTAGTTTATGAGTTATTTAACTTAAACGCCCAATGCATTCTCTATGGCAATAGCACAAAATTTGACATGCTACTAGTCCTACATACTTACACCTAGCAACCCCATTCTAGCCTACTTAGGTTCATCTTACGGTGGACATGTTTGCCTGAAAAGGAATCTTTGAAATGTTTCATAGTTTTAGAAATATAGTGCTTTCAAATTTGAGACATTTAACACGGGGCTCAATGGCAGCTCTATAGGCACGTCAAAAGTCACTTTCACCTAGAAACTCCATTCACACTTTTTATTATTCAGCTTACTGTGGAGACACATGCTGGAACTTTTTTTTATTTTTATGTTTTGTAGTTTCTAAGTTATTTAACTTAAACGCCCAATGCATTCTCTATGGCAATAGCACAAAATTTGGCATGCCACTAGTCCTACATACTTACACCTAGCAACCCCATTCTAGCCTACTTAGGTTCATCTTACGGTGGACATGTTTGCCTGAAAAGGAATCTTTGAAATGTTTCATAGTTTTAGAAATATAGTGCTTTCAAATTTGAGACATTTAACATGGGGCTCAATGGCAGCTCTATAGGCACGTCAAAAGTCACTTTCACCTAGAAACTCCATTCACACTTTTTATTATTCAGCTTACTGTGGAGACACATGCTGGAACTTTTTTTTATTTTTATGTTTTGTAGTTTATGAGTTATTTAACTTAAACGCCCAATGCATTCTCTATGGCAATAGCACAAAATTTGGCATGCTACTAGTCCTACATACTTACACCTAGCAACCCCATTCTAGCCTACTTAGGTTCATCCTATGGTGGACATGTTTGCCTGAAAAGGAATCTTTGAAATGTTTCATAGTTTTAGAAATATAGTGCTTTCAAATTTGAGACATTTAACATGGGGCTCAATGGCAGCTCTATGGGCACGTCAAAAGTCACTTTCACCTAGAAACTCCATTCACACTTTTTATTATTCAGCTTACTGTGGAGACACATGCTGGAACCTTTTTTTATTTTTATGTTTTGTAGTTTATGAGTTATTTAACTTAAACGCCCAATGCATTCTCTATGGCAATAGCACAAAATTTGACATGCTACTAGTCCTACATACTTACACCTAGCAACCCCATTCTAGCCTACTTAGGTTCATCTTACGGTGGACATGTTTGCCTGAAAAGGAATCTTTGAAATGTTTCATAGTTTTAGAAATATAGTGCTTTCAAATTTGAGACATTTAACATGGGGCTCAATGGCAGCTCTATAGGCACGTCAAAAGTCACTTTCACCTAGAAACTCCATTCACACTTTTTATTATTCAGCTTACTGTGGAGACACATGCTGGAACTTTTTTTTATTTTTATGTTTTGTAGTTTATGAGTTATTTAACTTAAACGCCCAATGCATTCTCTATGGCAATAGCACAAAATTTGACATGCTACTAGTCCTACATACTTACACCTAGCAACCCCATTCTAGCCTACTTAGGTTCATCTTACGGTGGACATGTTTGCCTGAAAAGGAATCTTTGAAATGTTTCATAGTTTTAGAAATATAGTGCTTTCAAATTTGAGACATTTAACACGGGGCTCAATGGCAGCTCTATAGGCACGTCAAAAGTCACTTTCACCTAGAAACTCCATTCACACTTTTTATTATTCAGCTTACTGTGGAGACACATGCTGGAACTTTTTTTTATTTTTATGTTTTGTAGTTTCTAAGTTATTTAACTTAAACGCCCAATGCATTCTCTATGGCAATAGCACAAAATTTGGCATGCCACTAGTCCTACATACTTACACCTAGCAACCCCATTCTAGCCTACTTAGGTTCATCTTACGGTGGACATGTTTGCCTGAAAAGGAATCTTTGAAATGTTTCATAGTTTTAGAAATATAGTGCTTTCAAATTTGAGACATTTAACATGGGGCTCAATGGCAGCTCTATAGGCACGTCAAAAGTCACTTTCACCTAGAAACTCCATTCACACTTTTTATTATTCAGCTTACTGTGGAGACACATGCTGGAACTTTTTTTTATTTTTATGTTTTGTAGTTTATGAGTTATTTAACTTAAACGCCCAATGCTTTCTCTATGGCAATAGCACAAAATTTGGCATGCTACTAGTCCTACATACTTACACCTAGCAACCCAATTCTAGCCTACTTAGGTTCATCTTACGGTGGACATGTTTGCCTGAAAAGGAATCTTTGAAATGTTTCATAGTTTTAGAAATATAGTGCTTTCAAATTTGAGACATTTAACATGGGGCTCAATGGCAGCTCTATAGGCACGTCAAAAGTCACTTTCACCTAGAAACTCCATTCACACTTTTTATTATTCAGCTTACTGTGGAGACACATGCTGGAACTTTTTTTTATTTTTATGTTTTGTAGTTTATGAGTTATTTAACTTAAACGCCCAATGCATTCTCTATGGCAATAGCACAAAATTTGACATGCTACTAGTCCTACATACTTACACCTAGCAACCCCATTCTAGCCTACTTAGGTTCATCTTACGGTGGACATGTTTGCCTGAAAAGGAATCTTTGAAATGTTTCATAGTTTTAGAAATATAGTGCTTTCAAATTTGAGACATTTAACATGGGGCTCAATGGCAGCTCTATAGGCACGTCAAAAGTCACTTTCACCTAGAAACTCCATTCACACTTTTTATTATTCAGCTTACTGTGGAGACACATGCTGGAACTTTTTTTTATTTTTATGTTTTGTAGTTTATGAGTTATTTAACTTAAACGCCCAATGCATTCTCTATGGCAATAGCACAAAATTTGGCATGCTACTAGTCCTACATACTTACACCTAGCAACCCCATTCTAGCCTACTTAGGTTCATCCTATGGTGGACATGTTTGCCTGAAAAGGAATCTTTGAAATGTTTCATAGTTTTAGAAATATAGTGCTTTCAAATTTGAGACATTTAACATGGGGCTCAATGGCAGCTCTATGGGCACGTCAAAAGTCACTTTCACCTAGAAACTCCATTCACACTTTTTATTATTCAGCTTACTGTGGAGACACATGCTGGAACTTTTTTTTATTTTTATGTTTTGTAGTTTATGAGTTATTTAACTTAAACGCCCAATGCATTCTCTATGGCAATAGCACAAAATTTGGCATGCTACTAGTCCTACATACTTACACCTAGCAACCCAATTCTAGCCTACTTAGGTTCATCTTATGGTGGACATGTTTGCCTGAAAAGGAATCTTTGAAATGTTTCATAGTTTTAGAAATATAGTGCTTTCAAATTTGAGACATTTAACATGGGGCTCAATGGCAGCTCTATAGGCACGTCAAAAGTCACTTTCACCTAGAAACTCCAATTCACACTTTTTATTATTCAGCTTACTGTGGAGACACATGCTGGAACTTTTTTTTATTTTTATGTTTTGTAGTTTATGAGTTATTTAACTTAAACGCCCAATGCATTCTCTATGGCAATAGCACAAAATTTGACATGCTACTAGTCCTACATACTTACACCTAGCAACCCCATTCTAGCCTACTTAGGTTCATCTTACGGTGGACATGTTTGCCTGAAAAGGAATCTTTGAAATGTTTCATAGTTTTAGAAATATAGTGCTTTCAAATTTGAGACATTTAACATGGGGCTCAATGGCAGCTCTATAGGCACGTCAAAAGTCACTTTCACCTAGAAACTCCATTCACACTTTTTATTATTCAGCTTACTGTGGAGACACATGCTGGAACTTTTTTTTATTTTTATGTTTTGTAGTTTATGAGTTATTTAACTTAAACGCCCAATGCATTCTCTATGGCAATAGCACAAAATTTGGCATGCTACTAGTCCTACATACTTACACCTAGCAACCCCATTCTAGCCTACTTAGGTTCATCCTATGGTGGACATGTTTGCCTGAAAAGGAATCTTTGAAATGTTTCATAGTTTTAGAAATATAGTGCTTTCAAATTTGAGACATTTAACATGGGGCTCAATGGCAGCTCTATGGGCACGTCAAAAGTCACTTTCACCTAGAAACTCCATTCACACTTTTTATTATTCAGCTTACTGTGGAGACACATGCTGGAACTTCTTTTTATTTTTATGTTTTGTAGTTTATGAGTTATTTAACTTAAACGCCCAATGCATTCTCTATGGCAATAGCACAAAATTTGGAATGCTACTAGTCCTACATACTTACACCTAGCAACCCCATTCTAGCCTACTTAGGTTCATCTTACGGTGGACATGTTTGCCTGAAAAGGAATCTTTGAAATGTTTCATAGTTTTAGAAATATAGTGCTTTCAAATTTGAGACATTTAACATGGGGCTCAATGGCAGCTCTATAGGCCTACTCTCCTCCTGCCTGGCTCCTCCCCTTCCTACTCTGGCCCCTCCCTTTCCTACTCTCCCCCTGCCTGGCCCCTCCCCTTCCTACTCTCCTCCTGCCTGGCCCCTCCCCTTCCTACTCTCCTCCTGCCTGGCCACTCCCCTTCCTACTCTGCCCCTGCCTGGCCCCTCCCCTTCTCCTGCCTGACCCCTCCCCTTCCTACTCTCCTCCTGCCTGGCCCCTCCCCTTCCTACTCTCCTCCTGCCTGGCCCCTCCCTACTCTCCCCCTGCCTGGCCCCTCCCCTTCCTACTATCCCCCTGCCTGGCACCTCCCCTTCCTACTCTCCCCCTGCCTGGCCCCTCCCCTTTCCTACTGACTGAACTCAGCCTACTGTCCTCCTACCTGACCACCCTGCTCTCCTCCTACCTGAACCCGACTCTCCTCCTACCTGACCACCCTGTTCTCCTCCTACCTGACCCCCCACCTACCTGACCCCACCACTCTGAAACCCCCTGACCATCCCCCCTACACTCCCCCTGACTGAACTCCACCTACTCTCCTACCTGACCACCTTACTCTCCTCCTACCTGACCCCACTACTCTCCTCCTACCTGAAACCCGCACCTTGTACTAGGTATTCTATGGATATCATCTGATTTATCCACCGGGCCACTCCTACTCTAGGTGTCAGTGATTTGAACCATCACCGCCTACTAGGAGTATGTCGGGTTTGAACCGGCACACTTCTACTAGGTATACTAGGGATATCATTTGACTTATCCGCTGGGCCACTGAGGCACACAATCATGGTGAATTTCTGGGCTGCTTTAAAGTTGTCCTTCTGGAAATCAGTGTGCAAAGCAAAGTGTCACAGTTATGACTAATGTGGGATTTGAAACCTGGACCTGTGGCTCCCAAGGACAGCCTCTAATCACACTGAGCTAACTGCTGGATACTACTACACAGCTTTTTGTGCTATTTGATGTAAGTGTGGAAAGCAAAGTGTCACAGTAAAGAAAGACCGCTGGGACAAGCCTACTCTAGGTGTTGGTGATTTGAACACCTCATGTCATATGTCGGGTTTGAACCTGCACACTTCTACTAGGTATACTACGGATATCATCTGACTTATCCGCTGGGCCACTGAGGCACACAATCATGGTGAATTTCTGGGCTGCTTTAAAGTTGTCCTTCTGGAAATCAGTGTGCAAAGCAAAGTGTCACAGTTATGACTAATGTGGGATTTGAACCCTGGACCTGTGGCTCCCAAGGACAGCCTCTCATCACACTGAGCTAACTGCTGGATACTACTACACAGCTTTTTGTGCTATTTGATGTAAGTGTGGAAAGCAAAGTGTCACAGTAAAGAAAGACCGCTGGGACACGCCTACTCTAGGTGTTGGTGATTTGAACACTGCATGTCATATGTCGGGTTTGAACCGGCACACTTCTACTAGGTATACTACGGATATCATTTGACTTATCGGCTGGGCCACTGAGGCACACAATCATGGTGAATTTCTGGGCTGCTTTAAAGTTGTCCTTCTGGAAATCAGTGTGCAAAGCAAAGTGTCACAGTTATGACTAATGTGGGATTTGAAACCTGGACCTGTGGCTCCCAAGGAGAGCCTCTCATCACACTGAGCTAACTGCTGGATACTACTACACAGCTTTTTGTGCGATTTGATGTAAGTGTGGAAAGCAAAGTGTCACAATAAAGAAAGACCACTGGGACACGCCTACTCTAGGTGTTGGTGATTTGAACACCGCATGTCATATGTCTGGTTTGAACGTGCACACTTCTACTAGGTATACTACGGATATCATCTGACTTATCCGTTGGGCCACTGAGGCACACAAACATGGTGAATTTCTGGGCTGCTTTAAAGTTGTCCTTCTGGAAATCAGTGTGCAAAGCAAAGTGTCACAGTTATGACTAATGTGGGATTTGAACCCTGGACCTGCTGCTCCCAAGGACAGCCTCTCATCACACTGAGCTAAGTGCTGGATACTACTACACAGCTTTTTTGTGCTATTTGATGAAGTGTGGAAAGCAAAGTGTCACAGTAAAGACAAAGTAAAGAAATTAGTGGGGTTTGAACTCACCATCTCCCGATCATGTGGCAGCGTTCTAACACACTGAGCCACTGGCTCCAGACAATACACTTTTTTGTTTGTTTGCTTGTAAGTGAAACATCCAGAATGTATTTTTCAATGTATTGTTAGTTCTTAAACATAAACTCATACAGTTCATCCCACAGTGAGATCAGCTTGAGAGTCATACGGTTGTCTGTACCTCATTTCAACTGCCGAATCTCAGGTTTGAACCAGGAACCTTCAGATCTACAGTCTAACGCTCTCCCAACTGAGCTATTACGGCTTGCAAGCAACACATCCAGTATTTATTTTTACATTGACTGTTACTTGTTACTTCTTAAAAAAACTCATAAAGTTTTTCACCCAGTGAGATCAGCCTAAGAGTCATAGGATTTTCTGTACAGCATTTCAAGTGCCGAAAGCCAGGATTGAACCAGGGACCTTTGGATATTCAGTCTAATGCTCTACCAACTGAGCTATTTCAGCTTGTAAGTGTCCCATCCAGAATATATCTTTCAATGTATTGTTAGTTCTTAAACAAAAACTCATACAGTTTTCCCCCAGTGAGATCAGCCTGGGAGTCATACGGTTTTCTGTACCTCATTTGACCTGCTGAAAACCGGTTCCATTTGTACACTGTCAAAGTAACTAACTTAATACTATCAACATCTATCTATTCTATAGTCCCTCTACAACAGTGGTTCCCAAACCTTTTCTTGTCAAGGACCCCCACATTTACACTTTATTAACCTGTGGAACCTGAACCTAACCCTAACCCTAACCCTAACCCTAACCCTAACCCTAACCCTAACCCCATAAGAGAAGATTGTTACAGATCTAGCAGTGATCTAGAATGATCAATTATATTAATAAAACGTCAAAAACTGTGAAAATGAAGAAAATGAAGTTGAAGAATCACTATAAATCTAAAACAGGTCAGAGTATTTCATCCAGTTATAAACAAGGAAGTGGTCCGGGTCTGCGACCATTTGATTGGAGGAGACAATGTAAGGAGCCCTAGGATTGGCTGAAGGCAGACCGATCTGATTGGCCAAGGAATCTGTCAATCAGAATGATTGGCACGTCAAAAACCACGACAGCACCCTAACTCAGTTACCTATTGCTATCTGCAACAACAGTCTTCCTTTGCCTGTGAGTTAGAGTTTGGAGTTGGATTTTGGCTGATATTTTGTAATCCTCCAAATCATGAAGTACACATGTATGTCTTCCAAACCCATGAACTATAGTACAGTATGTCTTTTTTTATCCTTCAAAATCATGAAAAACAACATATTATAGTAAGTCTTCCGAAACTATATACAGTTTTCTGTAACTCATTTCAACTGCCGAAACCCAGGATTGAACTAGGGACGTTTAGATCTTCAGTCTAATGCTCTTCCAACTGAGCTATTTCGGCTTGTAAGTGACACATCCAGAATGTATTTTTCAATGCATTGTTAGTTCTTAAACATAAACTCATACAGTTCATCCCGCAGTGAGATCAGCTTGAGAGTCATACGGTTGTCTGTACCTCATTTCTACTGCCGACTCACCATCTCCCGATCATGTGGCAGCGTTCTAACACACTGAGCCACTGGCTCCAGACAATTCACACTGCTTTTTTGTTTGTTTTCTTCTTCTGAAATTGGTCTTGAAAATAAAGAGTTATTTGGGGTTTGAACTCACCATCTCCCAAACATGTGGACAGTGTTCTAACACACTGAGCCACTGGCTCCAGACAATTCACACTGCTTTTTTGTTTGTTTGCTTGTAAGTGACACATCCAGAATGTATTTTTCAATGTATTGTTAGTTCTTAAACATAAAGTCATACAGTTCATCCCACAGTGAGATCAGCTTGAGAGTCATACGATTGTCTGTACCTCATTTCAACTGCCGAATCACAGGTTTGAACCAGGAACCTTCAGATCTACAGTCTAACACTCTCCCAACTGAGCTATTACAGCTTGCAATTAACACATCCAGTATTTATTTTTACATTGACTGTTACTTGTTACTTCTTAACCCTCTAAGACCCAGCGTTGCTTTTTAGCAACAATGTTATTTTATTTAATTACTAAATTATTATAATTTTTTTCTGTTCTTTTTTCACCTAAACGTCATCAGTGATGTTCATTGCAATGCCATTTCAATGCCATTGGTCATGATATTTGCATATAAATACCCTAAACAGAGGCTGAAATTCACACAAATAAAAAATGTCTGGACTCTGTGCGATTTTGAACATTTTTTAACCTAAGACTTTTGACCTTTACCCTAATAAAAGTAGGTAAAATAATTGTTAAATGTTTTAAATGTTTTTTTGTGATCATTAGAATGTCTAGAACATGTCTTATTCATTATTGTGAAAGATATCCCCAAAATGTAAATTATTAATTTATTATATTATTATATAATTATATAATTATTATATAATTATTATAAATTTTTCATCAAATTTTTTTTTTTTTTTAACATATTTTTTAGTCTTAGTCCTAGTAGTACAAAGTAGTAGTAAGGTTGAAATCAATTTTTTGCAAGTAAAATTAATGCGGGTGTTAGTTAAACAAAAACAATCATAAAGTTTTTCACCCAGTGAGATCAGCCTAAGAGTCATAGGATTTTCTGTACCAAAGTAAAAAGTTCTAGCATGTGTCTCCACAGTAAGCTGAATAATAAAAAGTGTGAATGGAGTTTCTAGGAGAAAGTACTTTTTTGATGTGCCAATGTCTGCCATTGAGCCCCATTGTAAATTTCTCAAATTTGAAAGCACTATAGTTCTAAAACTATGAAACATTTCAAAGATTCCTTTTCAGGCAAAAACATGTCCAAACATGTCCACCATAAGATGAACCTATAGCCTTTAGAATTTCAGAGTACTCCGGCAATGAAATTGGACTCTCCGAGCTGATGACCATTGGACCACCACAACATTGATTGATTGATTGATTGATTGATTGATTCATTCATTCATTGAGGACTCTATTTAAAATAAATTCAAAAGGATAAAAGCACAAAAAAGTCTGAAGGCTTGTCTCCATTGTTATCCTTTATTCTGTAAAAAACAGTTTTGTGTCCAAGGCTCACTCACCAATGGATAGGCCTACATCCAAACTCAAGGCACACCTGTATTCATAGCAAAAAACATTTTCACAATTTGTAAAAAGTAATAAAACAAGATATTTTCAAAATGTTCACCTAATGTTATGTTTATAGGGGTGTAGACTTTGCCTCTCTATATTGATGCAATACGTTTGTGACCTTGTAAATCTGCTATTTGAAATTCATTTTCTTTTTTCCCCCTTCTTTTTTGTTTTACACCATTTGGTTTAATGAACTTTAGTGGATCCAGAGGCAAAGTATTCGGTGGTCCTTGGCATGTCAAAGTTGGGAAACCCCTGTGCAAACCCCATGCAACTCCTTGGGTCCAAATGGTTGCAAGGAGTTAACGCTAAAACCATCTTGACCCTTTGGTGTGGTTTGGGGCCATTGAATTCCATGCGTTGAATCACTAGGGTCAACGTGGGTCAACGTGCAACAAGACATATCACACCGCAGGGACAACGCTAAAACCGTCTTGACCCTTTGGTGTGGTTAGGGCTTAAGACAGTGGTTAAAATAATAATGTTGTTGGCGGTCAGATGATGATGTTTCTACTCCAAGTCCACAACCTTCTCTGCTTCTGTTGTTTCTGGATGAACTGCTGCTGCAGCCTCCTGTGTGGAGTCCTGTAGGAACGACATAGTTAGTTAGTTAGTTTATTTCAGTTTATTTCTCATTTTGAGCCATAATGTCTATAAAGACGACGTGCGTGCGTGCACGCAGGGATTTTGGCCGTTTTTATGTGGACGCTAGGATAGTAAACGCTGGATTAACGCCAATTAATCAAATCTCGTTATCTTGGGCGTGGCAATCAAAACAGTTATTCACTGAACCATTCTCACATGTCGTAGGAATGTGTGAACCAAAGGAGAAGATCCCAGCTCCATCACACAAAAAAAATATTTAATGTGACAGAGGGGTCAAAGTTGAACGAAAGTCGCAGTTACACTATATGGTTGAAATATAGGTCAACAATACAATTGACGCTAGTTTTGTGCATTCATTTATTTTTTAATGTGTGGCCCCCAGACCCCCAACGAATGACCAGAACTATTTAATATTCACCAAAATCCGACCAGAACGTCCACCATGGGACTCAGGCAATCAATTAATACCTTTGCAACCACTATATTAATGGCAAGTATTTCCTACAGCTTTAAAGGACAACTTTAGTTTTTTTCAACCAAGGTTCATGTTCTATTTCGTCCCTGCTGACCGCCAGAGGCGGTGCTTTAAGCACTGAATACGTCCCTTCGCGCATGCGCAGTCGAGTATTTTATACCAACAATGTCGGTTGACCCCGTGATGACCCGGAGTCGTCTATAACTTCCGGCAGTCATCCGGGGCTCAGTCCCTAATTTCTTCTCGCTTGCGCAAGTCGTACATAGCACAGAGTTCTACAGCAGAATTAAACTGCACGATAACAGAACTATTGCTTTGCTACTACTAAGTCGCCGGTAGTCCCGCGACCATTGTTGGTCGGAGCTGTGACGCGTGCGTTCGCCCTCCAGGGACTGCGACTTAATATTACTATTATTGTATCGTTTTCGAGTGGAGCTGGGCTTCACATCGTCTTCTTTCCCCGTGGGAACAAGGTAAGCAGACAACCCCTGTTCGCATAGGCTGCGTGCGCGCTGCTTCCCTGCAACACACACGGTTGCGTGCAGCGTGCTACAAACGGCGACCTGAGCGTCCCGTTTTAGCACCCGTCAAAGTTGAACGGATAGCTCGTTCTCTTTGACAGCTTACGCTGTCTCGTTTTCCCACGAAGGCTGCGCCGCAGTGCTGGTGACGGCAAGCGTTAGCACTACCCGCTCCCAGCACGTGAGTCGACGCTAGTATTATTTGTTTACTACTTACCTATACTACTTATACTTATACTACTTATACTTATAAGTGTACTTATCTACTGCTATATTACTCTGCCTCTCTGAGCGAGTCTTTGCTGGCACTGGCCAGCTATATAGCACCGCCGCGTGCTACAAACGGCGACCTGAGCGTCCCGTTTAGCACCCGTCAAAGTTGAACGGATAGCTCGTTCTCTTTGACAGCTTACGCTGTCTTGTTTTCCCACGAAGGCTGCGCCGCAGTGCTGGTGACGGCAAGCGTTAGCGCTACCCGCTCCCAGCATGTGAGTCGACGCTATTATTATTTGCTTACTACTTATACTTATACTACTTATACTTATACTACTTATAAGTGTACTTATTTACTGCTATATTACTCTGCCTCTCTGAATGAGTCTTTGCTGGCACTGGCCAGCTATATAGCACCACCGCGAGGTTACGTCAGTAACCCCGGTTATATGAATTGGCTTGACTGATTTAGTCACTTGTTCTCAAATAGTGTACTTTAATTTCGGCACAGAGCCATTGCCACTTTATAGGTTGGTTTTTCTGAAATTATATATATATAACTATATCATTATATATATATCATATATACTGGTCTCTGCTAGAGCACCCCTTACCTGGCATAGGCGGCGTGCGCGCCACCTCCCTCCAGCTAAGCGGCCTTTAGCAGCTACAGTAGCCTCTACTGGCACAGGCAGCGTCCGCGCTCCCTTCCTACCAGTTTACGGCTCCACCCCTAGCGACCACTAGCGTCCGCGCTCTGGGCTACATCTGCGGGTTTCCAATGGACGAACCCCGCCACCACCTGTGCACCTCCTGCCAGGCTCCTCTGCGGCCAGAGGATGGGCATGACCTCTGCCCTGAGTGCCTTGGCCCCCAACATCTGAGGGAGGCACTCGGTGACAACCCATGTCACGTGGACGCAGGAGCGTCCAATCTCTCTCGCCGGTAATGAAGGCTAACAAAACCCTCCCCGGACAGAAGGTACGTTATCGTTTAAAGCGCGCTATCCCCGCTAAACAGACGTTCATATGATATCATATACTTATCATGGCATAACCTCCTGTGTGTGGGTAAAGGCTGCGTTCGCGCCGCCTCCCTGCTCTGCATACGAGGTCTGTTCGACTGTGAACGCTAGCGCTTATTATAAGCGACTATAAGACTTGCCGAAGGATAAGAACACTGTCATATTACCTTCGTTTGTTAAACACGCTACTTTTTAAGCTTTGTTTAGCCCCTGCTGGTGATGGCAAGAGCCTTGCTGGCCAAAGCAGCATTCAAGCTTAACTGCTTTTGCGAATAGCTGTATTGTTGTTGTTATTATCAGCCCGGTACAGGAGCAGCTTCCTGCGTCCTCCCAGGGTATTGATGTTGCTACCAGTATAGTTTGTAGCAAAATAGTACTAACAGCTACTGGTGTACATAGCCTGTCTGGTTGTTAACCCAGCTGGCCCCCAGTAGTGGGCCTAGCTGAAGCTGCTACCAGTATGTCTGGAGCTCAAAGCTCCATTAACAGTTTTTTGCATATACAGTGGGTGCAACCTGGTTTGTTCCCACAGGTCGGATTAGTGCCCCTGGGTACCTGTAGGTCCTATTAGCCCAGCTGGTCCCCAGCACAGAGTATCTGGCGCTGCTGACAGCGTAGCTCACAGCTGCTACCAGTAGCTTAAAGTTAAAGCTGTGTATGAACAGGCTATAGCTTGTCTTGTTTTTTAGTAGCCTAGCTGGTCTCCAGCATAGCTCTCTAACTGGCGCTGCTACCTGTAGTTGTAGCCCAAGCGCTTATTATACTATTGAAGATAAAAAGCTATCTGTATATAGCTTGCCTTACTGTTTGTTGGCCCAGCTGGTACAGGGCAGGCAGCGTATGCGCTCCGCTCCTCCAGCATACGGCCAGCTTGATGTTACTTACTACTAATCGTTTGTTAGCTCAAGCATTTATTAACAGCTATTGGTGTATAGCTTGTTATGTTCATTAGCTGCAGCTGATACAGGCAGCGTACGCGCTCCCTTCCTTCAGCAGGTGGCCCCTATCGGTGGAGCTATCGGTTGTAGCCTTTTCTCCAAAACTAGCTTGTGTCGGTTTATTTAACCGAACCTGGCTGGGGTAGGCAGCGGTAGCGCTCCCTCCTCCCAGCATGAATGCGTAGTAGTGCACACGTGACTAGTGTATTGGAAGTGTCTTTTGTTTCGCTCTGGACTAGCAAACATAAATAATAATGCACTGGAGTTTGGATAAGCGTCATAGTGCCGTGATAAACGGTCACATAGGAAACACTACAGCTGCTACATAGCAGCGTCCAAACCTTGACTGAAGACTTTATTATCATAAATTATAAGTAAGCCTCCGCCGGGGGTACAGGTAGCGTAAAGCTCCCCTCCCCCACCGCGACCATGCAGGTCGCAAAGTCTATCTAACAGCAACGTTTGTGTGCTGTTTCTATGATGCACTTTACATCTGGTTGAATCTCAAAGTGCTGCAATGAGCATTTGCATAAACGTAAATGCATACTCGCATGCTGCGGCAGGTATAGCAGCATTCAGTTTTTCGATTAAGTCATTATATGCCGATCTAAGTTAAAGCCTCTGCTGGCACAGGCAGCGTACGCGCCCCCTCCCTGCAGCATATGGCCAACACCTAGCAAACCAGTAGCGTCCGCGCCCTGGGCTAGTTGGGACTGGTGTGCACCGGCCGGTCCAAAGGAACCGGTGCCACCACAACGGAGAGCACCCACTTTCGTACCTCGAAAGCCTCTGCTGGTACAGACAGCGTATGCGCTCCCTCAAGCATATGGCCAACACCTAGCAACCAGTAGCGTCCGCGCCCTGGGCTAGTTGGGACTTGTGTGCACCGGCCGGTCCAGAGTAACCGGTGCCACCACAATGGAGAGCTCCCACTTTTGTACCTCGTGTGAAGCTCTCCTTCAGCCGTGAGCCGACCTTGGTCCTGCCCCGTGTGCCAGGAGGAAAAGGTCTGACCGCTGACTACAGCAGATCCGAGAGGGCTCAGCTATCTGCAGAGTTGGCCCGCATGAGGGCCATGCTCACTTCAGATAACACCTAGGCACCTCGGAGGGTGCCGAAGCGCCTACCTCTCCGATGCCACAACTGACTCGAGGTTGATGTGCTCTCCCCGACAGCTTAAGCTACGCACTTCCATGACTATGAGGAAGATGCAGAAGGCGGTGCCTCCCAGGCATCAGAGCCGGCCTCCCACTTCTCAGCTCATGCGCATAGCCGTGGAACGCATACTAAAGCAGGCAGTCGGCTCCTCCAAGCGCCTTCTTCTTGCTGTCTTCGCCGTCCCCCACGCCTGTACCTGAGACAGCTACAGGCCTGCCGGGCGAACGATCAGGGCCCTCTCCCATCTCTATACCGATGGTGAAATCCTGGCAGCCCTGCCCTGATTGGGAAAAGTGTCCTGAGACAACCCGTTGCGACGTGACACCTTAATAGATTTGAACGCACAAGGCGATAAGGGCTGGCCTGGGTTACATGCCAGCCACCAAGCCTGTCATTGCATCCCTCATTGTGTTCCCCAACGAGGCCCGGCGGCAGAACGCTAGGTGACCTCGACCCCAGTGCAGGAGCACAGACAACCTGCTCACTGGGGCCTCCCGTTCACACTTAATAGTGGCAACGTTAATACTGGCTCAGTCACCTTTGGTGTGTCACTGGAGGCATTGGCGTCATGTCCTCAGAGCGTGGGCAGCTGATGTCCATCGTATCTCTAGCCCGTCGCCAAGTCGGGTTTTCACAGTCAAGCTTGACTGATGAGCCTAGGCCAACTCTCCGTAGTCTCCCTGAGGAGCCAGGAGCACTAGGTGGTTCAGCCGGGCGAGAATCGCCGGAGCGAACCATCCAGGGGGGGAAGACCAGGCTGCAGCTTGCAGGCCTACGACACATCCCGCCTCCCAAAGGGCCGAGCTCCAACATTGATGAAATCATCTTGACTGCCCTCGGAGCTCGCGTATCACCGCCGGCCCACACTAGAGGCCAGCGTGTTCCCTGGCGTCCCACGCAGGGACCTGACTGTGACTGTGACTTTCCGGGCTGTGCAGTGCCTTCTGACGCCAGCCCCCCATATCCGGCGGGTCAAAATGGCCATTATCAGCAACATGACGAGAGCCCTACTATCAGACCAGGAGTGATGTGTCCTCCTGCCCAAGGGCGCAACAGAGGCTGTATATCCTCAGTCACACTAAGGGAAGTCCGATCTACATACTTCCTCGTGACGCAAGACAGACGGGTGTCGACATGTCTTGAATCTGATGGGACCCAACAGGGTTATGAAGTTTATGCCAGTCTACTGGGCCGAACACGGCAATGTGCTGGAGCGGCAAGTGGTGCGCTCCGCTCTATAGCACACATTCTCATACTCATGGGACCTTAACCGGGTACTGGACGCCCTGTGCGGGCCTACCTTCGAACCCTTGGCACAGGCAGAGCTGAAGTGGGTGTCATGCAAGACAGCCCTTCTCCTGGCCATTACATCGGCAAAGCGCGTCAGTGAACTGCACGCTCTGTCAGTCAGCGAATCATGTCTGAGGTGGAACGCAGACGGCTCGGGGGTCACGCTGTGGCCAAACATAGCATTCCTCCCGAAGGTGCTGTCGCAGGCTCACCTCAACCGGCCTATCAGGCTGGCTCGATTCAACCCCCCACCTGGGGAGCTGACAGACAAACTGGAGCTGTTGTGCCCAGTCCGGGCCCTGAGAGCCTACATTGAAGCTACTGCACGCATCAGGCGAGCAGAGCAGCTGTTCTTTTGCCATAGTGGTGTGAACAAAGGCGGCGCTCCCTCCAAGCAGCGCCTGTCCCACTGGATTGTAGACACAATCAGCCACGCCTATGAGGCAAGTAACCTCCCCGTACCATCAGGGGTACGGTGCCACTCTACAAGGAGCATTTCCACATCATGGGCTGCCATGAGAGGGGTGCCCTTGGAGGACATTTGTGCCGCCGCCTCATGGGCTTCGGCAGGCACTTTCTCAAGGTACTACAGGGTGAATGTTGCCACTCCCCACCCAGTGGACGTGGCCCTCTTCCCCGAATCCTCCGGTTCTACCCTTTGAGGTCTGTAATCAGGATTCCTCGTGACTTGGCTGGTATAAGTCATTCAGTGCTTAAAGCACCGCCTCTGGCGGTCAGCAGGGACGAAATAGAACGATAGTTACGTATGTAACTACGGTTCTATGAGTCCTGAATGACCGCCAGAGGCACTCTTGTCACTCAGAATCCTCGTGTTCTCGCGAGAAGATTCTGTAGGGACTGAGCCCCGGATGACTGCCGGAAGTTATAGACGACTCCGGGTCATCACGGGGTCAACCGACATTGTTGGTATAAAATACTCGACTGCGCATGCGCGAAGGGACGTATTCAGTGCTTAAAGCACCGCCTCTGGCGGTCATTCAGGACTCATAGAACCGTAGTTACATACGTAACTATCGTTTTAGGTTGTTATTAGAGAAACTAAAATATGAGTGTTATTTCTTTTTCATTTGCTGCTTTCTTTTGTTTTAGGGATTTTAGCTCTTTTTGAAAGGGGGGCGGGGGCATTCGAGCATGGGGCTAAATATGTATTTTTTGACAAATTGTTATGGCGATTTCTTTTTTTATTATTTACAATAGTCCTAATAAACCCCAGGAAATTACATCTGACCACAGAAGATCACAGGATCTACTGAATGTGAAGGTAGCCTACTGTGGGAAGGCTTATACTGTGTGTATAGGCTCAATATGTCAGTTTGTCACATTCAATAGATCCTGTGATCTTTTGTGGCCAGATGTAATTTATTGGTGTCTAGTAGGACTATAGTAAATAATAAAAATAAATCGCCATAAAAAATTGTAAAGAAATACATATTTAGCCCCATGCTCGAATGCCCCCGCCCCCCTGTCAAAAACGGCGAAAATCCCTAAAACGAAAGAAAGCAGCAAATGAAAGAAAATTAACATTCACCTTTTAGTTTCTCTAATAACAACCTAAAACATGAACCTTGGTTGAAAAAAACTAAACTAAAGTGTATGTATGAGTAGGCCTATAGCATGCAGTATAGAGAGTTTGCACTACAGTAGTGTATGTACAGTATGAGTAGGCCTATAGCATGCAGAATAGAGAGTTTGGTGTGACCTCGAATGGCTCGTTGAAGGCAGTCTGTCCTCTGTACAGAGGGTTAGGGAAGGTGACCAGTGCTGGAGCATCAGTCTGTCTGGAGGCGGCGTTCTCCTCCTCATTCTGTCACACACACACACACACACACACACACACACACACACACACACACACACACACACACACGCACACACGCACACACACGCACACACATAGGCAGACAGACAGAGAAACAGGACAGGTCGGTCAAATAAAACAGGTAGAGACAAAAAGTTAAACAGAAACTCAAAGGTGCCCTTGAGCAAGCACTTAGTGGCATTCCACTCATTATATTATATTAACTAGAATTTTGCGGGCCTTCGGCCCACACAGAATTTTGCGGGCCTTCGGCCCACTCATCCTATAGCCACGTGTCGCACTGTGTGTGTGTGTGTGTGTGTGTGGGTGTGTGTTTGTGCATGCATGTCATTGTCTTACTATGAAGTAGTGGAACCTGAAGGCATGTCTTTTGTGTTTGTAGACGTAGTAACTCAGACCAGCCACTAGGAGCAGAATCATCATCAACACGACAACCCATGCGACGCCGCTGGAGTGGGCGGGGCCTCTGGAGGCGTGGGGAGAAATCTGTAGACAACAGGAAAGATGTACGAATGTGCACGGGCGCACGCACACAGAAATACAGTGTAACCTATTGACATATGCCTGCATACTGAAATCACTAGAGCTTTTAGATAACCCTAACCCTACAGTATAAACACAGTTGTGGTCAAAAGGTATCCTTCCTCCAAGTAGTACTGCTTGTCAAAATGTGAATTGCAGACTTGAAAAGAAAAGAATCCAAGGCACTCCGTCTTTGGTGAAAAATGTAATAATTTATTTGAAGATGAGCAAGGCAAATAAATAACAGGACCAACGCGTTTCGACCAAAAAGTCTATCTGTTGTGGTCAGTTGTGGTCAATTAATATTTTCTTGGTGAGAGAATGAAGTTCAATGAAGATGAGAAGATGAGAATGAAGATACGAATTATTGAACAGATGATATAAATAATAACCTCATGTCTAACCAATGCTATGTCTAACCAAAGGATGCCTCCCAATATTTAATGGACTGAAATGAAATGGAAAGAAAGTAATGAAATGAAAAAAGGAAAGAAATAAAGGGAAGTGGAAAGGGTCCAGTTTCCTCTTTAAAGTATATAGGGCTTTAGTGTTGAGAGAGAAGTGCACATCTACTGTGGGTAGTTTGGTTGTATGGACTCACCGGCAGGGGCGGGGCTGTGAGGGGAGCCTGGATGACGTGAATGATCCCATTGGTGGCAGGGATGTCCCAGTCTACAAAGGACCTCTGATTCACCAGCTTACAGCTCTGACAGCATGCACCCACACGTTGCGTTAAAGAGAAAGAAAACTCCATTGAATTTAACATAACATGGAAACATTGCCTTTGGCACACTGGTATCCAGTATACAAACAATGAAAACACTACTAATACATAGAATACAGAAATGCAATTATGCACAATATACAATACACTCCCATAACAGCAACAGTGATCATGGGCTTTAGGGATTGAGTGGTAGGGTTATTTAAAATGTTCTCGTTTAAAATATCCACTGCAAATGGCACAAACATGCAACCATTCTTTTTTTGTTTTGTTTTTTTTGTTAAGCTGATGGTAACAGCTCGAATGAAGTTTGAAGATGGTACAGTAGGTGGAGTCATATTGTAGACCTGAATTGCATTTTTGGTTATGGGCCTATATATAGGCTATATGTTCTGAACGTTTGTATAGGCTATATGTTCTGAACGTTTGTATAGGCTATGTTCTGAACGTTTGTATAGGCTATATGTTCTGAACGTTTGTATAGGCTATGTTCTGAACGTTTGTATAGGCTATATGTTCTGAACGTTTGTATAGGCTATATGTTCTGAACGTTTGTATAGGCTATGTTCTGAACGTTTGTATAGGCTATGTTCTGAACGTTTGTATAGGCTATGTTCTGAAGTTGCAGTCGTTTTTTTCTCCACTCCAATGATCTTACTAGCCTGATTGAACACCTGGGTGAGTTGGTTCCTACATGTATGTCTAACTGAGAGATTCCCACCCGGGAGACAATGTTAAAAGTGAGAACACTCTCAGTGAGTGACCTGTAGACAATATGGTCAGGGTGTGTTTACTAGCATTACATCTTCTCAGTTCTGCCTGGCCTTTATATGCTATCTGCATTGGTCTGAAAGGTGAATTTGTCGTCTATAGTTCCAACTTCCCAGATATTTTAATTACTTTAAATATGATAACCAGCCTAAAGATGGACCCTAGCTGTGCCCTTTGCTCGCTGCCGCCCAAACACAGCTCCTTGGTCTTAGTGACATTAAAGGTCATCATCGATGTGCTGGGAGTAGGAGGGGCTGGAAACAAGGCCATGTCATCAGCATACTTTATGAAAGAAAACTATTTTCTTTGTTGTTGTATATGGAGGACAAGAGAAGAGATAAAACACTCATTGGGGTCTCTCTCTCTCTCTCTCTCTCTCGCCTCTTTTCTTAAATTTACTTAAATTAAATTAAAATACTCTGCCATAAGTAAAAGAGCTGTATTCAAAATGTTACATGACTAAAGTTCATAGTATTAACAACGTACGTACAGTAGCATTTGGCAACATTTTTCAGAAATAGAAGATAACTTGTGTGTCCGTGCGTGCGTGCGTGCGTGCGTGCGTGTGTGCGTGTACCTCATTCATGTGTATCGTGAGGTTGAAGCCCAGTCGAGAGGAGATCACTGCCTCGTGTGTCAGTCCCTGGTACAGTACTCTGCTCTGATTGGCTGAGAAGTGGTACTCCAGATCTCTTTCTGTCAGAGTCTAAATAATGTCAACACATTATTATCATGATATTATATTAGTAACCTGGTTGGGAGTGATATTAAATTATATTCTATATCTCTACTACGTTGTCCTTATACTAGACATGCAACGGTCAACTCTGGAAGCTACAGCCGCCTTGAATGTTATCAACCGATAATCACCAGTAGGTTACTGAATGTTATCAACCGATAATCACCAGTAGGTTACTGAATGTTATCAACCGATAATCACCAGTAGGTTACTGAATGTTATCAACCGATAATCACCAGTAGGTTACTGAATGTTATCAACCGATAATCACCAGTAGGTTACTGAATGTTATCAACCGATAATCACCAGTAGGTTACTGAAAGTTATCAACCGATAATCACCAGTAGGTTACTGAATGTTATCAACCGATAATCACCAGTAGGTTACTTGTCACTCGAATGCAATCGAGCCAGCAGGCTCGCTTGGAGCTGCGATTAGGAAACACAGAAGTGAAATTACTTGCGGCCGAAGCGAAAACATTGTGAAATGGTGGTGACCGGTTAAGACTGATATAACTGATATAAGACTGATATGAGGTTAGGGGACTTGCATGGCCATATAAGATAGTTTGTGGGATAGTTGTCGCGAGACTACAGTAGGCTATTCCTGAGGAAGAATTTCAGTCATCATATTGTACCTGGTTGAGAATGAAGCCCTCGTTATGAGGAACAAACAGAGTGACAGCAGAGTTGTTCATGGACAGGAAGTTCACCAGCTCACGTCCTGCCTCTGAAGACGCACTGTAGTCCAACAGCAGCTACACGGTGGACAGACAGACAGACAGACAGATAGATGTGGTGTTCTCAGTACAGCAATCTGACATCATAGCTGATCATAGACTCATTTTAACCCCCCACTGCACGCACGCACGCACGCACACAGTCACCTTGTAGAAGACAGAGAAGGTTGGGGTCGTAGCCAGAACACTGCTCAGGTCACCATTACAGAAGCCTCCATCCCCCACATAACCCTGGGGACACACACATGATACATCTGCACGCACGCACGCACGCACGCACACACAACATTTTAGTCGACTATTTAAAATGTCATAAGATTTTAGTCGACTAAATCTACAAAAATGTTGATGTCAAAATCAAAAATCAGCCTGATGGCTGACACTTGTTTTGATCTGCTATTTTCAGCATGACGTGTCTTTTAGTTCTACTGGATCTCTTCTCTACTAGTCCCTCCCGAACATCTCTATAGACAGATTGATACTAGGTACAGTATCTGTCATGTGGTATAGACAGGGTGATACTAGGTACAGTATCTGTCATGTGGTATAGACAGGGTGATACTAGGTACAGTATCTGTCATGTGGTATAGACAGGGTGATACTATAGGTACAGTATCTGTCATGTGGTATAGACAGGGTGATACTATAGGTACAGTATCTGTCATGTGGTATAGACAGGGTGATACTATAGGTACAGTATCTGTCATGTGGTATAGACAGGGTGATACTATAGGTACAGTATCTGTCATGTGGTATAGACAGGGTGATACTAGGTACAGTATCTGTCATGTGGTATAGACAGGGTGATACTAGGTACAGTATCTGTCATGTGGTATAGACAGGGTGATACTAGGTACAGTATCTGTCATGTGGTATAGACAGGGTGATACTATAGGTACAGTACCTGTCATGTGGTATAGACAGGGTGATACTAGGTACAGTATCTGTCATGTGGTATAGACAGGGTGATACTAGGTACAGTACCTGTCATGTGGTATAGACAGGGTGATACTAGGTACAGTATCTGTCATGTGGTATAGACAGGGTGATACTATAGGTACAGTATCTGTCATGTGGTATAGACAGGGTGATACTAGGTACAGTATCTGTCATGTGGTATAGACAGGGTGATACTAGGTACAGTATCTGTCATGTGGTATAGACAGGGTGATACTAGGTACAGTACCTGTCATGTGGTATAGACAGGGTGATACTAGGTACAGTATCTGTCATGTGGTATAGACAGGGTGATACTAGGTACAGTACCTGTCATGTGGTATAGACAGGGTGATACTAGGTACAGTATCTGTCATGTGGTATAGACAGGGTGATACTAGGTACAGTATCTGTCATGTGGTATAGACAGGGTGATACTATAGGTACAGTATCTGTCATGTGGTATAGACAGGGTGATACTATAGGTACAGTATCTGTCATGTGGTATAGACAGGGTGATACTAGGTACAGTATCTGTCATGTGGTATAGACAGGGTGATACTAGGTACAGTATCTGTCATGTGGTATAGACAGGGTGATACTATAGGTACAGTATCTGTCATGTGGTATAGACAGGGTGATACTAGGTACAGTACCTGTCATGTGGTATAGACAGGGTGATACTAGGTACAGTATCTGTCATGTGGTATAGACAGGGTGATACTAGGTACAGTATCTGTCATGTGGTGTAGACAGGGTGATACTATAGGTACAGTATCTGTCATGTGGTATAGACAGGGTGATACTAGGTACAGTATCTGTCATGTGGTGTAGACAGGGTGATACTAGGTACAGTATCTGTCATGTGGTATAGACAGGGTGATACTATAGGTACAGTATCTGTCATGTGGTATAGACAGGGTGATACTATAGGTACAGTATCTGTCATGTGGTATAGACAGGGTGATACTATAGGTACAGTATCTGTCATGTGGTATAGACAGGGTGATACTAGGTACAGTATCTGTCATGTGGTATAGACAGGGTGATACTAGGTACAGTATCTGTCATGTGGTGTAGACAGGGTGATACTAGGTACAGTATCTGTCATGTGGTATAGACAGGGTGATACTATAGGTACAGTATCTGTCATGTGGTATAGACAGGGTGATACTATAGGTACAGTATCTGTCATGTGGTATAGACAGGGTGATACTAGGTACAGTATCTGTCATGTGGTGTAGACAGGGTGATACTATAGGTACAGTACCTGTCATGTGGTATAGACAGGGTGATACTAGGTACAGTATCTGTCATGTGGTATAGACAGGGTGATACTAGGTACAGTACCTGTCATGTGGTATAGACAGGGTGATACTAGGTACAGTATCTGTCATGTGGTATAGACAGGGTGATACTATAGGTACAGTATCTGTCATGTGGTATAGACAGGGTGATACTATAGGTACAGTATCTGTCATGTGGTATAGACAGGGTGATACTAGGTACAGTATCTGTCATGTGGTATAGACAGGGTGATACTAGGTACAGTATCTGTCATGTGGTATAGACAGGGTGATACTAGGTACATTATCTGTCATGTGGTATAGACAGGGTGATACTAGGTACAGTACCTGTCATGTGGTATAGACAGGGTGATACTAGGTACAGTATCTGTCATGTGGTATAGACAGGGTGATACTAGGTACAGTATCTGTCATGTGGTATAGACAGGGTGATACTAGGTACAGTATCTGTCATGTGGTATAGACAGGGTGATACTAGGTACAGTACCTGTCATGTGGTATAGACAGGGTGATACTAGGTACAGTATCTGTCATGTGGTATAGACAGGGTGATACTATAGGTACAGTATCTGTCATGTGGTATAGACAGGGTGATACTAGGTACAGTATCTGTCATGTGGTATAGACAGGGTGATACTAGGTACAGTATCTGTCATGTGGTATAGACAGGGTGATACTATAGGTACAGTATCTGTCATGTGGTATAGACAGGGTGATACTAGGTACAGTATCTGTCATGTGGTATAGACAGGGTGATACTAGGTACAGTATCTGTCATGTGGTATAGACAGGGTGATACTAGGTACAGTATCTGTCATGTGGTATAGACAGGGTGATACTAGGTACAGTACCTGTCATGTGGTATAGACAGGGTGATACTATAGGTACAGTATCTGTCATGTGGTATAGACAGGGTGATACTAGGTACAGTATCTGTCATGTGGTATAGACAGGGTGATACTAGGTACAGTACCTGTCATGCGGTAGCAGTATGCGTCGTATTCGCTGCTCTGGTTGACGGGCTCCTTGTACAGGACCACTCCTATGTGGCCGCCCCCACACTTGGCTGAGGGGAAGCGGGTTGGGTATCCTGTTTGGCCCCCATCCAGCCACCCAGCTGAACAAATGTGGAGTCCCAGCTATACGCACGCACGCACGCACGCACGCACGCACACACACACACACACACACACACACACACACACACACACACACACACACACACACACACACACACACACACACACACACACACACACACACACACACACACACACACACAGTGTGTTTGAATTTGGTTATGATGACATGACATATTATTGTGTTAATCTTGTCAGATAGTTGAACCACGTTTATTTTAAAACACATTGACTGCCAGAATTTTCATGGAAAAACATGATTAGGTTCTTCATTACACCGAAAATAAAAAGCCTACAGAGTGGGACACCGGAAGCAGGGAACTGTTGGAGGAAATGTAACAATGCAATGGCTGACCACTTTCACGTATTCTGGGACTGCCCAAAAATACAACAATTCTGGCTAGAAATAGTATCAGACATTAACGCAATAATGGGTTTTGAGATTGAATTTGAATTTACAAGTGTCTATCTGTGTAACATACCAGAGGACCTTAATACCCCAGACAAATTTTCTTCTTAAAATACTGCTAGTGGCAGCAAAAAAAGCAATAACCAAGAAGTGGCTGGATAAAAGCCCACCTAAGAAAGGAGAGTGGACAGCCATTGTACGAAACATATATACGAAATGGAGAAACTTACTTTCGCCGTTAGGATAAGCACAGAAAAGTTTTACAGATACTGGCTGAAATGGATATTATTACATGGGAATAGATATTTTGTAAAGACTTTATTTATTGTTTTATTCTACAGATGTGTGATTATCATGGACCCTATACTTGGAAACGAACAAACTAAGACATTCTGAAACTACTCAAAGGGGTTTCCCTTACTCTCCTGGAACTGTAAGACCCGTTAGACTGTGAAAGTTAATAACAAGAAATGTAACAAATGACTTGTAACAATTACGATACGTACTGTGATGCCCTACATGACCCACCTGTTTACTGAAAAATCAAAATAAGAACAAAGTTTCAAAAAAAGAAAAAAATGTAATGTAACAAATTTGAAACGCAATGTCGATGTCTTTTTTATTTTCATTTTATGTTTTTTTCTTTTTTGTATGTTTGTGGTGTTATTGTGAGTACTGTATGTTTTCTGTCTTTCTGTCTTGAAAAATCAATAAAAATTTAAGTAAAAAAAAAACAAACACATTGACTGCCATGGACGTATCTACGTCATCTCTGTATTTTCAGTGATACGCTAGAGGGCGCTCTTCGCCGAGAAAAAAACAAAAAAGGTCCAGCCAGTCCACTCCAACACTATGGATTCATACAAATGCTTCTATCTCATTGATTAATCGAACCGATGCCGATTAATCTAAAAACAGTATATTGTACCTGCTGTGCGTCTCCCAGTTGTTTGAAGGTAGCCAGCGAGGCTTCCTCTGCTCTGCAGCTCTGCTCCGCCTCACTGAAGTTCATCTTATATTTACCCAGAGGAGATCGAAGCAGGAACACTCCAGCCTTGTTCCCTATGACACGCAAACACGCAAAGACACACACATGCGCACACGCACACATTTTAACAATGCACAACATAAAGGAGAGCATATAAGGACACAAATATTAAAGGTACGTACAGTTAAGGTTACATTAACAAAATCATGATACAATAAGCACGTCACTCACAGTACTCAGGGTATAAGTATAAGTAAGCAGCATCTCTTTCACCATAGTAAATGCTGCAGTCATGGTCTGGAGAGTGCACTTTTTTACAGATAGGTAAAAGGGCAGGGGATTGAGCCCCCTTTGATGTCTCTGTAAGTATGTGCCTGCATCTCTAATACAGACACTTCTGTGGTCATCAGGACGCACGCACGCACGCACGCACACACACACACACACACACACGCACACACACACACACACACACACACACACACACACACACACACACACACACACACACACACACACACACACACACACACACACACACACACACACACACACACACACACACACACACACACACACACACACACACACACACACACACACACACACAGTGATATGGACGTGATATACCATGGTGATGCAGGTCTTTGCAGTTGGCTTTTGGGTCACAGCCTCCGTTGCCTTCTAGACAGCGGTCAACAGGGGGCACCACCTTCTCCAGACACTGGACTCCATTACCTACGTACCCCGGCAAACACTCACACTGACGCTCATTCTGATTGGTCAGGAGACAGACAGACAGACAACCCCTACTTTAAAGCGTGCAGTAAAAACATATCAGATACCTGATGAAGGTCGTTTAGATCTAATAAAACTACTACTCTATAAGTGAAAGACAGTGTGCGGGACCCTTTTCTTCTCATTGTTGTAATTATGAAACAGGATCACTCACTGGGCCTGTGAACGTGCAGGTGGCAAAATCACTGCAGCCTCCATTCTCCTCCTCTATGCACCTGACGGAAAGAAAGAAAGAAAGAAAGAAAGAAAGGAAGGTTGAGTGGGTGGGTATGCAGACAGACAGACAGACAGACAGACAGACAGACAGACAGACAGACAGACAGACAGACAGACAGACAGACAGACAGACAGACAGACAGACAGACAGACAGACAGACAGACAGACAGACAGACAGACAGACAGACAGACAGACAGACAGACAGACAGACAGACAGACAGACAGACAGACAGACAGACGATCCCACCTGTTGATTGGTTGGCAGGAGACTCCGTCGCCTTGGTAATCAGTCTGACAGGTGCAGTTAACCACCAGCCCGGTTTGGTTACAGTCAGCGTTGTCATGACAACCACCGTTATACTCTGCACACAGGTCTGGTGCTATTGGTTCAAAATATACAATAATAATGATTAATAATTAACTTTTATGACTTAAAAAAAAATATATCTCAACAAATAAAAAAGAAAGAAAAGAAAAAGACCAATACATCAAAAGTAATCAACAAACAAGGCCTATACTATAAAAAACAGGTCAACCATTTTGTGGAGGTCACAGCCTGAAAAGTTTGAGAACCACTGACCTATGGATGGATATGGCAAGGAACGCTTGTGAACCCACGTGATCGGTGTGGCCAATGTCAGGCTTGTGTATGTGATCAGATTAGATTACCCACGTGGCATTGGGCTGCAGTAGGTTCTATAGGCTAGTGTACAGTATGTGATCAGATTACCCACGTGGCATTAGGCTGCAGTAGGTTCTATAGGCTAGTGTACAGTATGTGATCAGATTACCCACGTGGCATTGGGCTGCAGTAGGTTATATAGGCTAGTGTACAGTATGTGATCAGATTACCCACGTGGCATTGGGCTGCAGTAGGTTCTATAGGCTAGTGTACAGTATGTGATCAGATTACCCACGTGGCATTGGGCTGCAGTAGGTTCTATAGGCTAGTGTACAGTATGTGATCAGATTACCCACGTGGCATTGGGCTGCAGTCGGTTCTATAGGCTAGTGTACAGTATGTGATCAGATTACCCACGTGGCATTGGGCTGCAGTAGGTTCTATAGGCTAGTGTACAGTATGTGGTCAGATTACCCACGTGGCATTGGGCTGCAGTCGGTTCCATTGCCTTCATACTGCTCTTTGCATTGACAGCCCACTCCTCCTGGCACACACACTGCATCCACATGACACTGCTTACACTCCTCTGGTAACTCATCTGGTGATGATATTACATACACACATGCACGCAAAAAACAAGAAGAAATTGGATTAAACAGGCAAAAAGAATAACTCAACTAACAGCTACAGTATTTCTGCTATTTTTGAAAAATGTGGACAAACCTTGGCAAATCCCCTCTTATGTCCCTGGCACAAAGCCTTTTCAAATGGGGGTCTGCGGTCAAATACACATCAATGTGGGGGTCCTTGACACTTCTGTCTGTCTGACAGACAGACAGACAGACAGACAGACAGACTCACCTAGCTTGACGTCACAGCGCTCTCCTGTCCAGTCGGTCCTACAGACACAACGACCAGAGCCATCGACGCCATCGTTACACCAACCACCTGATGTACAGTTACATGCTGCACGCACACGCACACACACACACACACGCACCCACACACACACACACACACACGCACACGCACACGCACCCGCACACACACACACACACACACACACACACACACACACACACACACACACACACACACACACACACACACACACACACACACACACACACACACACACACACACTGTTTACTGTGTACTATACAATGTAGTAGCTGTGTAGTGCGTGCTAGAGAAGGTAGTACTGGACTATAGCAAAGGGGCCTACAAACTTCAAAAGAGTACAACTGACGTCCAACCTTTTTTTCCGTCTGGTTTTAAAGTATTCAGTGATTTAACTTAATTCTTTTTTCTCTTTTCTTTTTTTGATGATGATTTCGGGTGTGCCAGTACAGTACAGTGACAGTACAGTACAATGCAGTAAAGGGTATGGTAGAGGGACCCCCACATGGTACCTCTGTCATTTCTCTACCGTTTCGGACTCTGCGCGGCTCGCTGGAACCAGGCTGGCACCCTGGGTGCGTTCCTGTGGGTCTCCCCCCCCCCACACACACACACAGGGACCCCCACACGGAGTTGCAACACTCACTTCACACAGGTGTGATTTTGATAATCCTATATCAACCTCGCGTCACCAGGCTTTCCACCTCGGAGGAAAGCCTGGTCTGTGTTACAAAATTGCAGTGTGAATCGATCGGTCTGGAGCGGATGATATCGTTACATCATGTTGTTGTTTTGTAGTCATCAGGTAGGAAGAATCATCCGGAACTTCCTTTTCCTTCAAACCAGAAGAATAGCAATGAAAGCTCTCGTAGCCAGTTTGTATTGTTTGAGGGAAAAGGAAGTTTCGGATGATTGTTGACTACAAAACAATACTACAACATAACGTAGCGATATCATCTGCTCATATCGATATCATATGCTGCCCAGGCTACCCTACTATAGAGTGTGCTGACCATATAAGGAGTTCCTCCCTGTCCACAGTTAACCCCTGGGGTCAAGAACCTTAAGTTTTTGGCTAGGGTTAGCCAGCCTTCATCCAATCAGGATGAGAGGGGCCTTCCTCCAATCATGATCGAGTGGGATGGGCAGGCTTTGGTGCACGTGCTGTTGGCCTGTTGCTTGTCCCCCCACTGTAGAGCATGTGTTACCGGGGCGGACCAGGGTTTTTTCAAAATCACTGAATCAGTGTGTACCTGTGCAGTTGGCTCCATAGTGAACAGGTTTGATACAGTATCAGTGTGTGTACCTGTGCAGTTGGCTCCATAGTGAACAGGTTTGATACAGTATCAGTGTGTACCTGTGCAGTTGGCTCCATAGTGAACAGGTTTGATACAGTATCAGTGTGTACCTGTGCAGTTGGCTCCATAGTGAACAGGTTTGATACAGTATCAGTGTGTACCTGTGCAGTTGGCTCCATAGTGAACAGGTTTGATACAGTATCAATGTGTATACCTGTGCAGTTGGCTCCATAGTGAACAGGTTTGATACAGTATCAGTGTGTACCTGTGCAGTTGGCTCCATAGTGAACAGGTTTGATACAGTATCAGTGTGTACCTGTGCAGTTGGCTCCATAGTGAACAGGTTTGATACAGTATCAGTGTGTGTACCTGTGCAGTTGGCTCCATAGTGAACAGGTTTGATACAGTATCAGTGTGTACCTGCGCAGTTGGCTCCATAGTGAACAGGTTTGATACAGTATCAGTGTGTACCTGTGCAGTTGGCTCCATAGTGAACAGGTTTGATACAGTATCAGTGTGTACCTGTGCAGTTGGCTCCATAGTGAACAGGTGTGATACAGTATCAGTGTGTACCTGTGCAGTTGGCTCCATAGTGAACAGGTTTGATACAGTATCAGTGTGTACCTGTGCAGTTGGCTCCATAGTGAACAGGTTTGATACAGTATCAGTGTGTACCTGTGCAGTTGGCTCCATAGTGAACAGGTTTGATACAGTATCCGTGTGTGTACCTGTGCAGTTGGCTCCATAGTGAACAGGTTTGATACAGTATCAATGTGTATACCTGTGCAGTTGGCTCCATAGTGAACAGGTTTGATACAGTATCAATGTGTATACCTGTGCAGTTGGCTCCATAGTGAACAGGTTTGATACAGTATCAGTGTGTATACCTGTGCAGTTGGCTCCATAGTGAACAGGTTTGATACAGTATCAGTGTGTACCTGTGCAGTTGGCTCCATAGTGAACAGGTTTGATACAGTATCAGTGTGTACCTGTGCAGTTGGCTCCATAGTGAACAGGTTTGATACAGTATCAGTGTGTATAGTGTAGTGTGTACCTGTGCAGTTGGCTCCATAGTGAACAGGTTTGATACAGTATCAGTGTGTATACCTGTGCAGTTGGCTCCATAGTGTCCAGCCTGGCAGAGTTCACAAGCTGTTCCTCTGAAGCCTTGGTGACACGTGCATATCCCTGTGCCAATCATCCCATCAACACAGTCCCCATGATCACCACACGGAGCCTCCAACCCACCAGGACACACTGGAACACACCAACAAGCGTCGCACACACGCACACACGCACCATGACATTTTTGGGGAAAAAGCCCAGTGAAAATTCCTCAGTCAAATTTGTACTTGAGTTAAAGTACTTGCATTGCTTTATTAACCCTTAAACCCCAGGGGGGTCCAGGGGGGTAAATCAAAAACATCGCAGTTGGAACCGGAGACCAATTGGGTCTCCATTGACCCGCTGAGAGCTGTTCATTAGGTGGACAGCCAGTGCCCCCGCCGGCGGGGGCAAAAATCTGAATTTTTGAATTTGTGAAAATAGCAATTTACAAGCTTACAATATAATCTGCCGCGGCATGACACATTGTGCTGTGAGCTTACGTGGATAATAATGTACCTTTGTACATTTCAAATACACAAGTACACATACTTCATTATACTCTCTACCACTGCCTGTGTATTTTGTACTGACCTTGACAATGAGGCCCGAAGTGGTTTTTGCAGCACTGGGACATCCAGTCAGTCGTCTATAGAACAGAACAGAACAGAACAGAACAGAACAGAACAGAACAGAACAGAACAGAACAGAACAGAACAGAACAGAACAGAACAGAACAGAACAGAACAGAACAGAACAGAGCAGAGCAGAACAGCAGAGCAGAGCAGAGCAGAACAGAACAGAACAGAACAGAACAGAGCAGAGCAGAGCAGAACAGAACAGAACAGAGCAGAGCAGAGCAGAGCAGAACAGAACAGAACAGAACAGAACAGAACAGAACAGAACAGAACAGAACAGAATATTTTATGTTTACTTTAACATTTAAAAGCAACAACAACAAAAACAATAAAATCACAGGAAAGCAGAAAAGCTTGTTTCCACTAGTGCTCCATTAAAACACCAGACTCAAACAGACTAGTCACTAGGCCGAAACACAACTGGACAGCCAGGGAACAAAATGTGTAACCGTGAAACCGTGAAAACACCAAAAATACAGTGAGATACACTAGACGACGAGGACAAAGTCTTTCTACAGGTAGGCTACATAAGTGCTGGTATAAAGGGAATTGATGCATGGTAAAAAAATTATTTAAGATTAGCTTTAAACTTTAAATGTATATTCAGTGATTTCACTTAATTCAAATATCACTTATTTTTTTGTTTTGTTGTGATAATCCTCTCTACTATAGAGTGTGCTGACCATATAAGGAGTTCCTCCCTGTCCCCAGTTAACACCTGGGGGTCAAAAAACCTTAGGTTTCGTTTTTGGCTCTCTATCCTGATTGGATGAAAGGCTTAGGTCCCAGCCAAAAACGAAACCTAAGGTTTTTTGAGTGAAATCACTGAATATACCTTTAACCAGGGAATTCCAGGATATCAGATGTGCAAGCTCATATAGTAAAACGCACCTGACACTCTCTGTTACAGCCCTTCCTCGGGCCGAAGCCCCCGCCCGTGTGGAAGAAGTCGTCGGTGCTCAGGCCGTAGGACCAGCGTTTGCTGGTGAAGTAGAAGGGCCTCATGGGGCTGTAGCGACACGGCTGGATGCTGCCCTGAGGTGACATGTGTAACATGTGACATGTTAAAGTACCAAAAGTAGAAAGTACTCTTTATGAAGAATTTCAAATTTCATGTTTTCAAATACATACTGTATACGTGGATCTGCTGTTACACAGTGGGGTCAGGGTACAAGACCCACAACGGCCCTGCAAAAACAAATCAAATAATAGTATTGTATTCATTCATCTATTTTCATTATTACAACTAGAAACAATATTATAACATTAATAATATGACAACAAATATCATGGTATTTTTTTCATCATCATCAACATCATTTCGGTAAGAAATTAAACTACATTACGTTAGCTCCAATGAAGCAAACCAGAACACAATCGATTGATTTATCACAAAAATATACATGCTCTGAACAGAACAGAACAGAACAGAACAGAACAGAACAGAACAGAACAGAACAGAACAGAACAGAACAGAACAGAACAGAACAGAACAGAACAGAACAGAACAGAACAGAACAGAACAGAACAGAAACAATAAAATCACAGGAAAGCAGAAAAGCTTGTTTCCACTAGTGCTCCATTAAAACACCAGACTCGACAGACTAGTCACTAGGCCGATACAAAGAAACACAACCGGACAGCCAGGGAACAAAATGTGTAGTACGTAACTTTGCCCTGCATATGAATAAAATATTATGCTCTATACATGCTCTGAAAGTTGTTTCAGGTTGGTGAGCCGTGGTCACTTCAAAGATGTTCAAGTGGGCCCTGATCCATAAAGGTTCTGTCATTCTAATAATAGTACCATAAAGGTTCTGTTCTTCAGTCCGTCGCAGCGCGCTCCCAGGTCTGGCGGCTCCAGTAATTGGTCAATTCCATAGGCCACGCCCCCTGCAAACACCATCATGCGCTCCACGACTGTCGCACTGTTGTCATTTAACAACATATTACCCTGACAGACACACACACACACACACACACACACACACACACACACACACACACTTACACTTTACCACTGTGCAATCCGAGCAATAGATGTTGTTTACATTCATATAAAATGTATTTATACAGTATGTCCTGTCGTGCGTGCATGTTTCTGCGTCTGCACGTGTGTATGTGTGTGTGTGTGTGTGTGTGTGTGTGTGTGTGTGTGTGTGTGTGTGAGTGTGTGTGTGTGAGTGCATGTGTATGTGTATTACCGGCAGTGTCTTATCACAGCTGTGGGTGATAACCGATCCATGCATGGTTTTTGGTCCTCGCATTCTGGAAAGATTCGACAACTACGCACGCACGCACGCACGCACGCACGCACGCACGCACGCACGCACGCACGCACGCACACACACACACACACACACACACACACACACACACACACACACACACACACACAGAGATACACAAATGAATAGCTTAAAATAAACTTTTTCCCTTCCTAGAAATAGTAAAGTCAAAAGTACAATAATGTCTTTGTAATGTAGTGGAGTGAAAGTTTGTATCCAAACCCACAAATACTCAAGTAAAATGAAGATATAAATATATACTTAAAAACATATAATACTAATAAGTAAGTAAGTAAGTAAGTAAGTGCCGTTATGCCGTATAATAGGCCTTGACATGAAAAGTGTTGAAAACTTCTGCTATACCGCATTGAACTTTACCTCTACGTTGCGTACGATGTGAGCCTTGACCGTGTTGGCCAGCAGGTGGCGGTGTTGTGGGTGGAACA